>NW_027664543.1:0-460000 GCF_963921795.1 Nannobrachium achirus | reverse complement strand
GGTTGAGTGGTCACAATAGTGCGTCCATGCATCTCTGTTATGCAACTTTGGGAAAGTTGTAAAGGCTTTGGTGGTGATCTTGTACAGTTTCCATAACATCTCCTCATAAAGAACTTCAATCGAGTGTATAATGTTTGTTTTATATGGTTTGTTAGTTGTCCTGCATGCCTTCCATAATTCCCATGGTCCATGGGTTAATGGACTGCTGTCTTCTCTCTCCCCCCCAGCGCCCCCGTTCGCAAATTAATGTGTAGGCTAAACTGTTCTGATAATACAACTTGTTTTGGCTGTCCATTCATCATGTATAACTTAAACTGCGCGGTCGTATTCCAAACCAATGCATCTTAACAACATAACAAACCGACAACTAGGGCCAACCCAGCAACAACTATCGTTTCCTGTCTTACTTTCACAATAAAGTGTCTCCCGCTTACCTCCCAATGCAGCTTATTTCACGCAGGTTATTATTAACAGGAAAAGTGTAGCTTAACCTGTGTGTTTTTGTGCAACCAAACGTGCATGGGAGAGAGAATGATGAGGGTGAGAGAGAGAGAGAGAGAGACATTGAGAAACAGAGAGAGAGAGAATGCCGTTGTTTAGGAGTAGTACTGCACTTGGTATCACACTTTTCTCCGTCTGACCGTCTCTCTCCCGATTTTGCTAGCCCCGAAAACTACCGGTGCTAGTCCGGAAACTAGTGGTGCTTTAGCACCAAAAGCCACCGCGTAGATCCGCCACTGGTCATTGGTATGGGAGCTAACAATATAAATAACGACACAATGTGACATAGCTCTGATTACACAATGCTGTACCAGTTGTTTTAATTACATTTCGACACTTGCTTTGGCAATGTAAACATATGTGTTCTCATGCCAATAAAGCTCATTTGAATTGAATTGATTGGTTTATATGAGTTCTCATATGTTTGTTTATGTTACTTGTGTCACTAAACCCTTTGCCACAGACTGTACAAGTAAAGGGTTTTTCTGCTGTATGGGTCCTCATGAGCCAGGGGTAGGGCTCGATAAGCATTATTTCCTTCTCCCTTCCCCTTTTCCAGTATCATGGACACCTTATCAGCTTAAATGGACTGACAACATGTGCCTTGGACTTTCCCTTCTTTCTTTACTAAATAGGATTGTCATGCTCATACTGCACCAATGCACATCACTTGTGTATGTCCTGAACTGGAAATAAACTAAACTGAACTGAAACTGAACTGAACATGTGTATTTTCACGTCACCCCTTTGACTGCAGCCTTTGCCACAAACTGTACAAGAAGACAGCTTGTCTCCTGTATGAATCATGATGTGTCTGTTTAGTTTACTTTCAATATTAAAGGTTTTATATTCAATTTTGGTGTTGTGAGCATGTAGATCTGCTATTTTCACAATAGAACCGTGTTATGTAAAATATAATGCCTCAACTCTTAGTGCTTGTCAGTGTTTTTGGGGGGGATTCCTTAAAATATGATTATTTTGGGGGTCACAGCCTGAAAAGGTTGATAAGCACTGGTTTAGGGTCCTTGTCATGCCAAGGACCCTCGATTTAATATGAATTTGGCCGCGGACCCCCATCTGAAAATATGCTGTGCCAGATTACAAGATTTCTAATAAAATAAAATAAATCCTTTTCCTCGTTTTGCTGGAGACCCCCTGGGACCCCCTTTGAGAACCAATGGATTATTAGGCTTGTCCTTCAAAGTGGCCATCACATGGTGAACACATCTCAGTGAATGCCCACCCCACTTCTGCAATACAAGATGGAAAACTTGGTTGACTGTAGGCGACAACCACTGGCACCTAACTCTGTCCCCACTAGGGGGAGCACAAAGCTAGGAGACATTCGGCGCCGCGGGTATTTCAGGTTATGAAGTCGGCTAAAATTAGCCTTTGTCCATCACAACCAACTAGTGATAACTATCTTCTCTCTTCACACCGTTCTGAATCAGAAACTGATGACAGTGATGAGTGGGATGAGACAAGGGGAGATCAGTCAGCTTTAAACAAACTGAAATCCCACACAAAAAATGTGGGAGGACAGGGCAAGCTGTCCCAGGACCTGAAACCATCAAAACAAACTCAACCCACTAGGAGTCACAGAGGGAAGAAAATGTTTAGTTGTAAAGAGTGTGGCAAAATGTTTAATCAAAAGGCACATCTGAAGAGTCACACAATGATCCATACAGGGGAATGGCCCTTGTCTTGAAGACATTGATGAAGACATTGGAACTTGTGTCTATGTAAATGTTTCTCTGATGATGGCCCATCATCAAGTTAGCCTTTGTCCCCACCCTTTAATGCAAACCCCAATATACCTGTTGTCATAGGACCCGTTTTGACCATCTGTTTGCCTTCTGTTAGCCTTTGTCCCCACCCTTTAATGCAAACCCCAATATACCTGTTGTCATGTTGTCATAGGACCCGTTTTGACCATCTGTTTGCCTTCTGTTAGCCTTTGTCCCCACCCTTTAATGCAAACCCCAATATATGGAGATCTCTGCACACACAGTACCGGTTGCGGAAAACTCTGATGTCAGACATCAGCTCGGCGACCTGGCCAACTCGGGAACGATGTAAATAGAGAATGAATGCCCCGCCCTTTAATGCAAACCCCATTATACCTGTTGTCATAGGACCTGTTTTGACCATCTGTTTGCCTGTGTCCATTTATGCCCATATATGGAGATATCTGTATCTGTCTGTCTGTCGGCGTCCATTTTATGTCCATATATGGAGATCACTGCAGATATAGTTCTGGGTCCATTTTATGCCCATATGCCCATATATGGAGATATCTGTCTATTTGCGTCCATTTTATGCCTGCCCCACCCTTTAATGCAAACCCCAATATACCTGTTGTCATAGGACCCGTTTTGACCATCTGTTAGCCTTTGTCCCCACCCTTTAATGCAAACCCCAATATACCTGTTGTCATAGGACCCGTTTTGACCATCTGTTTGCCTTCTGTTAGCCTTTGTCCCCACCCTTTAATGCAAACCCCAATATATGGAGATCTCTGCACACACAGTACCGGTTGCGGAAAACTCTGATGTCAGACATCAGCTCCGCATTCGGGGATTCATTTTATGCCCATATCTGGAGAACGCGCGTGCCGGTGGGAAGAACGGTTCTCGAGATTCACATACATACATACACATTCACAGAGATTTTTTGTTGACTCCTGGCGTACGTGATGTCAGAGCCTTTTATGAAGTGATGTCACAATGAGTCGGCGATTGTGCCGATTTCCTCAGGGGGGAAATCTCGCTTTTTCGACGTGTCAAATGTTCGACGGCCCGCAACTTCGACGCGCCGATAGTTCGACTTAGGGTTCGCGAGATTTCGGCGCCGCTGTTTCGACGGCACGTTTTTTCGAAAAAACTGACGCCGGTCTTTCGACAGGGCGGCACGGTCTTTCGACTGGCCGGCACGGTCTTTCGACAAGGCTGCACGTATTTCGACAAAAAAAGAAAAAAAAAAGTCTCTCTCACACACACGCTCACCGCTCCTAACCCAGCCTTACCTCCCCCGACCCTCCCCCTCCCAATTTCTAGGAGTCGCAAGTAAATGCCTGTTTACATTTGGTTTCCTTTTAATTATTGTCTCCACCAGCCGAAGGCTGAGGGAGAGTATGTTTTCCCCTCCGTCCGTCCGTCCGTCCGTGCGTCCGTGCGTCCGTGCGTCCGTCCGTGCGTCCGTGCGTCCTCGCAGTTTGTGAACAGCTAATCTCAGTCACCGTTGGCCCGATCGCTGCCAAACTGAGCACACACACTCCCTGGATGCCAATCTAGAACCTCTGCCCCACATTTTTCAAATCAGCCTCATGGTGGCGCTATAACAGGCCGATTTGTGTGGCCTGGTTGTTACCAGCTAATCTCCGGCGCCGTTGGCCCCATCGCTGCCAAACTGAGCACACACACTCCCTGGATGCTAATTCAGAACCTCTGCCCCACATTTTTTAAATCAGCCTCATGGTGGCGCTATAACAGACCGATTTGTGTGGCCTGGTGGAGACCTGTGCTCGTTTGAAAATATTTTCAAATAATTAAGATATGAGAAAATAAATCATGAGTTTAATGCAAACTAGCATTTTTTCAAAAATAATTCCATATAAACAAAATAAGAAAAAGCAATTGTGCTTCACTCTCACATGAATTTTTATAGCTACAAGATAACATAATGGGAATATCAGAGTTATTACCTACAAATAACTAACTACCTTAATGATAATAAGAACAAGAATAACTTTTAAGTGCCTGTTTTGCAGTGGTTCTCAACCTTTGTCTCACAATAAATGCATGTAAATGGATGTGTGTCCACAGGCAGCCTGTTAATTATATTTCAATTCATAGCTACTTCAATTATTGCCTTTATGCAGACAAATACATTTACTGCACCCAGCATTTAGCTTGTCAGAGTGGTCTTGTTGGAGTGCCTCTGTGCGGCTGCAGAGTTCATGTGCAACTTCTTCCAGATAGATTGATTGATTGATTGATTGATTGATTGAAGACTATTAAAAGTACAGTTTCATGACAGTACAGTTCACTGGTACAAGCCAAGGTCAACTAAAAGGAGATCCTAGTAACTTTTTCGGCTTATTTACACAGGAAACCTTTATGTATCTCATATAACCTTGAATGACGGACGGATAGAACTCCATCATTTGCAAAAGGGGGACCCTGCGATTTTCACTTGCAGGGGGGCCTGCGATTTTCAGGGACTATAGTCGATTAAATGGTTAATCGGTTATTCAATGAATTTATACATGCATATCAATACCTATTAGATATGTCACAGCAGGGCAGGTATGCATATCAATAGACCATTGTCTGAACCTGTTAACTCATGTAATGTATGTGTAAGTGCCGGCCACTTGACATCATTCAAATCCCCCCCCCCCCCAAACACTGAATTACCAATGCAACTACTAGGTAGTCGATGGTTCCACAAGGTGCCCTTTTTTTCACTTGAGTACCCCCCCTTCAAAATGTCTCTGCACGCCCCTGCCTCTTAAAGTGATCCCTGACAAGTAAGCCATGTAGGCCTTAATATGTTATAATAACCCTCTTTAACCAAAATATACCATTTAAAACACTTACAATATATTCCTTTGAGAGAAAAAAAGTTATATTTTCAACCCATGGGGGGAGCCATTGCACTGTTCGTCGCATGCAGTGATGACGTAGAAGATACATTTTGGCTGGTCGGGCCCAGTAGGATGTTTTGCCGGGTTAGTAAAGTGTTTAATTCAACATCTAAAACTTGTTTACACCGCCATTTTAAATTGGCCCGTCCAGCCAAAATGTATCTTCTACGACCGTCATCACTACAATAATTGAGGTGTTTTTAATTATACATTGTAGTTATAGAGGACAATTATAATGTATTAAGGCATATTTGTCGTATTAGTCAGGGATCACTTTAACACATTGCCTGCCCCACGTTTTTTATTAAACTCTTCCAAAACATGTCAGGGTTTTGGAGCATTTTGACTAATTTTCAATGAATATTTAAAAAATGTGTTTCTTAGCTATGAACAAATGGAGTATACCGATGGAAAGATGAAGAAATATACTTTTACCAATAAATAAATGGGGTTTAAATGTTGTTTCCTGATTTTTCCCTGATTTTTTAAGTGACTACTGTACTGGCCCAACATGGGCTAATTTGAATAAAAAAGCCTAAAAAAAGCCTTTTTATGAAACCAGCATGAATAAGTCGCTTATTTAGTTTCAAGCCAATAGATGGCGCTGTGGTACTGTGTGCTCACTCAACACACGCACACACACTCACTCACACTCACATGCACGCGCATGTCTCAAGCAACAAGGAAGGTCACGTGATTTCTCAGATAATGAAACCATGACATTTTAGGGTAAATGAAACCAAGTGCTTACACACACACACACACGCACACACACACACACACACACACACACACACACACACACACACACACACACACACACACACACACACACACAGACGAGCCCCCCCAGCTGATCCCTGTGTTCAGTGGCGTCAGTTCAGAACAAGCTAAGGTATGGCAACATGACTGGTGTCACCAGGCATGTTGCCATACCTTAGCAACAGGCACGATGAAAAGTACATTTTTATTATTTCCCCCTGTAGCCAAGGTATGGCATTGGCAGCTGCATACCCCTGCCATACCCAATTGACGCCCCTGCCTGTGTTATGTCACGTGATTTCTTAGCTAACGGAAACTCAGATCGATGCAGAGAAAAGTTTGCTGGACCATTGGATCATTTTCCTTACTGTTGTTTAGCCACATGGATTATAGTTTTACGAGCCAGCAGACTGTTTGTTTATCAATGGAATATCTTTACGAGCCAGGAGTGCACTGGGGGGGAGGAGGTGACAGTGTATCAGGTAGGACCCTGGTTTTTTCCGTTTTTTTCATTGTGTGTCGTGTCGTATGGATGGATGTTGTTTTGCTGCGTGTGGCCAGGGGTGTCCCACCAAAATCTGGGCCCTGGCCACAAGGATTCACTGCGGGACCCCCATGATTGTTCTTCATAGGGGGGATTTCAAAAATAGCAGATGTACAAGCTCGCAGAGTGCCGCGCTGTGAGCTTGTAGATCTGCTATTTTTCAATAGCTAAAGTATAAAATAATTATGTCCCCTCCACCTTGGGCCCTAGTAGTGTAGGGTTTCCACTCGCACTCCCCCCTTGTGACACCCCTGTGTGTGTGCGCGTCCTCCTCTCCCACTATAAATACAGAGTGCCTTCACCTAAATACACTCAAATCTAAACGAATTCTACTGTCATCTCTAGGCTATCAATCAACTATCTAAACTCTAACTCTAACTATAAATATCCTATATTCAAATCTCAACCAGCCTCCCAACCGATCTTTTTTTTTTCTTTTTTCTCCTCAGCTGGCTAGCTGGCTAGCCTGGCTTGTCGCGTCTAAAACAGCTGCAGACTTTTTCTCCCTCTCTCTCTGTTGTATTTGGATTGCCTGATAACATGTATTTCAATGCAGTTTTTTGACCTTTTTTCTTCATTCACGTGAATGACCTGGTTCCCTTTGATGTTGCCCTACTGTATTAAGTCACAGGCAGCACGAGAGCACCATCAATTGTAAAACAATGAAAAGACTATAGAACGTTTATAAACGGGCTGGGCGGTAAATAGCTGGGCAAAATAGAACGTTTATAAACGTGCTGGGCGGCAGATGAGTTAAAGAGGGTTATTATAACATATTAAGGCCTACATGGCTTACTAGTCAGGGATCACTTTAAAGATGTATGTGACATCACAGAACACACATGAAGGAACTGCTTGGGTGATTAGGGCCATTGTTATCTGGTCTGCACCTTTGAGAGCCAAGCTCTTTTCAGATTCTAATGAGCTAATATGTCCAAAGCAATTGTTTCATGTTAACCCTCACTTCAACTGTTCTCTGTTCAACAGCTCAACGGGGGCCCATGCCCATGTTGGTTAAAAAAATTATAATAATCTCATGAGGCCCCCAGCCTGTGTGGGGCTGCCTATTTTGCCTGTATGGACTGCACGTCCCTGTTTAAGAGTAGCCTAATGAATGGCCACAGTCAGTGCGCAGCAGGCTCCACCAATCACTTAACTTACTTGTTAAAAGCAACATATTATTAAGACATGACAGTAATATGGGTGCAAAATGTACTAGCCCCATATAAACGTAAAATATACTCTCCTCCCTAGCTGTGGGCATATGCCATAGGCCTATATGCACATATTATGAACCTGCCGGTCTGTGTCCAATAGAAAGCTGCAGAGCATGGAGTTTTTTTTAAACAAGTACATGGTTACATGCGCAAAAATAACAGATTTACAAGCTATCAACACCGTCGGATATACAGGATGTTAGCTTGCAGATATGTTATTTTAAGCATGTGCCACCGCGCACACAGAGAGAGAGAGAGAGAGGAGAGAGAGAAAGCGAGGAGGCGAGAGACAGACAGACAGACAGACAGACAGACAGACAGACAGAGGATGCGTGAACACCCTGTGATAAGTTCTGTCGGGACAGTCTAGAGCATATTAAATAGGTTATTATAGGCCTAATCGGCGATCACTCACGTACTCCAGCTAATAAATCCACGGGGCTTCTAAATGGAGACCCTGCCTACAGTTCATGTTCATAGCCTTTTTACAAAATAATTCCCAATTTGGCATTGATTATATAGGCTACTTTCAGAGCGGTGTGTGTGTGTGTGTGTGTGTGTGTGTGTGTGTGTGTGTGTGTGTGTGTGTGTGTGTGTGTGTGTGTGTGCGCATTGCAACCCGGTCTCCACAGAAAATTGTGGTTTGTCTGTGCGTATGTGTGAGTGAGTGAGTGAGTGAGGGAGGGAGGGAGGGAGAGAGAGAGACGAGAGAGAAAGAAAGAGAGGGAGAGAGACAGAGACAGAGACAGACAGACAGACAGACAGACAGACGGACATACGGACAGACGGACGGACGGACGGATAAAACACAGTAGGCCTATGTAGATAGGCAGAACAACAAATAGCCTAGAAACGATAGAAGGGTCGGGGGAGGGGAAGGCTGGGTTAGGAGCGGAGAGAGGGCGAGATCATTTAGCGACCTACAACCGGGTTGCTCGCTCCTACTGGAGGCTGGAGCGTTGGCACCATGAGTCTGTCGGGGGGAGCGTGTCGCTGAGAGACTTGTTTTTTCATTGTCGAAATACCGTGCTGCCTTGTCGAACTGTTGTTGTGTCGGACAGTTGTCGTGTCGAAACATTGCCGTCCTTTTTTTCGAAAAAGGGTGCCGTCGAAACAGCGGCGCCGAAATCTCGCGATCCCTAAGTCGAACTATCGGCGCGTCGAAATTGCGGGCCGTCGAACAAATGACACGTCGAAATAGCGACACGCTCCCTCCTCAGGAACAGCCTGATGTTAACAATCAGCTCCGCGTAAGGAGATTCCGAACGTTTCGCGCCGCTTCGGGAAAACCGCATGCCGAGTCGGGCCGAGGCCCGGCACTGCACTCCATCTGGAGAACGCGCGTGCCGGTGGGAAGAACGGTTCTCGAGATTCACATACATACATACACATTCACAGAGATTTTTTGTTGACTCCTGGCGTACGTGATGTCAGAGCCTTTTATGAAGTGATGTCACAATGAGTCAGCGATTGTGCCGATTTCCTCAGGAACAGCCTGATGTTAACAATCAGCTCTGCGTAAGGAGATTCCGAACGTTTCGCGCCGCTTCGGGAAAACCGCATGCCGAGTCGGGCCGAGGCCCGGCACTGCACTCCGCGCCGCAGCGGGGAACGCGCGTGCCGAATCTGAAGCCGGTGGGACGAACGGTTCTCGAGATACGCGGATTACAAACAAACAGACAGACAGACAGACAGACAGAGATTTGTCGCATTTATAGATAGATGATAATGATTATTATGAGGGTTCACGTGGTTTGCTGGGACCCCCCTGAAACACCTAAGCCACCCCCATGTTTACATATATCATGTCTTGTCTTATTTCTGGGATTTGCAAAGCTCTTTGTGCTGGAGTGTTTGCTGGTGAATCATTTTTTCTTTGTTCTTTTGTCAGTTTTTAAATGTTTTTACCAAACACAAGAAATGCACCAAACAGATACCAGTAGGCCTATATCAATTAAACCTACTTTACAAATATGTAAGTATAGTTGTATTAATAGAGCTCTAAGCTAAATAAATAAACAAACAAACAAACAAAGGGTTTGTTCAAGAAAATGCACCAAACAGATACCAGTAGGCCTATATCAATTAAACCTACTTTACAAATATGTAAGTATAGTTGTATTAATAGAGCTCTAAGCTAAATAAATAAACAAACAAACAAACAAAGGGTTTGTTCAAGAATGGGTGTTATAGACCTTTGTGCAAGACTGCTAAACATTACAGCAATCAAATGTCAAATTATGAAGTCAAAATGTGTATTTTGTACTGTATGGGGGAGTTCAGATGTGCAGGGACTTGAAGGGTTAACTATTGTCCAGCAGAGGAATGATATCATCTTGTTTCTTGTGGTGGCTTTGCATGCTCCAGAACAGCAGAACAGTGTCTGTCCACATTTATCAGAATTTAACAAGTCATATTAGTCAGATTCTCCATGGCTCCCATGTAAAATTACCCTGCCCCCATCTCCTTTGAAAACAATGAAAACACAAGCTGGTGTAGAGGACTGTGGAACATCACAACCAACTAGTGATAACTATCTTCTCTCTTCACACCGTTCTGAATCAGAAACTGATGACAGTGATGAGTGGGATGAGACAAGGGGAGATCAGTCAGCTTTAAACAAACTGAAATCCCACAGAAAAAATGTGGGAGGACAGGGCAAGCTGTCCCAGGACCTGAAACCATCAAAACAAACTCAACCCACTAGGAGTCACAGAGGGAAGAAAATGTTTAGTTGTAAAGAGTGTGGCAAAATGTTTAATCAAAAGGCACATCTGAAGAGTCACACAATGATCCATACAGGGGAATGGCCCTTGTCTTGTACTGTTTGTGGCAAAGGCTGTGCTAGCACAAGTAATCTAAATGTACACATGAGGACTCATACAGTGGAAAAGCCCTGTACTTGTACCATATGTGATAAAGGTTGTCTTAACAAAAGTAATCTAAAAACACACATTAGGACTCATACAGCTCATACAGGCCGAAGGCCATTTTCTTGTCCTTTTTGTGGTAAACAATGTAGTCACAGGGGTGATCTTAAAATACACATGAGGACGCATACAGTATACATGCAATAATTATAATGTTCATTGATATGCATGTAATAATGGAGTGTAGTTGTTCACTGTGTTGACATGTGTGTTGTTTGCGTTAAATTATCAGAGTATATATTTAGTGCCATAGTCAGTTGAAATCATCACTTTGCTTTGATTGACTGGATACTTTTTTAACAGGAAAGACAATAATTTAGAAGTACAATGCAAGGTCTGCTAAAATGATGTGTTCAATAAAGCATATGGCTTGTTTCAATTTCCATTGGGGGTCCTATAGTTGGATTATTATTATTTTTGTAAACTCAGAGAACCCTCTTGGGGGGATTTAATAAAGATTACTACATGTACTCTGTGTGTGCTTTATCATTACATAATGTTATCGGAATATGTACCATAACTACTGCAACTCACAAACCACCAATATTTACAGTCGACTTTACAGAAAAAAAACAAGGCCAAAGTGGCTTATACTAAGTGGACATGGCAACACTGCTTCTGGTTCTCTGAGCAGGACCAGTGTGTTGATGTAGGAGGATAAACAGTAACACCTCCTCACGGCTCTCCTCCAGTATAAACAACACCTCCCTTTTGTCTTGGAGTGGAGAAACACCTCCTCCCAGCTCTCCTCTAGTTAACTGCAGTCGGGTGTCATTTCAATGTGAAAGGCTCGTAACACCTTGATGATGATGATGGGCCATCATCAGAGAAACATTTACATAGACACAAGTTCCAATGTCTTCATCAACACACAGACAATGTTGTCTTCGCAAAAGAAAGAAAACCCAGAGATGTTAATAGTTTATAAAGAGATCAATTTAAAAGGTGAGTCTACTGGAATGTGAATACAACAAAGCAATGATTTCCATTCCCCCTTTTATCTGTTGTAAAAAGCTGGTCTTCCAGTTCACAATGCAATTAATGCACCACACTATTTTCATAGGATTTCAAATAAGTATAGCCTAAACAGGTTAACATAGTGAAGCTACATGAACCACTTTGTTGTTGACTGTTTCCCCTTTTTTCCTTTACGCCAAATGACCAAATTAACTGATGTAAAAGCTCACAAAGTGTTGAATTGCAACACATTGTTTGGTTGTAGATTACGAACGAATTGAATGTAAAGGAGTAGTAGGCTGTACAAATAAACATACAGCTTCATCTTGCATAAGGGAATTAATTATATTGGACTAATAATCGCGCAGGCTCAGGCTGTGTGTTTGCACGCATACTGCATGGTTTCATAACAAGTTGTTTCTGTTGCATCGAGGCCAACAATACATGTACAGAATAATGAGAAATAGTCTGAAAGTGAGGTCTGCGCAAATGTTTCATAGGTTGATATTCATCTGTCCAGAAATTAATCAATTATAGACTACTCACTGTATGGTTGAGTGGTCACAATAGTGCGTCCATGCATCTCTGTTATGCAACTTTGGGAAAGTTGTAAAGGCTTTGGTGGTGATCTTGTACAGTTTCCATAACATCTCCTCATAAAGAACTTCAATCGAGTGTATAATGTTTGTTTTATATGGTTTGTTAGTTGTCCTGCATGCCTTCCATAATTCCCATGGTCCATGGGTTAATGGACTGCTGTCTTCTCTCTCCCCCCAGCGCCCCCGTTCGCAAATTAATGTGTAGGCTAAACTGTTCTGATAATACAACTTGTTTTGGCTGTCCATTCATCATGTATAACTTAAACTGCGCGGTCGTATTCCAAACCAATGCATCTTAACAACATAACAAACCGACAACTAGGGCCAACCCAGCAACAACTATCGTTTCCTGTCTTACTTTCACAATAAAGTGTCTCCCGCTTACCTCCCAATGCAGCTTATTTCACGCAGGTTATTATTAACAGGAAAAAGTGTAGCTTAACCTGTGTGTTTTTGTGCAACCAAACGTGCATGGGAGAGAGAATGATGAGGGTGAGAGAGAGAGAGAGAGAGAGACATTGAGAAACAGAGAGAGAGAGAACTGCCGTTGTTTAGGAGTAGTACTGCACTTGGTATCACACTTTTCTCCGTCTGACCGTCTCTCTCCCGATTTTGCTAGCCCCGAAAACTACCGGTGCTAGTCCGGAAACTAGTGGTGCTTTAGCACCAAAAGCCACCGCGTAGATCCGCCACTGGTCATTGGTATGGGAGCTAACAATATAAATAACGACACAATGTGACATAGCTCTGATTACACAATGCTGTACCAGTTGTTTTAATTACATTTCGACACTTGCTTTGGCAATGTAAACATATGTGTTCTCATGCCAATAAAGCTCATTTGAATTGAATTGATTGGTTTATATGAGTTCTCATATGTTTGTTTATGTTACTTGTGTCACTAAACCCTTTGCCACAGACTGTACAAGTAAAGGGTTTTTCTGCTGTATGGGTCCTCATGAGCCAGGGGTAGGGCTCGATAAGCATTATTTCCTTCTCCCTTCCCCTTTTCCAGTATCATGGACACCTTATCAGCTTAAATGGACTGACAACATGTGCCTTGGACTTTCCCTTCTTTCTTTACTAAATAGGATTGTCATGCTCATACTGCACCAATGCACATCACTTGTGTATGTCCTGAACTGGAAATAAACTAAACTGAACTGAAACTGAACTGAACATGTGTATTTTCACGTCACCCCTTTGACTGCAGCCTTTGCCACAAACTGTACAAGAAGACAGCTTGTCTCCTGTATGAATCATGATGTGTCTGTTTAGTTTACTTTCAATATTAAAGGTTTTATATTCAATTTTGGTGTTGTGAGCATGTAGATCTGCTATTTTCACAATAGAACCGTGTTATGTAAAATATAATGCCTCAACTCTTAGTGCTTGTCAGTGTTTTTGGGGGGGATTCCTTAAAATATGATTATTTTGGGGGTCACAGCCTGAAAAGGTTGATAAGCACTGGTTTAGGGTCCTTGTCATGCCAAGGACCCTCGATTTAATATGAATTTGGCCGCGGACCCCCATCTGAAAATATGCTGTGCCAGATTACAAGATTTCTAATAAAATAAAATAAATCCTTTTCCTCGTTTTGCTGGAGACCCCCTGGGACCCCCTTTGAGAACCAATGGATTATTAGGCTTGTCCTTCAAAGTGGCCATCAAATGGTGAACACATCTCAGTGAATGCCCACCCCACTTCTGCAATACAAGATGGAAAACTTGGTTGACTGTAGGCGACAACCACTGGCACCTAACTCTGTCCCCACTAGGGGGAGCACAAAGCTAGGAGACATTCGGCGCCGCGAAAAATCGGGTATTTCAGGTTATGAAGTCGGCTAAAATTTGTATTTTTGGGTATAAAGTCGACTAAAACGGGTTTCCTTTATTAAGTCATTTTCGGGTGTCTTTGGGGCTTCAGGGGAGGAACATCAACTATATTTTGTATTAAGGTGCGTACCATAACAATCATTCAGTCGCTCAGTGGCTCAATCATTTAAGGCAGAACAACTTCAGACCACAATGAGATACAGTATTTCCATAAACTCTTTTCTTAAAGTTTTCTTTTACTCCTCGGGAAGTCAAACTTCGTCACAGCAGTTGACAGTAACCAAGTATATTTACTTGACTACTACAAAATAAAAATAAAAACAGAGGACGAGGAAACTCAGGTTTTTGACGTTGCTTTCAATTAGAATGAATTTCTCAATTGTATAAACTTTTAATATTAATAACCATTGAAATGAGGTGAAGCCACACAGCTCTAAAACAAACTGGTGTAATGAAAACCAACATCCCCTCACTACAGTCAGCCACACTAGTACTGTGTGCTCTGCATAAATGTATCTGGCACACATGTACTCTGTAAGTAAATCGTGTCATGCCTTATGAAGATATTTCACAGTTTCTGGATTTCAGATTCTCCATTCTGGATGGGTTTCAGTTAATAACCGGGTCCTACTCTGAACTTACAGTGGCTATTTAAACAAAACAAATATATTGTTGTTGTCGGGTGGAAACCTTGTATATCTAAAACCGTTTGTATTTATGATTAAAAAATGATAACTACAACACACTTGTTTTCATGTAAGTAAGACGTGTTCAATATGTGAGACTGTTGTGGATTTATCCACAACAGTCCACGATATCTGTTGTGAATGTTGTATCCACAATGGAGTTTTGTGGGGGTTGGTTCTAGTTAATTTAAGTATATTTAAGTGTATTTAAGTATAGCCTAAACAGGTTAACATAGTGAAGCTACATGAACCACTTTGTTGTTGACTGTTTCCCCTTTTTTCCTTTACGCCAAATGACCAAATTAACTGATGTAAAAGCTCACAAAGTGTTGAATTGCAACACATTGTTTGGTTGTAGATTATTATTCACTTCTGTGAATGTTTGCCTATTATGACTATGATAATGATTATTATGAGGGTTCACATGGTTTGCTGTAATCCCCCTGAAACACCTAAGCCACGCCCATGTTTACATATATCATCTCTTGTCTAATTTCTGGGATTTGCAAAGCTCTTTGTGCTGGAGTGTTTACTGGTGAATAATGTTTTCTTTGTTCTTTTGTCAGTTTTTAAATGTTTTTACCAAACACAAGAAATGCACCAAACAGATACCAGTAGGCCTATATCAATTAAACCTACTTTACAAATATGTAAGTATAGTTGTATTAATAGAGCTCTAAGCTAAATAAACAAACAAACAAACAAACAACATTACAGCAATCAAATGTCAGCAGGTAATAACTACAACACACTTGTTTTCATGCAAGTAAGACGTGTTCAATATGTGAGACTGTTGTGGATTTATCCACAACAGTCCACGATATCTGTTGTGAATCTTGTATCCACGATGGAGTTTTGTGGGGGTTAGTTCTAGTTCATTTATTTATATCTATACCTTCCCCTGTGGTCTCTGGTCTGGGCACAACCTTTCAATAGTTTTCTGTTTACAAGTCAAACAAGGCCATGATCGGCTCATACAGAGGGAATTAAATAAACAAACAAACAAAGGTTTTGTTCAAGAATGGGTGTTATAGACCTTTGTGCAAGACTGCTAAACATTACAGCAATCAAATGTCAAATTATGAAGTCAAAATGTGTATTTTGTACTGTATGGGGGAGTTCAGATGTGCAGGGACTTGAAGGGTTAACTATTGTCCAGTTTCTGTCTATTGTTGCCCCACCCACCCATTCTCTGATTGGACCATCAGACTCTCTGTGAGTATTTAGCAGGGCTCTGTTTATGTCTGGTGACACGTTAGTCCCTGCAAGTTGTTAAGGGCTGAACGTGATTCTCTTGGTTGGTGTATTTGTCAGAGAAACTCAGAGACCAGGGGAGATCAGTCAGCTTTAAACAAACTGAAATCCCACACAAAAAATGTGGGAGGACAGGGCAAGCTGTCCCAGGACCTGAAACCATCAAAACAAACTCAACCCACTAGGAGTCACAGAGGGAAGAAAATGTTTAGTTGTAAAGAGTGTGGCAAAATGTTTAATCAAAAGGCACATCTGAAGAGTCACACAATGATCCATACAGGGGAATGGCCCTTGTCTTGTACTGTTTGTGGCAAAGGCTGTGCTAGCACAAGTAATCTAAATGTACACATGAGGACTCATACAGTGGAAAAGCCCTGTACTTGTACCATATGTGATAAAGGTTGTCTTAACAAAAGTAATCTAAAAACACACATTAGGACTCATACAGCTCATACAGGCCGAAGGCCATTTTCTTGTCCTTTTTGTGGTAAACAATGTAGTCACAGGGGTGATCTTAAAATACACATGAGGACGCATACAGTATACATGCAATAATTATAATGTTCATTGATATGCATGTAATAATGGAGTGTAGTTGTTCACTGTGTTGACATGTGTGTTGTTTGCGTTAAATTATCAGAGTATATATTTAGTGCCATAGTCAGTTGAAATCATCACTTTGCTTTGATTGACTGGATACTTTTTTAACAGGAAAGACAATAATTTAGAAGTACAATGCAAGGTCTGCTAAAATGATGTGTTCAATAAAGCATATGGCTTGTTTCAATTTCCATTGGGGGTCCTATAGTTGGATTATTATTATTTTTGTAAACTCAGAGAACCCTCTTGGGGGGATTTAATAAAGATTACTACATGTACTCTGTGTGTGCTTTATCATTACATAATGTTATCGGAATATGTACCATAACTACTGCAACTCACAAACCACCAATATTTACAGTCGACTTTACAGAAAAAAAACAAGGCCAAAGTGGCTTATACTAAGTGGACATGGCAACACTGCTTCTGGTTCTCTGAGCAGGACCAGTGTGTTGAAGGAGGATAAACAGTAACACCTCCTCACGGCTCTCCTCCAGTATAAACAACACCTCCCTTTTGTCTTGGAGTGGAGAAACACCTCCTCCCAGCTCTCCTCTAGTTAACTGCAGTCGGGTGTCATTTCAATGTGAAAGGCTCGTAACACCTTGATGATGATGATGGGCCATCATCAGAGAAACATTTACATAGACACAAGTTCCAATGTCTTCATCAACACACAGACAATGTTGTCTTCGCAAAAGAAAGAAAACCCAGAGATGTTAATAGTTTATAAAGAGATCAATTTAAAAGGTGAGTCTACTGGAATGTGAATACAACAAAGCAATGATTTCCATTCCCCCTTTTATCTGTTGTAAAAAGCTGGTCTTCCAGTTCACAATGCAATTAATGCACCACACTATTTTCATAGGATTTCAAATAAGTATAGCCTAAACAGGTTAACATAGTGAAGCTACATGAACCACTTTGTTGTTGACTGTTTCCCCTTTTTTCCTTTACGCCAAATGACCAAATTAACTGATGTAAAAGCTCACAAAGTGTTGAATTGCAACACATTGTTTGGTTGTAGATTACGAACGAATTGAATGTAAAGGAGTAGTAGGCTGTACAAATAAACATACAGCTTCATCTTGCATAAGGGAATTAATTATATTGGACTAATAATCGCGCAGGCTCAGGCTGTGTGTTTGCACGCATACTGCATGGTTTCATAACAAGTTGTTTCTGTTGCATCGAGGCCAACAATACATGTACAGAATAATGAGAAATAGTCTGAAAGTGAGGTCTGCGCAAATGTTTCATAGGTTGATATTCATCTGTCCAGAAATTAATCAATTATAGACTACTCACTGTATGGTTGAGTGGTCACAATAGTGCGTCCATGCATCTCTGTTATGCAACTTTGGGAAAGTTGTAAAGGCTTTGGTGGTGATCTTGTACAGTTTCCATAACATCTCCTCATAAAGAACTTCAATCGAGTGTATAATGTTTGTTTTATATGGTTTGTTAGTTGTCCTGCATGCCTTCCATAATTCCCATGGTCCATGGGTTAATGGACTGCTGTCTTCTCTCTCCCCCCAGCGCCCCCGTTCGCAAATTAATGTGTAGGCTAAACTGTTCTGATAATACAACTTGTTTTGGCTGTCCATTCATCATGTATAACTTAAACTGCGCGGTCGTATTCCAAACCAATGCATCTTAACAACATAACAAACCGACAACTAGGGCCAACCCAGCAACAACTATCGTTTCCTGTCTTACTTTCACAATAAAGTGTCTCCCGCTTACCTCCCAATGCAGCTTATTTCACGCAGGTTATTATTAACAGGAAAAAGTGTAGCTTAACCTGTGTGTTTTTGTGCAACCAAACGTGCATGGGAGAGAGAATGATGAGGGTGAGAGAGAGAGAGAGAGAGAGACATTGAGAAACAGAGAGAGAGAGAACTGCCGTTGTTTAGGAGTAGTACTGCACTTGGTATCACACTTTTCTCCGTCTGACCGTCTCTCTCCCGATTTTGCTAGCCCCGAAAACTACCGGTGCTAGTCCGGAAACTAGTGGTGCTTTAGCACCAAAAGCCACCGCGTAGATCCGCCACTGGTCATTGGTATGGGAGCTAACAATATAAATAACGACACAATGTGACATAGCTCTGATTACACAATGCTGTACCAGTTGTTTTAATTACATTTCGACACTTGCTTTGGCAATGTAAACATATGTGTTCTCATGCCAATAAAGCTCATTTGAATTGAATTGATTGGTTTATATGAGTTCTCATATGTTTGTTTATGTTACTTGTGTCACTAAACCCTTTGCCACAGACTGTACAAGTAAAGGGTTTTTCTGCTGTATGGGTCCTCATGAGCCAGGGGTAGGGCTCGATAAGCATTATTTCCTTCTCCCTTCCCCTTTTCCAGTATCATGGACACCTTATCAGCTTAAATGGACTGACAACATGTGCCTTGGACTTTCCCTTCTTTCTTTACTAAATAGGATTGTCATGCTCATACTGCACCAATGCACATCACTTGTGTATGTCCTGAACTGGAAATAAACTAAACTGAACTGAAACTGAACTGAACATGTGTATTTTCACGTCACCCCTTTGACTGCAGCCTTTGCCACAAACTGTACAAGAAGACAGCTTGTCTCCTGTATGAATCATGATGTGTCTGTTTAGTTTACTTTCAATATTAAAGGTTTTATATTCAATTTTGGTGTTGTGAGCATGTAGATCTGCTATTTTCACAATAGAACCGTGTTATGTAAAATATAATGCCTCAACTCTTAGTGCTTGTCAGTGTTTTTGGGGGGGATTCCTTAAAATATGATTATTTTGGGGGTCACAGCCTGAAAAGGTTGATAAGCACTGGTTTAGGGTCCTTGTCATGCCAAGGACCCTCGATTTAATATGAATTTGGCCGCGGACCCCCATCTGAAAATATGCTGTGCCAGATTACAAGATTTCTAATAAAATAAAATAAATCCTTTTCCTCGTTTTGCTGGAGACCCCCTGGGACCCCCTTTGAGAACCAATGGATTATTAGGCTTGTCCTTCAAAGTGGCCATCAAATGGTGAACACATCTCAGTGAATGCCCACCCCACTTCTGCAATACAAGATGGAAAACTTGGTTGACTGTAGGCGACAACCACTGGCACCTAACTCTGTCCCCACTAGGGGGAGCACAAAGCTAGGAGACATTCGGCGCCGCGAAAAATCGGGTATTTCAGGTTATGAAGTCGGCTAAAATTTGTATTTTTGGGTATAAAGTCGACTAAAACGGGTTTCCTTTATTAAGTCATTTTCGGGTGTCTTTGGGGCTTCAGGGGAGGAACATCAACTATATTTTGTATTAAGGTGCGTACCATAACAATCATTCAGTCGCTCAGTGGCTCAATCATTTAAGGCAGAACAACTTCAGACCACAATGAGATACAGTATTTCCATAAACTCTTTTCTTAAAGTTTTCTTTTACTCCTCGGGAAGTCAAACTTCGTCACAGCAGTTGACAGTAACCAAGTATATTTACTTGACTACTACAAAATAAAAATAAAAACAGAGGACGAGGAAACTCAGGTTTTTGACGTTGCTTTCAATTAGAATGAATTTCTCAATTGTATAAACTTTTAATATTAATAACCATTGAAATGAGGTGAAGCCACACAGCTCTAAAACAAACTGGTGTAATGAAAACCAACATCCCCTCACTACAGTCAGCCACACTAGTACTGTGTGCTCTGCATAAATGTATCTGGCACACATGTACTCTGTAAGTAAATCGTGTCATGCCTTATGAAGATATTTCACAGTTTCTGGATTTCAGATTCTCCATTCTGGATGGGTTTCAGGTAATAACCGGGTCCTACTCTGAACTTACAGTGGCTATTTAAACAAAACAAATATATTGTTGTTGTCGGGTGGAAACCTTGTATATCTAAAACCGTTTGTATTTATGATTAAAAAATGATAATAACTACAACACACTTGTTTTCATGTAAGTAAGACGTGTTCAATATGTGAGACTGTTGTGGATTTATCCACAACAGTCCACGATATCTGTTGTGAATGTTGTATCCACAATGGAGTTTTGTGGGGGTTGGTTCTAGTTCATTTAAGTATATTTAAGGTATAGCCTAAACAGGTTAACATAGTGAAGCTACATGAACCACTTTGTTGTTGACTGTTTCCCCTTTTTTCCTTTACGCCAAATGACCAAATTAACTGATGTAAAAGCTCACAAAGTGTTGAATTGCAACACATTGTTTGGTTGTAGATTATTATTCACTTCTGTGAATGTTTGCCTATTATGACTATGATAATGATTATTATGAGGGTTCACATGGTTTGCTGTAATCCCCCTGAAACACCTAAGCCACGCCCATGTTTACATATATCATCTCTTGTCTAATTTCTGGGATTTGCAAAGCTCTTTGTGCTGGAGTGTTTACTGGTGAATAATGTTTTCTTTGTTCTTTTGTCAGTTTTTAAATGTTTTTACCAAACACAAGAAATGCACCAAACAGATACCAGTAGGCCTATATCAATTAAACCTACTTTACAAATATGTACGTATAGTTGTATTAATAGAGCTCTAAGCTAAATAAATAAACAAATAAACAAACAAACAAAGGTTTTGTTCAAGAATGGGTGTTATAGACCTTTGTGCAAGACTGCTAAACATTACAGCAATCAAATGTCAAATTATGAAGTCAAAATGTGTATTTTGTACTGTATGGGGGAGTTCAGATGTGCAGGGACTTGAAGGGTTAACTATTGTCCAGCAGAGGAATGATATCATCTCGTTTCTTGTGGTGGCTTTGCATGCTCCAGAACAGCAGAACAGTGTCTGTCCACATTTATCAGAATTTAACAAGTCATATTAGTCAGATTCTCCATGGCTCCCATGTAAAATTATCCTGCCTCCATCTCCTTTGAAAACAATGAAAACACAAGCTGGTGTAGAGGACTATGGAACATCACAACCAACTAGTGATAACTATCTTCTCTCTTCACACCGTTCTGAATCAGAAACCGATGACAGTGATGAGTGGGAGGAGACCAGGGGAGATCAGTCAGCTTTAAACAAACTGAAATCCCACACAAAAAATGTGGGAGGACAGGGCAAGCTGTCCCAGGACCTGAAACCATCAAAACAAACTCAACCCACTAGGAGTCACAGAGGGAAGAAAATGTTTAGTTGTAAAGAGTGTGGCAAAATGTTTAATCAAAAGGCACATCTGAAGAGTCACACAATGATCCATACAGGGGAATGGCCCTTGTCTTGTACTGTTTGTGGTAAAGGCTATGCTAGCACAAGCAATCTAAATGTACACATGAGGACTCATACAGTGGAAAAGCCCTGTACTTGTACCATATGTGATAAAGGTTGTCTTAACAAAAGTAATCTAAAAACACACATGAGGACTCATACAGGCGGAAGGCCATTTTCTTGTCCTTTTTGTGGTAAACAATGTAGTCACAGGGGTGATCTTAAAATACACATGAGGACGCATACAGGATACATGCAATAATTATTATGTTCATTGATATGCATGTAATAATGGAGTGTAGTTGTTCACTGTGTTGACATGTGTGTTGTTTGCGTTAAATTATCAGAGTATATATTTAGTGCCATAGTCAGTTGAAATCATCACTTTGCTTTGATTGACTGGATACTTTTTTAACAGGAAAGACAATAATTTAGAAGTACAATGCAAGGTCTGCTAAAATGATGTGTTCAATAAAGCATATGGCTTGTTTCAATTTCCATTGGGGGTCCTATAGTTGGATTATTATTATTTTTGTAAACTCAGAGAACCCTCTTGGGGGGATTTAATAAAGATTACTACATGTACTCTGTGTGTGCTTTATCATTGTGGGCTCGCCTGGAAGGCGAGCACACGTATGTTATCTTCATTATTTATCTATCAGTCAGTCAGTCAGTATCCTCAAAACTTTGGCGCGATTCATCTCTTAAACGCTTACACCTTTCAACACCATTCAAATTTTTATGTGTTCAGCTTACTGAGGACACGTGTGCTTGTACTTTTGGTTTTGAAATGTTTTGTAGTTTAATTATAAAAAAATAAAAATGTTTAACTTTAAGCACCCAATGCATTTCCAATGGGTTTAGTGAGTGGGGAGAGAGTGAGACAGAGGAAAGGGACCCATGTTTATATTAAGTCGCTGTGGCTGCAATATTCACACTTCAGATATGCTATTTATATCAATGCGTTCACACAGGTCTGCTGTCTGATTTGATCCAAATGTCTAAGCTGTGTGATGTATAAAACTATAGTTATAGTTAAAACTATAAATAAATGTCCCTCTCCACTCTACTGATTGACACAGCTGTGATTAAAGGCTTGGCTGTCATTGGCTGTTCTGTGGTGATGTAGCCTTACATAAGTCGGCCCTGCAGTGACAATGCGAAAGTCTCGGCAGAGACGTCTTAATGTAAGGCTAGTGGTGCTGCAAAGTAACCAAGTACATTTACTCAAGTATATACAAACAAGTACTTGTACCTACAGTACAATTTTTAGGTACTTTTACTCTAATTTCCATTTTTGTTACTTATACTCTACTATAAATACAGCATTTGACAGCTTCAGTTACTTTTTATTTAGCAGATTTTATTATTAATAATAATTATTATTATTAACACGCACGCACGCACGCACACACGCACACACACACGCATACACACACACTGACACACAAACAACTGTTACTGTGTTACTGTGGAGACGTTTGCTTGTATTTGTCTTTGACACATGTTTTGTAGTGTTTTAGAAATTTAACTTAAAAAGAATAAGGTTCCCGGGCGATGGGCTTTACAGTATATATCCTAGAACCCGCAGGGGCACTCTGTGTGGTTGTTGTTGGTTGTCAGGGAGATATCACAACCAATGCATTTCCAAATCAGACGATCAACCGAAGTGGACCCACCTGGCAAAACCACACCCCAAACACTTTAAAAGCCATGAATTTCAGCCTGTCTGCATTTGAATCCTAGTATATCCCATATGCATTTGGATCAGCATGTCCCGTACTGTATACCAACTTTTACTTTACACTTTTGTTACTTATACTCCACTGCAATTGCATTTGGCAGCTTTAGTTACTTGTTACTTTGCAGATTTTATTATTAATACAAAACATACGGTAGATGAATCACGTAGAAGCTGATCTACAATGTGACATTGCAACGTGTTGTGATCTTGTAGATCTGCTGTTTTTAAAAAGCTTGTCAATATTAGGACCATCTGCGTACTATTACTTTGATGTGGTTTGCTGGTTTGCAAAGTGTAGTTCAGGGACCCCTAGGACAGACACACACACACACACACACACACACACACACACACACACACACACACACACACACAGGTTCCCCATCTTTCTTCCCAGGCTTTAAACAGCCATAACTTCAGTTCCCAACATGCTACTGGTCTCGAACTTTTGTTGTTGGTTACCCGTCCACATTATATTTTAATTTTATTTTGATTTAATTGTCCATACCTTTAAAGGACCAGGTCACCTCTGGGACAACCAGATCTTATTTTATTGTTGTGTGGGACACGATCAACACAATCCTGTAATTTCTTGTGTTCAATCTGTGTTTTTAGATATTTTATTATTTCAGCATGCTACAACTGGTCATATGATGCTTTGTAGCATGATATTGCATCATCTCATGCATCATATGATGCAAAATGCATCATATGACCAGTTGTAGCATACTGAAATACTAAAATATCTAAAAACACAGATTGAACACAAAAAATAACTCAACATTGTGTTGATCGTGTCCCCACACAACAATAAAATAAGATCTGGTTGTCCCAAAGGTGACCTGGTCCTTTAAGTTCATGTAATAACACTGCTTGTCTACATTGTATTTGCATTACCATTTTACGTCAGTAAAATGAAAGAGAGCATTGCCTGGGAACTTGACACTTTTACTATTATTGTTTTGGGTTGGAATCGAGCCCACACTGTTTCGAAGGAACAGTATTTCTAGTTACATAATGTTATCAGAATATGTACCATAACTACTGCAACTCACAAACCACCAATATTTACAGTCGACTTTACAGAAAAAAAAAACAAGGCCAAAGTGGCTTATACTAAGTGGACATGGCAATACTGCTTCTGGTTCTCTGAGCAGGACCAGTTTGTTGATGTAGGAGGATAAACAGTAACACCTCCTCACGGCTCTCCTCCAGTATAAACAACACCTCCCTTTTGTCTTGGAGTGGAGAAACACCTCCTCCCAGCTCTCCTCTTAACTGCAGTCGGGTGTCATTTCAATGTGAAAGGCTCGTAACAACTTGATGATGATGGGCCATCATCAGAGAAACATTTAAATAGACACAAGTTCCAATGTATTCATCAACACACAGACAATGTTGTCTTCGCGAAAGAAAGAAAACCCAGAGATGTTAATAGTTTATAAAGAGATCAATTTAAAAGGTGAGTCTACTGGAATGTGAATACAACAAAGCAATGATTTCCATTTCCCCCTTTTATCTGTTGTAAAAAGCTGGTCTTCCAGTTCACAATGCAATTAATGCACCACACTATTTTCATAGGATTTCAAATAAGTATAGCCTAAACAGGTTAACATAGTGAAGCTACATGAACCACTTTGTTGTTGACTGTTTCCCCTTTTTTCCTTTACGCCAAATGACCAAATTAACTGATGTAAAAGCTCACAAAGTGTTGAATTGCAACACATTGTTTGGTTGTAGATTACGAACGAATTGAATGTAAAGGAGTAGTAGGCTGTACAAATAAACATACAGCTTCATCTTGCATAAGGGAATTAATTATATTGGACTAATAATCGCGCAGGCTCAGGCTGTGTGTTTGCACGCATACTGCATGGTTTCATAACAAGTTGTTTCTGTTGCATCGAGGCCAACAATACATGTACAGAATAATGAGAAATAGTCTGAAAGTGAGGTCTGCGCAAATGTTTCATAGGTTGCTATTCATCTGTCCAGAAATTAATCAATTATAGACTACTCACTGTATGGTCGAGTGGTCACAATAGTGCGTCCATGCATCTCTGTTATGCAACTTTGGGAAAGTTGTAAAGGCTTTGGTGGTCATCTTGTACAGTTTCCATAACATCTCCTCATAAAGAACGTCAATCGAGTGTATAATGTTTGTTTTATATGGTTTGTTAGTTGTCCTGCATGCCTTCCATAATTCCCATGGTCCATGGGTTAATGGACTGCTGTCTTCTCTCTCCCCCCAGCGCCCCCGTTCGCAAATTAATGTGTAGGCTAAACTGTTCTGATAATACAACTTGTTTTGGCTGTCCATTCATCATGTATAACTTAAACTGCACGGTCGTATTCCAAACCAATGCATCTTAACAACATAACAAACCGACAACTAGGGCCAACCCAGCAACAACTATCGTTTCCTGTCTTACTTTCACAATAAAGTGTCTCCCGCTTACCTCCCAATGCAGCTTATTTCACGCAGGTTATTATTAACAGGAAAAAGTGTAGCTTAACCTGTGTGTTTTTGTGCAACCAAACGTGCATGGGAGAGAGAATGATGAGGGTGAGAGAGAGAGAGAGAGAGACATTGAGAAACAGAGAGAGAGAGAACTGCCGTTGTTTAGGAGTAGTACTGCACTTGGTATCACACTTTTCTCCGTCTGACCGGCTCTCTCCCGATTTTGCTAGCCCCGAAAACTACCGGTGCTAGTCCGGAAACTAGTGGTGCTTTAGCACCAAAAGCCACCGCGTAGATCCGCCACTGGTAATTGGTATGGGAGCTAACAATATAAATAACGACACAATGTGACATAGCTCTGATTACACAATGCTGTACCCTCTCTAACTGTACATTCATTCCCCATTTGCAGTTGTTTTAATTACATTTCGACACTTGCTTTGGCAATGTAAACATATGTGTTCTCATGCCAATAAAGCTCATTTGAATTGAATTGATTGGTTTATATGAGTTCTCATATGTTTGTTTATGTTACTTGTGTCACTAAACCCTTTGCCACAGACTGTACAAGTAAAGGGTTTTTCTGCTGTATGGGTCCTCATGAGCCAGGGGTAGGGCTCGATAAGCATTTCCTTCTCCCTTCCCCTTTTCCAGTATCATGGACACCTTATCAGCTTAAATGGACTGACAACATGTGCCTTGGACTTTCCCTTCTTTCTTTACTAAATAGGATTGTCATGCTCATACTGCACCAATGCACATCACTTGTGTATGTCCTGAACTGGAAATAAACTAAACTGAACTGAAACTGAACTGAACATGTGTATTTTCACGTCACCCCTTTGACTGCAGCCTTTGCCACAAACTGTACAAGAAGACAGCTTGTCTCCTGTATGAATCATGATGTGTCTGTTTAGTTTACTTTCAATATTAAAGGTTTTATATTCAATTTTGGTGTTGTGAGCATGTAGATCTGCTATTTTCACAATAGAACCGTGTTATGTAAAATATAATGCCTCAACTCTTAGTGCTTGTCAGTGTTTTTGGGGGGGATTCCTTAAAATATGATTATTTTGGGGGTCACAGCCTGAAAAGGTTGATAAGCACTGGTTTAGGGTCCTTGTCATGCCAAGGACCCTCGATTTAATATGAATTTGGCCGCGGACCCCCATCTGAAAATATGCTGTGCCAGATTACAAGATTTCTAATAAAATAAAATAAATCCTTTTCCTCGTTTTGCTGGAGACCCCCTGGGACCCCCTTTGAGAACCAATGGATTATTAGGCTTGTCCTTCAAAGTGGCCATCAAATGGTGAACACATCTCAGTGAATGCCCACCCCACTTCTGCAATACAAGATGGAAAACTTGGTTGACTGTAGGCGACAACCACTGGCACCTAACTCTGTCCCCACTAGGGGGAGCACAAAGCTAGGAGACATTCGGCGCCGCGAAAAATCGGGTATTTCAGGTTATGAAGTCGGCTAAAATTTGTATTTTTGGGTATAAAGTCGACTAAAACGGGTTTCCTTTATTAAGTCATTTTCGGGTGTCTTTGGGGCTTCAGGGGAGGAACATCAACTATATTTTGTATTAAGGTGCGTACCATAACAATCATTCAGTCGCTCAGTGGCTCAATCATTTAAGGCAGAACAACTTCAGACCACAATGAGATACAGTATTTCCATAAACTCTTTTCTTAAAGTTTTCTTTTACTCCTCGGGAAGTCAAACTTCGTCACAGCAGTTGACAGTAACCAAGTATATTTACTTGACTACTACAAAATAAAAATAAAAACAGAGGACGAGGAAACTCAGGTTTTTGACGTTGCTTTCAATTAGAATGAATTTCTCAATTGTATAAACTTTTAATATTAATAACCATTGAAATGAGGTGAAGCCACACAGCTCTAAAACAAACTGGTGTAATGAAAACCAACATCCCCTCACTACAGTCAGCCACACTAGTACTGTGTGCTCTGCATAAATGTATCTGGCACACATGTACTCTGTAAGTAAATCGTGTCATGCCTTATGAAGATATTTCACAGTTTCTGGATTTCAGATTCTCCATTCTGGATGGGTTTCAGGTAATAACCGGGTCCTACTCTGAACTTACAGTGGCTATTTAAACAAAACAAATATATTGTTGTTGTCGGGTGGAAACCTTGTATATCTAAAACCGTTTGTATTTATGATTAAAAAATGATAATAACTACAACACACTTGTTTTCATGTAAGTAAGACGTGTTCAATATGTGAGACTGTTGTGGATTTATCCACAACAGTCCACGATATCTGTTGTGAATGTTGTATCCACAATGGAGTTTTGTGGGGGTTGGTTCTAGTTCATTTAAGTATATTTAAGGTATAGCCTAAACAGGTTAACATAGTGAAGCTACATGAACCACTTTGTTGTTGACTGTTTCCCCTTTTTTCCTTTACGCCAAATGACCAAATTAACTGATGTAAAAGCTCACAAAGTGTTGAATTGCAACACATTGTTTGGTTGTAGATTATTATTCACTTCTGTGAATGTTTGCCTATTATGACTATGATAATGATTATTATGAGGGTTCACATGGTTTGCTGTAATCCCCCTGAAACACCTAAGCCACGCCCATGTTTACATATATCATCTCTTGTCTAATTTCTGGGATTTGCAAAGCTCTTTGTGCTGGAGTGTTTACTGGTGAATAATGTTTTCTTTGTTCTTTTGTCAGTTTTTAAATGTTTTTACCAAACACAAGAAATGCACCAAACAGATACCAGTAGGCCTATATCAATTAAACCTACTTTACAAATATGTACGTATAGTTGTATTAATAGAGCTCTAAGCTAAATAAATAAACAAACAAACAAACAAACAAAGGTTTTGTTCAAGAATGGGTGTTATAGACCTTTGTGCAAGACTGCTAAACATTACAGCAATCAAATGTCAAATTATGAAGTCAAAATGTGTATTTTGTACTGTATGGGGGAGTTCAGATGTGCAGGGACTTGAAGGGTTAACTATTGTCCAGCAGAGGAATGATATCATCTCGTTTCTTGTGGTGGCTTTGCATGCTCCAGAACAGCAGAACAGTGTCTGTCCACATTTATCAGAATTTAACAAGTCATATTAGTCAGATTCTCCATGGCTCCCATGTAAAATTATCCTGCCTCCATCTCCTTTGAAAACAATGAAAACACAAGCTGGTGTAGAGGACTGTGGAACATCACAACCAGCTAGTGATAACTATCTTCTCTCTTCACACCGTTCTGAATCAGAAACCGATGACAGTGATGAGTGGGAGGAGACCAGGGGAGATCAGTCAGCTTTAAACAAACTGAAATCCCACACAAAAAATGTGGGAGGACAGGGCAAGCTGTCCCAGGACCTGAAACCATCAAAACAAACTCAACCCACTAGGAGTCACAGAGGGAAGAACATGTTTAGTTGTAAAGAGTGTGGCAAAATGTTTAATCAAAAGGCTGAAGAGTCACACAATGATCCATACAGGGCATTGCCCTTGTCTTGTACTGTTTGTGGTAAAGGATGTGCTAGCACAAGTAATCTAAATGTACACATGAGGACTCATACAGTGGAAAAGCCCTGTACTTGTACCATATGTGGTAAAGGTTGTCTTAACAAAAGTAATCTAAAAACACACATGAGGACTCATACAGCTCATACAGGCGGAAGGACATTTCTTGTCCTTTTTGTGGTAAACAATGTAGTCACATGGGTGATCTTAAAATACACATGAGGATGCATACAGGATACATGCAATAATTATTATGTTCATTGATATGCATGTAATAATGGAGTGTAGTTGTTCACTGTGTTGACATGTGTGTTGTTTGCGTTAAATTATCAGAGTATATATTTAGTGCCATAGTCAGTTGAAATCATCACTTTGCTTTGATTGACTGGATACTTTTTTAACAGGAAAGACAATAATTTAGAAGTACAATGCAAGGTCTGCTAAAATGATGTGTTCAATAAAGCATATGGCTTGTTTCAATTTCCATTGGGGGTCCTATAGTTGGATTATTATTATTTTTGTAAACCCAGAGAACCCTCTTGGGGGGATTTAATAAAGATTACTACATGTACTCTGTGTGTGCTTTATCATTACATAATGTTATCAGAATATGTACCATAACTACTGCAACTCACAAACCACCAATATTTACAGTCGACTTTACAGAAAAAAAACAAGGCCAAAGTGGCTTATACTAAGTGGACATGGCAACACTGCTTCTGGTTCTCTGAGCAGGACCAGTGTGTTGATGTAGGAGTATAAACAGTAACACCTCCTCACGGCTCTCCTCCAGTATAAACAACACCTCCCTTTTGTCTTGGAGTGGAGAAACACCTCCTCCCAGCTCTCCTCTAGTTAACTGCAGTCGGGTGTCATTTCAATGTGAAAGGCTCGTAACAACTTGATGATGATGATGGGCCATCATCAGAGAAACATTTAAATAGACACAAGTTCCAATGTCTTCATCAACACACAAACAATGTCGTCTTCGCAAAAGAAAGAAAACCCAGAGATGTTAATAGTTTATAAAGAGATCAAATTAAAAGGTGAGTCTACTGGAATGTGAATACAACAAAGCAATGATTTCCATTTCCCCCTTTTATCTGTTGTAAAAAGCTGATCTTCCAGTTCACAATGCAATTAACGCACCACACTATTTTCATAGGATTTCAAATAAGTATAGCCTAAACAGGTTAACATAGTGAAGCTACATGAACCACTTTGTTGTTGACTGTTTCCCCTTTTTTCCTTTACGCCAAATGACCAAATTAACTGATGTAAAAGCTCACAAAGTGTTGAATTGCAACACATTGTTTGGTTGTAGATTATTATTCACTTTCTGTGAATGTTTGCCTATTATGACTATGATAATGATTATTATGAGGGTTCACGTGGTTTGCTGGGATCCCCCTGAAACACCCAAGCCACCCCCATGTTTACATATATCATGTCTTGTCTTATTTCTGGGATTTGCAAAGCTCTTTGTGCTGGAGTGTTTGCTGGTGAATCATTTTTTCTTTGTTCTTTTGTCAGTTTTTAAATGTTTTTACCAAACACAAGAAATGCACCAAACAGATACCAGTAGGCCTATATCAATTAAACCTACTTTACAAATATGTACGTATAGTTGTATTAATAGAGCTCTAAGCTAAATAAATAAACAAACAAACAAAGGTTTTGTTCAAGAATGGGTGTTATAGACCTTTGTGCAAGACTGCTAAACATTACAGCAATCAAATGTCAAATTATGAAGTCAAAATGTGTATTTTGTACTGTATGGGGGAGTTCAGATGTGCAGGGACTTGAAGGGTTAACTATTGTCCAGCAGAGGAATGATATCATCTCGTTTCTTGTGGTGGCTTTGCATGCTCCAGAACAGCAGAACAGTGTCTGTCCACATTTATCAGAATTTAACAAGTCATATTAGTCAGATTCTCCATGGCTCCCATGTAAAATTATCCTGCCTCCATCTCCTTTGAAAACAATGAAAACACAAGCTGGTGTAGAGGACTGTGGAACATCACAACCAGCTAGTGATAACTATCTTCTCTCTTCACACCGTTCTGAATCAGAAACCGATGACAGTGATGAGTGGGAGGAGACCAGGGGAGATCAGTCAGCTTTAAACAAACTGAAATCCCACACAAAAAATGTGGGAGGACAGGGCAAGCTGTCCCAGGACCTGAAACCATCAAAACAAACTCAACCCACTAGGAGTCACAGAGGGAAGAACATGTTTAGTTGTAAAGAGTGTGGCAAAATGTTTAATCAAAAGGCTGAAGAGTCACACAATGATCCATACAGGGCATTGCCCTTGTCTTGTACTGTTTGTGGTAAAGGATGTGCTAGCACAAGTAATCTAAATGTACACATGAGGACTCATACAGTGGAAAAGCCCTGTACTTGTACCATATGTGGTAAAGGTTGTCTTAACAAAAGTAATCTAAAAACACACATGAGGACTCATACAGCTCATACAGGCGGAAGGACATTTCTTGTCCTTTTTGTGGTAAACAATGTAGTCACATGGGTGATCTTAAAATACACATGAGGATGCATACAGGATACATGCAATAATTATTATGTTCATTGATATGCATGTAATAATGGAGTGTAGTTGTTCACTGTGTTGACATGTGTGTTGTTTGCGTTAAATTATCAGAGTATATATTTAGTGCCATAGTCAGTTGAAATCATCACTTTGCTTTGATTGACTGGATACTTTTTTAACAGGAAAGACAATAATTTAGAAGTACAATGCAAGGTCTGCTAAAATGATGTGTTCAATAAAGCATATGGCTTGTTTCAATTTCCATTGGGGGTCCTATAGTTGGATTATTATTATTTTTGTAAACCCAGAGAACCCTCTTGGGGGGATTTAATAAAGATTACTACATGTACTCTGTGTGTGCTTTATCATTACATAATGTTATCAGAATATGTACCATAACTACTGCAACTCACAAACCACCAATATTTACAGTCGACTTTACAGAAAAAAAACAAGGCCAAAGTGGCTTATACTAAGTGGACATGGCAACACTGCTTCTGGTTCTCTGAGCAGGACCAGTGTGTTGATGTAGGAGTATAAACAGTAACACCTCCTCACGGCTCTCCTCCAGTATAAACAACACCTCCCTTTTGTCTTGGAGTGGAGAAACACCTCCTCCCAGCTCTCCTCTAGTTAACTGCAGTCGGGTGTCATTTCAATGTGAAAGGCTCGTAACAACTTGATGATGATGATGGGCCATCATCAGAGAAACATTTAAATAGACACAAGTTCCAATGTCTTCATCAACACACAAACAATGTCGTCTTCGCAAAAGAAAGAAAACCCAGAGATGTTAATAGTTTATAAAGAGATCAAATTAAAAGGTGAGTCTACTGGAATGTGAATACAACAAAGCAATGATTTCCATTTCCCCCTTTTATCTGTTGTAAAAAGCTGATCTTCCAGTTCACAATGCAATTAACGCACCACACTATTTTCATAGGATTTCAAATAAGTATAGCCTAAACAGGTTAACATAGTGAAGCTACATGAACCACTTTGTTGTTGACTGTTTCCCCTTTTTTCCTTTACGCCAAATGACCAAATTAACTGATGTAAAAGCTCACAAAGTGTTGAATTGCAACACATTGTTTGGTTGTAGATTATTATTCACTTTCTGTGAATGTTTGCCTATTATGACTATGATAATGATTATTATGAGGGTTCACGTGGTTTGCTGGGATCCCCCTGAAACACCCAAGCCACCCCCATGTTTACATATATCATGTCTTGTCTTATTTCTGGGATTTGCAAAGCTCTTTGTGCTGGAGTGTTTGCTGGTGAATCATTTTTTCTTTGTTCTTTTGTCAGTTTTTAAATGTTTTTACCAAACACAAGAAATGCACCAAACAGATACCAGTAGGCCTATATCAATTAAACCTACTTTACAAATATGTACGTATAGTTGTATTAATAGAGCTCTAAGCTAAATAAATAAACAAACAAACAAAGGTTTTGTTCAAGAATGGGTGTTATAGACCTTTGTGCAAGACTGCTAAACATTACAGCAATCAAATGTCAAATTATGAAGTCAAAATGTGTATTTTGTACTGTATGGGGGAGTTCAGATGTGCAGGGACTTGAAGGGTTAACTATTGTCCAGCAGAGGAATGATATCATCTCGTTTCTTGTGGTGGCTTTGCATGCTCCAGAACAGCAGAACAGTGTCTGTCCACATTTATCAGAATTTAACAAGTCATATTAGTCAGATTCTCCATGGCTCCCATGTAAAATTATCCTGCCTCCATCTCCTTTGAAAACAATGAAAACACAAGCTGGTGTAGAGGACTGTGGAACATCACAACCAACTAGTGATAACTATCTTCTCTCTTCACACCGTTCTGAATCAGAAACCGATGACAGTGATGAGTGGGAGGAGACCAGGGGAGATCAGTCAGCTTTAAACAAACTGAAATCCCACACAAAAAATGTGGGAGGACAGGGCAAGCTGTCCCAGGACCTGAAACCATCAAAACAAACTCAACCCACTAGGAGTCACAGAGGGAAGAACATGTTTAGTTGTAAAGAGTGTGGCAAAATGTTTAATCAAAAGGCTGAAGAGTCACACAATGATCCATACAGGGCATTGCCCTTGTCTTGTACTGTTTGTGGTAAAGGATGTGCTAGCACAAGTAATCTAAATGTACACATGAGGACTCATACAGTGGAAAAGCCCTGTACTTGTACCATATGTGGTAAAGGTTGTCTTAACAAAAGTAATCTAAAAACACACATGAGGACTCATACAGCTCATACAGGCGGAAGGACATTTCTTGTCCTTTTTGTGGTAAACAATGTAGTCACAGGGGTGATCTTAAAATACACATGAGGACGCATACAGGATACATGCAATAATTATTATGTTCATTGATATGCATGTAATAATGGAGTGTAGTTGTTCACTGTGTTGACATGTGTGTTGTTTGCGTTAAATTATCAGAGTATATATTTAGTGCCATAGTCAGTTGAAATCATCACTTTGTTTTGATTGACTGGATACTTTTTTAACAGGAAAGACAATAATTTGGAAGTACAATGCAAGGTCTGCTAAAATGATGTGTTCAATAAAACATATGGCTTGTTTCAATTTCAATTGGGGGTCCTATAGTTGGATTATTATTATTTTTGTAAACTCAGAGAAACCTCTTGGGGGGATTTAATAAAGATTACTACATGTACTCTGTGTGTGCTTTATCATTACATAATGTTATCAGAATATGTACCATAACTACTGCAACTCACAAACCACCAATATTTATTACAGAAAAAAAACAAGGCCAAAGTGGCTTATACTAAGTGGACATGGCAACACTGCTTCTGGTTCTCTGAGCAGGACCAGTGTGTTGATGTAGGAGTATAAACAGTAACACCTCCTCACGGCTCTCCTCCAGTATAAACAACACCTCCCTTTTGTCTTGGAGTGGAGAAACACCTCCTCCCAGCTCTCCTCTAGTTAACTGCAGTCGGTGTCATTTCAATGTGAAAGGCTCGTAACAACTTGATGATGATGATGGGCCATCATCAGAGAAACATTTAAATAGACACAAGTTCCAATGTCTTCATCAACACACAGACAATGTCGTCTTCGCAAAAGAAAGAAAACCCAGAGATGTTAATAGTTTATAAAGAGATCAAATTAAAAGGTGAGTCTACTGGAATGTGAATACAACAAAGCAATGATTTCCATTTCCCCCTTTTATCTGTTGTAAAAAGCTGATCTTCCAGTTCACAATGCAATTAACGCACCACACTATTTTCATAGGATTTCAAATAAGTATAGCCTAAACAGGTTAACATAGTGAAGCTACATGAACCACTTTGTTGTTGACTGTTTCCCCTTTTTTCCTTTACGCCAAATGACCAAATTAACTGATGTAAAAGCTCACAAAGTGTTGAATTGCAACACATTGTTTGGTTGTAGATTATTATTCACTTTCTGTGAATGTTTGCCTATTATGACTATGATAATGATTATTATGAGGGTTCACGTGGTTTGCTGGGATCCCCCTGAAACACCCAAGCCACCCCCATGTTTACATATATCATGTCTTGTCTTATTTCTGGGATTTGCAAAGCTCTTTGTGCTGGAGTGTTTGCTGGTGAATCATTTTTTCTTTGTTCTTTTGTCAGTTTTTAAATGTTTTTACCAAACACAAGAAATGCACCAAACAGATACCAGTAGGCCTATATCAATTAAACCTACTTTACAAATATGTACGTATAGTTGTATTAATAGAGCTCTAAGCTAAATAAATAAACAAACAAACAAAGGTTTTGTTCAAGAATGGGTGTTATAGACCTTTGTGCAAGACTGCTAAACATTACAGCAATCAAATGTCAAATTATGAAGTCAAAATGTGTATTTTGTACTGTATGGGGGAGTTCAGATGTGCAGGGACTTGAAGGGTTAACTATTGTCCAGCAGAGGAATGATATCATCTCGTTTCTTGTGGTGGCTTTGCATGCTCCAGAACAGCAGAACAGTGTCTGTCCACATTTATCAGAATTTAACAAGTCATATTAGTCAGATTCTCCATGGCTCCCATGTAAAATTATCCTGCCTCCATCTCCTTTGAAAACAATGAAAACACAAGCTGGTGTAGAGGACTGTGGAACATCACAACCAACTAGTGATAACTATCTTCTCTCTTCACACCGTTCTGAATCAGAAACCGATGACAGTGATGAGTGGGAGGAGACCAGGGGAGATCAGTCAGCTTTAAACAAACTGAAATCCCACACAAAAAATGTGGGAGGACAGGGCAAGCTGTCCCAGGACCTGAAACCATCAAAACAAACTCAACCCACTAGGAGTCACAGAGGGAAGAACATGTTTAGTTGTAAAGAGTGTGGCAAAATGTTTAATCAAAAGGCTGAAGAGTCACACAATGATCCATACAGGGCATTGCCCTTGTCTTGTACTGTTTGTGGTAAAGGATGTGCTAGCACAAGTAATCTAAATGTACACATGAGGACTCATACAGTGGAAAAGCCCTGTACTTGTACCATATGTGGTAAAGGTTGTCTTAACAAAAGTAATCTAAAAACACACATGAGGACTCATACAGCTCATACAGGCGGAAGGACATTTCTTGTCCTTTTTGTGGTAAACAATGTAGTCACAGGGGTGATCTTAAAATACACATGAGGACGCATACAGGATACATGCAATAATTATTATGTTCATTGATATGCATGTAATAATGGAGTGTAGTTGTTCACTGTGTTGACATGTGTGTTGTTTGCGTTAAATTATCAGAGTATATATTTAGTGCCATAGTCAGTTGAAATCATCACTTTGTTTTGATTGACTGGATACTTTTTTAACAGGAAAGACAATAATTTGGAAGTACAATGCAAGGTCTGCTAAAATGATGTGTTCAATAAAACATATGGCTTGTTTCAATTTCAATTGGGGGTCCTATAGTTGGATTATTATTATTTTTGTAAACTCAGAGAAACCTCTTGGGGGGATTTAATAAAGATTACTACATGTACTCTGTGTGTGCTTTATCATTACATAATGTTATCAGAATATGTACCATAACTACTGCAACTCACAAACCACCAATATTTATTACAGAAAAAAAACAAGGCCAAAGTGGCTTATACTAAGTGGACATGGCAACACTGCTTCTGGTTCTCTGAGCAGGACCAGTGTGTTGATGTAGGAGTATAAACAGTAACACCTCCTCACGGCTCTCCTCCAGTATAAACAACACCTCCCTTTTGTCTTGGAGTGGAGAAACACCTCCTCCCAGCTCTCCTCTAGTTAACTGCAGTCGGTGTCATTTCAATGTGAAAGGCTCGTAACAACTTGATGATGATGATGGGCCATCATCAGAGAAACATTTAAATAGACACAAGTTCCAATGTCTTCATCAACACACAGACAATGTCGTCTTCGCAAAAGAAAGAAAACACAGAGATGTTAATAGTTTATAAAGAGATCAAATTAAAAGGTGAGTCTACTGGAATGTGAATACAACAAAGCAATGATTTCCATTTCCCCCTTTTATCTGTTGTAAAAAGCTGATCTTCCAGTTCACAATGCAATTAACGCACCACACTATTTTCATAGGATTTCAAATAAGTATAGCCTAAACAGGTTAACATAGTGAAGCTACATGAACCACTTTGTTGTTGACTGTTTCCCCTTTTTTCCTTTACGCCAAATGACCAAATTAACTGATGTAAAAGCTCACAAAGTGTTGAATTGCAACACATTGTTTGGTTGTAGATTATTATTCACTTTCTGTGAATGTTTGCCTATTATGACTATGATAATGATTATTATGAGGGTTCACGTGGTTTGCTGGGATCCCCCTGAAACACCCAAGCCACCCCCATGTTTACATATATCATGTCTTGTCTTATTTCTGGGATTTGCAAAGCTCTTTGTGCTGGAGTGTTTGCTGGTGAATCATTTTTTCTTTGTTCTTTTGTCAGTTTTTAAATGTTTTTACCAAACACAAGAAATGCACCAAACAGATACCAGTAGGCCTATATCAATTAAACCTACTTTACAAATATGTACGTATAGTTGTATTAATAGAGCTCTAAGCTAAATAAATAAACAAACAAACAAACAAACAAAGGTTTTGTTCAAGAATGGGTGTTATAGACCTTTGTGCAAGACTGCTAAACATTACAGCAATCAAATGTCAAATTATGAAGTCAAAATGTGTATTTTGTACTGTATGGGACCCCCCTTTGAGAACCAATGGATTATTAGGCTTGTCCTTCAAAGTGGCCATCAAATGGTGAACACATCTCAGTGAATGCCCACCCCACTTCTGCAATACAAGATGGAAAACTTGGTTGACTGTAGGCGACAACCACTGGCACCTAACTCTGTCCCCACTAGGGGGAGCACAAAGCTAGGAGACATTCGGCGCCGCGAAAAATCGGGTATTTCAGGTTATGAAGTCGGCTAAAATTTGTATTTTTGGGTATAAAGTCGACTAAAACGGGTTTCCTTTATTAAGTCATTTTCGGGTGTCTTTGGGGCTTCAGGGGAGGAACATCAACTATATTTTGTATTAAGGTGCGTACCATAACAATCATTCAGTCGCTCAGTGGCTCAATCATTTAAGGCAGAACAACTTCAGACCACAATGAGATACAGTATTTCCATAAACTCTTTTCTTAAAGTTTTCTTTTACTCCTCGGGAAGTCAAACTTCGTCACAGCAGTTGACAGTAACCAAGTATATTTACTTGACTACTACAAAATAAAAATAAAAACAGAGGACGAGGAAACTCAGGTTTTTGACGTTGCTTTCAATTAGAATGAATTTCTCAATTGTATAAACTTTTAATATTAATAACCATTGAAATGAGGTGAAGCCACACAGCTCTAAAACAAACTGGTGTAATGAAAACCAACATCCCCTCACTACAGTCAGCCACACTAGTACTGTGTGCTCTGCATAAATGTATCTGGCACACATGTACTCTGTAAGTAAATCGTGTCATGCCTTATGAAGATATTTCACAGTTTCTGGATTTCAGATTCTCCATTCTGGATGGGTTTCAGGTAATAACCGGGTCCTACTCTGAACTTACAGTGGCTATTTAAACAAAACAAATATATTGTTGTTGTCGGGTGGAAACCTTGTATATCTAAAACCGTTTGTATTTATGATTAAAAAATGATAATAACTACAACACACTTGTTTTCATGTAAGTAAGACGTGTTCAATATGTGAGACTGTTGTGGATTTATCCACAACAGTCCACGATATCTGTTGTGAATGTTGTATCCACAATGGAGTTTTGTGGGGGTTGGTTCTAGTTCATTTAAGTATATTTAAGGTATAGCCTAAACAGGTTAACATAGTGAAGCTACATGAACCACTTTGTTGTTGACTGTTTCCCCTTTTTTCCTTTACGCCAAATGACCAAATTAACTGATGTAAAAGCTCACAAAGTGTTGAATTGCAACACATTGTTTGGTTGTAGATTATTATTCACTTCTGTGAATGTTTGCCTATTATGACTATGATAATGATTATTATGAGGGTTCACATGGTTTGCTGTAATCCCCCTGAAACACCTAAGCCACGCCCATGTTTACATATATCATCTCTTGTCTAATTTCTGGGATTTGCAAAGCTCTTTGTGCTGGAGTGTTTACTGGTGAATAATGTTTTCTTTGTTCTTTTGTCAGTTTTTAAATGTTTTTACCAAACACAAGAAATGCACCAAACAGATACCAGTAGGCCTATATCAATTAAACCTACTTTACAAATATGTACGTATAGTTGTATTAATAGAGCTCTAAGCTAAATAAATAAACAAACAAACAAACAAACAAAGGTTTTGTTCAAGAATGGGTGTTATAGACCTTTGTGCAAGACTGCTAAACATTACAGCAATCAAATGTCAAATTATGAAGTCAAAATGTGTATTTTGTACTGTATGGGGGAGTTCAGATGTGCAGGGACTTGAAGGGTTAACTATTGTCCAGCAGAGGAATGATATCATCTCGTTTCTTGTGGTGGCTTTGCATGCTCCAGAACAGCAGAACAGTGTCTGTCCACATTTATCAGAATTTAACAAGTCATATTAGTCAGATTCTCCATGGCTCCCATGTAAAATTATCCTGCCTCCATCTCCTTTGAAAACAATGAAAACACAAGCTGGTGTAGAGGACTGTGGAACATCACAACCAGCTAGTGATAACTATCTTCTCTCTTCACACCGTTCTGAATCAGAAACCGATGACAGTGATGAGTGGGAGGAGACCAGGGGAGATCAGTCAGCTTTAAACAAACTGAAATCCCACACAAAAAATGTGGGAGGACAGGGCAAGCTGTCCCAGGACCTGAAACCATCAAAACAAACTCAACCCACTAGGAGTCACAGAGGGAAGAACATGTTTAGTTGTAAAGAGTGTGGCAAAATGTTTAATCAAAAGGCTGAAGAGTCACACAATGATCCATACAGGGCATTGCCCTTGTCTTGTACTGTTTGTGGTAAAGGATGTGCTAGCACAAGTAATCTAAATGTACACATGAGGACTCATACAGTGGAAAAGCCCTGTACTTGTACCATATGTGGTAAAGGTTGTCTTAACAAAAGTAATCTAAAAACACACATGAGGACTCATACAGCTCATACAGGCGGAAGGACATTTCTTGTCCTTTTTGTGGTAAACAATGTAGTCACATGGGTGATCTTAAAATACACATGAGGATGCATACAGGATACATGCAATAATTATTATGTTCATTGATATGCATGTAATAATGGAGTGTAGTTGTTCACTGTGTTGACATGTGTGTTGTTTGCGTTAAATTATCAGAGTATATATTTAGTGCCATAGTCAGTTGAAATCATCACTTTGCTTTGATTGACTGGATACTTTTTTAACAGGAAAGACAATAATTTAGAAGTACAATGCAAGGTCTGCTAAAATGATGTGTTCAATAAAGCATATGGCTTGTTTCAATTTCCATTGGGGGTCCTATAGTTGGATTATTATTATTTTTGTAAACCCAGAGAACCCTCTTGGGGGGATTTAATAAAGATTACTACATGTACTCTGTGTGTGCTTTATCATTACATAATGTTATCAGAATATGTACCATAACTACTGCAACTCACAAACCACCAATATTTACAGTCGACTTTACAGAAAAAAAACAAGGCCAAAGTGGCTTATACTAAGTGGACATGGCAACACTGCTTCTGGTTCTCTGAGCAGGACCAGTGTGTTGATGTAGGAGTATAAACAGTAACACCTCCTCACGGCTCTCCTCCAGTATAAACAACACCTCCCTTTTGTCTTGGAGTGGAGAAACACCTCCTCCCAGCTCTCCTCTAGTTAACTGCAGTCGGGTGTCATTTCAATGTGAAAGGCTCGTAACAACTTGATGATGATGATGGGCCATCATCAGAGAAACATTTAAATAGACACAAGTTCCAATGTCTTCATCAACACACAAACAATGTCGTCTTCGCAAAAGAAAGAAAACCCAGAGATGTTAATAGTTTATAAAGAGATCAAATTAAAAGGTGAGTCTACTGGAATGTGAATACAACAAAGCAATGATTTCCATTTCCCCCTTTTATCTGTTGTAAAAAGCTGATCTTCCAGTTCACAATGCAATTAACGCACCACACTATTTTCATAGGATTTCAAATAAGTATAGCCTAAACAGGTTAACATAGTGAAGCTACATGAACCACTTTGTTGTTGACTGTTTCCCCTTTTTTCCTTTACGCCAAATGACCAAATTAACTGATGTAAAAGCTCACAAAGTGTTGAATTGCAACACATTGTTTGGTTGTAGATTATTATTCACTTTCTGTGAATGTTTGCCTATTATGACTATGATAATGATTATTATGAGGGTTCACGTGGTTTGCTGGGATCCCCCTGAAACACCCAAGCCACCCCCATGTTTACATATATCATGTCTTGTCTTATTTCTGGGATTTGCAAAGCTCTTTGTGCTGGAGTGTTTGCTGGTGAATCATTTTTTCTTTGTTCTTTTGTCAGTTTTTAAATGTTTTTACCAAACACAAGAAATGCACCAAACAGATACCAGTAGGCCTATATCAATTAAACCTACTTTACAAATATGTACGTATAGTTGTATTAATAGAGCTCTAAGCTAAATAAATAAACAAACAAACAAAGGTTTTGTTCAAGAATGGGTGTTATAGACCTTTGTGCAAGACTGCTAAACATTACAGCAATCAAATGTCAAATTATGAAGTCAAAATGTGTATTTTGTACTGTATGGGGGAGTTCAGATGTGCAGGGACTTGAAGGGTTAACTATTGTCCAGCAGAGGAATGATATCATCTCGTTTCTTGTGGTGGCTTTGCATGCTCCAGAACAGCAGAACAGTGTCTGTCCACATTTATCAGAATTTAACAAGTCATATTAGTCAGATTCTCCATGGCTCCCATGTAAAATTATCCTGCCTCCATCTCCTTTGAAAACAATGAAAACACAAGCTGGTGTAGAGGACTGTGGAACATCACAACCAACTAGTGATAACTATCTTCTCTCTTCACACCGTTCTGAATCAGAAACCGATGACAGTGATGAGTGGGAGGAGACCAGGGGAGATCAGTCAGCTTTAAACAAACTGAAATCCCACACAAAAAATGTGGGAGGACAGGGCAAGCTGTCCCAGGACCTGAAACCATCAAAACAAACTCAACCCACTAGGAGTCACAGAGGGAAGAACATGTTTAGTTGTAAAGAGTGTGGCAAAATGTTTAATCAAAAGGCTGAAGAGTCACACAATGATCCATACAGGGCATTGCCCTTGTCTTGTACTGTTTGTGGTAAAGGATGTGCTAGCACAAGTAATCTAAATGTACACATGAGGACTCATACAGTGGAAAAGCCCTGTACTTGTACCATATGTGGTAAAGGTTGTCTTAACAAAAGTAATCTAAAAACACACATGAGGACTCATACAGCTCATACAGGCGGAAGGACATTTCTTGTCCTTTTTGTGGTAAACAATGTAGTCACAGGGGTGATCTTAAAATACACATGAGGACGCATACAGGATACATGCAATAATTATTATGTTCATTGATATGCATGTAATAATGGAGTGTAGTTGTTCACTGTGTTGACATGTGTGTTGTTTGCGTTAAATTATCAGAGTATATATTTAGTGCCATAGTCAGTTGAAATCATCACTTTGTTTTGATTGACTGGATACTTTTTTAACAGGAAAGACAATAATTTGGAAGTACAATGCAAGGTCTGCTAAAATGATGTGTTCAATAAAACATATGGCTTGTTTCAATTTCAATTGGGGGTCCTATAGTTGGATTATTATTATTTTTGTAAACTCAGAGAAACCTCTTGGGGGGATTTAATAAAGATTACTACATGTACTCTGTGTGTGCTTTATCATTACATAATGTTATCAGAATATGTACCATAACTACTGCAACTCACAAACCACCAATATTTATTACAGAAAAAAAACAAGGCCAAAGTGGCTTATACTAAGTGGACATGGCAACACTGCTTCTGGTTCTCTGAGCAGGACCAGTGTGTTGATGTAGGAGTATAAACAGTAACACCTCCTCACGGCTCTCCTCCAGTATAAACAACACCTCCCTTTTGTCTTGGAGTGGAGAAACACCTCCTCCCAGCTCTCCTCTAGTTAACTGCAGTCGGTGTCATTTCAATGTGAAAGGCTCGTAACAACTTGATGATGATGATGGGCCATCATCAGAGAAACATTTAAATAGACACAAGTTCCAATGTCTTCATCAACACACAGACAATGTCGTCTTCGCAAAAGAAAGAAAACCCAGAGATGTTAATAGTTTATAAAGAGATCAAATTAAAAGGTGAGTCTACTGGAATGTGAATACAACAAAGCAATGATTTCCATTTCCCCCTTTTATCTGTTGTAAAAAGCTGATCTTCCAGTTCACAATGCAATTAACGCACCACACTATTTTCATAGGATTTCAAATAAGTATAGCCTAAACAGGTTAACATAGTGAAGCTACATGAACCACTTTGTTGTTGACTGTTTCCCCTTTTTTCCTTTACGCCAAATGACCAAATTAACTGATGTAAAAGCTCACAAAGTGTTGAATTGCAACACATTGTTTGGTTGTAGATTATTATTCACTTTCTGTGAATGTTTGCCTATTATGACTATGATAATGATTATTATGAGGGTTCACGTGGTTTGCTGGGATCCCCCTGAAACACCCAAGCCACCCCCATGTTTACATATATCATGTCTTGTCTTATTTCTGGGATTTGCAAAGCTCTTTGTGCTGGAGTGTTTGCTGGTGAATCATTTTTTCTTTGTTCTTTTGTCAGTTTTTAAATGTTTTTACCAAACACAAGAAATGCACCAAACAGATACCAGTAGGCCTATATCAATTAAACCTACTTTACAAATATGTACGTATAGTTGTATTAATAGAGCTCTAAGCTAAATAAATAAACAAACAAACAAACAAACAAAGGTTTTGTTCAAGAATGGGTGTTATAGACCTTTGTGCAAGACTGCTAAACATTACAGCAATCAAATGTCAAATTATGAAGTCAAAATGTGTATTTTGTACTGTATGGGGGAGTTCAGATGTGCAGGGACTTGAAGGGTTAACTATTGTCCAGCAGAGGAATGATATCATCTCGTTTCTTGTGGTGGCTTTGCATGCTCCAGAACAGCAGAACAGTGTCTGTCCACATTTATCAGAATTTAACAAGTCATATTAGTCAGATTCTCCATGGCTCCCATGTAAAATTATCCTGCCTCCATCTCCTTTGAAAACAATGAAAACACAAGCTGGTGTAGAGGACTGTGGAACATCACAACCAGCTAGTGATAACTATCTTCTCTCTTCACACCGTTCTGAATCAGAAACCGATGACAGTGATGAGTGGGAGGAGACCAGGGGAGATCAGTCAGCTTTAAACAAACTGAAATCCCACACAAAAAATGTGGGAGGACAGGGCAAGCTGTCCCAGGACCTGAAACCATCAAAACAAACTCAACCCACTAGGAGTCACAGAGGGAAGAACATGTTTAGTTGTAAAGAGTGTGGCAAAATGTTTAATCAAAAGGCTGAAGAGTCACACAATGATCCATACAGGGCATTGCCCTTGTCTTGTACTGTTTGTGGTAAAGGATGTGCTAGCACAAGTAATCTAAATGTACACATGAGGACTCATACAGTGGAAAAGCCCTGTACTTGTACCATATGTGGTAAAGGTTGTCTTAACAAAAGTAATCTAAAAACACACATGAGGACTCATACAGCTCATACAGGCGGAAGGACATTTCTTGTCCTTTTTGTGGTAAACAATGTAGTCACATGGGTGATCTTAAAATACACATGAGGATGCATACAGGATACATGCAATAATTATTATGTTCATTGATATGCATGTAATAATGGAGTGTAGTTGTTCACTGTGTTGACATGTGTGTTGTTTGCGTTAAATTATCAGAGTATATATTTAGTGCCATAGTCAGTTGAAATCATCACTTTGCTTTGATTGACTGGATACTTTTTTAACAGGAAAGACAATAATTTAGAAGTACAATGCAAGGTCTGCTAAAATGATGTGTTCAATAAAGCATATGGCTTGTTTCAATTTCCATTGGGGGTCCTATAGTTGGATTATTATTATTTTTGTAAACCCAGAGAACCCTCTTGGGGGGATTTAATAAAGATTACTACATGTACTCTGTGTGTGCTTTATCATTACATAATGTTATCAGAATATGTACCATAACTACTGCAACTCACAAACCACCAATATTTACAGTCGACTTTACAGAAAAAAAACAAGGCCAAAGTGGCTTATACTAAGTGGACATGGCAACACTGCTTCTGGTTCTCTGAGCAGGACCAGTGTGTTGATGTAGGAGTATAAACAGTAACACCTCCTCACGGCTCTCCTCCAGTATAAACAACACCTCCCTTTTGTCTTGGAGTGGAGAAACACCTCCTCCCAGCTCTCCTCTAGTTAACTGCAGTCGGGTGTCATTTCAATGTGAAAGGCTCGTAACAACTTGATGATGATGATGGGCCATCATCAGAGAAACATTTAAATAGACACAAGTTCCAATGTCTTCATCAACACACAAACAATGTCGTCTTCGCAAAAGAAAGAAAACCCAGAGATGTTAATAGTTTATAAAGAGATCAAATTAAAAGGTGAGTCTACTGGAATGTGAATACAACAAAGCAATGATTTCCATTTCCCCCTTTTATCTGTTGTAAAAAGCTGATCTTCCAGTTCACAATGCAATTAACGCACCACACTATTTTCATAGGATTTCAAATAAGTATAGCCTAAACAGGTTAACATAGTGAAGCTACATGAACCACTTTGTTGTTGACTGTTTCCCCTTTTTTCCTTTACGCCAAATGACCAAATTAACTGATGTAAAAGCTCACAAAGTGTTGAATTGCAACACATTGTTTGGTTGTAGATTATTATTCACTTTCTGTGAATGTTTGCCTATTATGACTATGATAATGATTATTATGAGGGTTCACGTGGTTTGCTGGGATCCCCCTGAAACACCCAAGCCACCCCCATGTTTACATATATCATGTCTTGTCTTATTTCTGGGATTTGCAAAGCTCTTTGTGCTGGAGTGTTTGCTGGTGAATCATTTTTTCTTTGTTCTTTTGTCAGTTTTTAAATGTTTTTACCAAACACAAGAAATGCACCAAACAGATACCAGTAGGCCTATATCAATTAAACCTACTTTACAAATATGTACGTATAGTTGTATTAATAGAGCTCTAAGCTAAATAAATAAACAAACAAACAAAGGTTTTGTTCAAGAATGGGTGTTATAGACCTTTGTGCAAGACTGCTAAACATTACAGCAATCAAATGTCAAATTATGAAGTCAAAATGTGTATTTTGTACTGTATGGGGGAGTTCAGATGTGCAGGGACTTGAAGGGTTAACTATTGTCCAGCAGAGGAATGATATCATCTCGTTTCTTGTGGTGGCTTTGCATGCTCCAGAACAGCAGAACAGTGTCTGTCCACATTTATCAGAATTTAACAAGTCATATTAGTCAGATTCTCCATGGCTCCCATGTAAAATTATCCTGCCTCCATCTCCTTTGAAAACAATGAAAACACAAGCTGGTGTAGAGGACTGTGGAACATCACAACCAACTAGTGATAACTATCTTCTCTCTTCACACCGTTCTGAATCAGAAACCGATGACAGTGATGAGTGGGAGGAGACCAGGGGAGATCAGTCAGCTTTAAACAAACTGAAATCCCACACAAAAAATGTGGGAGGACAGGGCAAGCTGTCCCAGGACCTGAAACCATCAAAACAAACTCAACCCACTAGGAGTCACAGAGGGAAGAACATGTTTAGTTGTAAAGAGTGTGGCAAAATGTTTAATCAAAAGGCTGAAGAGTCACACAATGATCCATACAGGGCATTGCCCTTGTCTTGTACTGTTTGTGGTAAAGGATGTGCTAGCACAAGTAATCTAAATGTACACATGAGGACTCATACAGTGGAAAAGCCCTGTACTTGTACCATATGTGGTAAAGGTTGTCTTAACAAAAGTAATCTAAAAACACACATGAGGACTCATACAGCTCATACAGGCGGAAGGACATTTCTTGTCCTTTTTGTGGTAAACAATGTAGTCACAGGGGTGATCTTAAAATACACATGAGGACGCATACAGGATACATGCAATAATTATTATGTTCATTGATATGCATGTAATAATGGAGTGTAGTTGTTCACTGTGTTGACATGTGTGTTGTTTGCGTTAAATTATCAGAGTATATATTTAGTGCCATAGTCAGTTGAAATCATCACTTTGTTTTGATTGACTGGATACTTTTTTAACAGGAAAGACAATAATTTGGAAGTACAATGCAAGGTCTGCTAAAATGATGTGTTCAATAAAACATATGGCTTGTTTCAATTTCAATTGGGGGTCCTATAGTTGGATTATTATTATTTTTGTAAACTCAGAGAAACCTCTTGGGGGGATTTAATAAAGATTACTACATGTACTCTGTGTGTGCTTTATCATTACATAATGTTATCAGAATATGTACCATAACTACTGCAACTCACAAACCACCAATATTTATTACAGAAAAAAAACAAGGCCAAAGTGGCTTATACTAAGTGGACATGGCAACACTGCTTCTGGTTCTCTGAGCAGGACCAGTGTGTTGATGTAGGAGTATAAACAGTAACACCTCCTCACGGCTCTCCTCCAGTATAAACAACACCTCCCTTTTGTCTTGGAGTGGAGAAACACCTCCTCCCAGCTCTCCTCTAGTTAACTGCAGTCGGTGTCATTTCAATGTGAAAGGCTCGTAACAACTTGATGATGATGATGGGCCATCATCAGAGAAACATTTAAATAGACACAAGTTCCAATGTCTTCATCAACACACAGACAATGTCGTCTTCGCAAAAGAAAGAAAACCCAGAGATGTTAATAGTTTATAAAGAGATCAAATTAAAAGGTGAGTCTACTGGAATGTGAATACAACAAAGCAATGATTTCCATTTCCCCCTTTTATCTGTTGTAAAAAGCTGATCTTCCAGTTCACAATGCAATTAACGCACCACACTATTTTCATAGGATTTCAAATAAGTATAGCCTAAACAGGTTAACATAGTGAAGCTACATGAACCACTTTGTTGTTGACTGTTTCCCCTTTTTTCCTTTACGCCAAATGACCAAATTAACTGATGTAAAAGCTCACAAAGTGTTGAATTGCAACACATTGTTTGGTTGTAGATTATTATTCACTTTCTGTGAATGTTTGCCTATTATGACTATGATAATGATTATTATGAGGGTTCACGTGGTTTGCTGGGATCCCCCTGAAACACCCAAGCCACCCCCATGTTTACATATATCATGTCTTGTCTTATTTCTGGGATTTGCAAAGCTCTTTGTGCTGGAGTGTTTGCTGGTGAATCATTTTTTCTTTGTTCTTTTGTCAGTTTTTAAATGTTTTTACCAAACACAAGAAATGCACCAAACAGATACCAGTAGGCCTATATCAATTAAACCTACTTTACAAATATGTACGTATAGTTGTATTAATAGAGCTCTAAGCTAAATAAATAAACAAACAAACAAACAAACAAAGGTTTTGTTCAAGAATGGGTGTTATAGACCTTTGTGCAAGACTGCTAAACATTACAGCAATCAAATGTCAAATTATGAAGTCAAAATGTGTATTTTGTACTGTATGGGGGAGTTCAGATGTGCAGGGACTTGAAGGGTTAACTATTGTCCAGCAGAGGAATGATATCATCTCGTTTCTTGTGGTGGCTTTGCATGCTCCAGAACAGCAGAACAGTGTCTGTCCACATTTATCAGAATTTAACAAGTCATATTAGTCAGATTCTCCATGGCTCCCATGTAAAATTATCCTGCCTCCATCTCCTTTGAAAACAATGAAAACACAAGCTGGTGTAGAGGACTGTGGAACATCACAACCAGCTAGTGATAACTATCTTCTCTCTTCACACCGTTCTGAATCAGAAACCGATGACAGTGATGAGTGGGAGGAGACCAGGGGAGATCAGTCAGCTTTAAACAAACTGAAATCCCACACAAAAAATGTGGGAGGACAGGGCAAGCTGTCCCAGGACCTGAAACCATCAAAACAAACTCAACCCACTAGGAGTCACAGAGGGAAGAACATGTTTAGTTGTAAAGAGTGTGGCAAAATGTTTAATCAAAAGGCTGAAGAGTCACACAATGATCCATACAGGGCATTGCCCTTGTCTTGTACTGTTTGTGGTAAAGGATGTGCTAGCACAAGTAATCTAAATGTACACATGAGGACTCATACAGTGGAAAAGCCCTGTACTTGTACCATATGTGGTAAAGGTTGTCTTAACAAAAGTAATCTAAAAACACACATGAGGACTCATACAGCTCATACAGGCGGAAGGACATTTCTTGTCCTTTTTGTGGTAAACAATGTAGTCACATGGGTGATCTTAAAATACACATGAGGATGCATACAGGATACATGCAATAATTATTATGTTCATTGATATGCATGTAATAATGGAGTGTAGTTGTTCACTGTGTTGACATGTGTGTTGTTTGCGTTAAATTATCAGAGTATATATTTAGTGCCATAGTCAGTTGAAATCATCACTTTGCTTTGATTGACTGGATACTTTTTTAACAGGAAAGACAATAATTTAGAAGTACAATGCAAGGTCTGCTAAAATGATGTGTTCAATAAAGCATATGGCTTGTTTCAATTTCCATTGGGGGTCCTATAGTTGGATTATTATTATTTTTGTAAACCCAGAGAACCCTCTTGGGGGGATTTAATAAAGATTACTACATGTACTCTGTGTGTGCTTTATCATTACATAATGTTATCAGAATATGTACCATAACTACTGCAACTCACAAACCACCAATATTTACAGTCGACTTTACAGAAAAAAAACAAGGCCAAAGTGGCTTATACTAAGTGGACATGGCAACACTGCTTCTGGTTCTCTGAGCAGGACCAGTGTGTTGATGTAGGAGTATAAACAGTAACACCTCCTCACGGCTCTCCTCCAGTATAAACAACACCTCCCTTTTGTCTTGGAGTGGAGAAACACCTCCTCCCAGCTCTCCTCTAGTTAACTGCAGTCGGGTGTCATTTCAATGTGAAAGGCTCGTAACAACTTGATGATGATGATGGGCCATCATCAGAGAAACATTTAAATAGACACAAGTTCCAATGTCTTCATCAACACACAAACAATGTCGTCTTCGCAAAAGAAAGAAAACCCAGAGATGTTAATAGTTTATAAAGAGATCAAATTAAAAGGTGAGTCTACTGGAATGTGAATACAACAAAGCAATGATTTCCATTTCCCCCTTTTATCTGTTGTAAAAAGCTGATCTTCCAGTTCACAATGCAATTAACGCACCACACTATTTTCATAGGATTTCAAATAAGTATAGCCTAAACAGGTTAACATAGTGAAGCTACATGAACCACTTTGTTGTTGACTGTTTCCCCTTTTTTCCTTTACGCCAAATGACCAAATTAACTGATGTAAAAGCTCACAAAGTGTTGAATTGCAACACATTGTTTGGTTGTAGATTATTATTCACTTTCTGTGAATGTTTGCCTATTATGACTATGATAATGATTATTATGAGGGTTCACGTGGTTTGCTGGGATCCCCCTGAAACACCCAAGCCACCCCCATGTTTACATATATCATGTCTTGTCTTATTTCTGGGATTTGCAAAGCTCTTTGTGCTGGAGTGTTTGCTGGTGAATCATTTTTTCTTTGTTCTTTTGTCAGTTTTTAAATGTTTTTACCAAACACAAGAAATGCACCAAACAGATACCAGTAGGCCTATATCAATTAAACCTACTTTACAAATATGTACGTATAGTTGTATTAATAGAGCTCTAAGCTAAATAAATAAACAAACAAACAAACAAACAAAGGTTTTGTTCAAGAATGGGTGTTATAGACCTTTGTGCAAGACTGCTAAACATTACAGCAATCAAATGTCAAATTATGAAGTCAAAATGTGTATTTTGTACTGTATGGGGGAGTTCAGATGTGCAGGGACTTGAAGGGTTAACTATTGTCCAGCAGAGGAATGATATCATCTCGTTTCTTGTGGTGGCTTTGCATGCTCCAGAACAGCAGAACAGTGTCTGTCCACATTTATCAGAATTTAACAAGTCATATTAGTCAGATTCTCCATGGCTCCCATGTAAAATTATCCTGCCTCCATCTCCTTTGAAAACAATGAAAACACAAGCTGGTGTAGAGGACTGTGGAACATCACAACCAGCTAGTGATAACTATCTTCTCTCTTCACACCGTTCTGAATCAGAAACCGATGACAGTGATGAGTGGGAGGAGACCAGGGGAGATCAGTCAGCTTTAAACAAACTGAAATCCCACACAAAAAATGTGGGAGGACAGGGCAAGCTGTCCCAGGACCTGAAACCATCAAAACAAACTCAACCCACTAGGAGTCACAGAGGGAAGAACATGTTTAGTTGTAAAGAGTGTGGCAAAATGTTTAATCAAAAGGCTGAAGAGTCACACAATGATCCATACAGGGCATTGCCCTTGTCTTGTACTGTTTGTGGTAAAGGATGTGCTAGCACAAGTAATCTAAATGTACACATGAGGACTCATACAGTGGAAAAGCCCTGTACTTGTACCATATGTGGTAAAGGTTGTCTTAACAAAAGTAATCTAAAAACACACATGAGGACTCATACAGCTCATACAGGCGGAAGGACATTTCTTGTCCTTTTTGTGGTAAACAATGTAGTCACATGGGTGATCTTAAAATACACATGAGGATGCATACAGGATACATGCAATAATTATTATGTTCATTGATATGCATGTAATAATGGAGTGTAGTTGTTCACTGTGTTGACATGTGTGTTGTTTGCGTTAAATTATCAGAGTATATATTTAGTGCCATAGTCAGTTGAAATCATCACTTTGCTTTGATTGACTGGATACTTTTTTAACAGGAAAGACAATAATTTAGAAGTACAATGCAAGGTCTGCTAAAATGATGTGTTCAATAAAGCATATGGCTTGTTTCAATTTCCATTGGGGGTCCTATAGTTGGATTATTATTATTTTTGTAAACCCAGAGAACCCTCTTGGGGGGATTTAATAAAGATTACTACATGTACTCTGTGTGTGCTTTATCATTACATAATGTTATCAGAATATGTACCATAACTACTGCAACTCACAAACCACCAATATTTACAGTCGACTTTACAGAAAAAAAACAAGGCCAAAGTGGCTTATACTAAGTGGACATGGCAACACTGCTTCTGGTTCTCTGAGCAGGACCAGTGTGTTGATGTAGGAGTATAAACAGTAACACCTCCTCACGGCTCTCCTCCAGTATAAACAACACCTCCCTTTTGTCTTGGAGTGGAGAAACACCTCCTCCCAGCTCTCCTCTAGTTAACTGCAGTCGGGTGTCATTTCAATGTGAAAGGCTCGTAACAACTTGATGATGATGATGGGCCATCATCAGAGAAACATTTAAATAGACACAAGTTCCAATGTCTTCATCAACACACAAACAATGTCGTCTTCGCAAAAGAAAGAAAACCCAGAGATGTTAATAGTTTATAAAGAGATCAAATTAAAAGGTGAGTCTACTGGAATGTGAATACAACAAAGCAATGATTTCCATTTCCCCCTTTTATCTGTTGTAAAAAGCTGATCTTCCAGTTCACAATGCAATTAACGCACCACACTATTTTCATAGGATTTCAAATAAGTATAGCCTAAACAGGTTAACATAGTGAAGCTACATGAACCACTTTGTTGTTGACTGTTTCCCCTTTTTTCCTTTACGCCAAATGACCAAATTAACTGATGTAAAAGCTCACAAAGTGTTGAATTGCAACACATTGTTTGGTTGTAGATTATTATTCACTTTCTGTGAATGTTTGCCTATTATGACTATGATAATGATTATTATGAGGGTTCACGTGGTTTGCTGGGATCCCCCTGAAACACCCAAGCCACCCCCATGTTTACATATATCATGTCTTGTCTTATTTCTGGGATTTGCAAAGCTCTTTGTGCTGGAGTGTTTGCTGGTGAATCATTTTTTCTTTGTTCTTTTGTCAGTTTTTAAATGTTTTTACCAAACACAAGAAATGCACCAAACAGATACCAGTAGGCCTATATCAATTAAACCTACTTTACAAATATGTACGTATAGTTGTATTAATAGAGCTCTAAGCTAAATAAATAAACAAACAAACAAAGGTTTTGTTCAAGAATGGGTGTTATAGACCTTTGTGCAAGACTGCTAAACATTACAGCAATCAAATGTCAAATTATGAAGTCAAAATGTGTATTTTGTACTGTATGGGGGAGTTCAGATGTGCAGGGACTTGAAGGGTTAACTATTGTCCAGCAGAGGAATGATATCATCTCGTTTCTTGTGGTGGCTTTGCATGCTCCAGAACAGCAGAACAGTGTCTGTCCACATTTATCAGAATTTAACAAGTCATATTAGTCAGATTCTCCATGGCTCCCATGTAAAATTATCCTGCCTCCATCTCCTTTGAAAACAATGAAAACACAAGCTGGTGTAGAGGACTGTGGAACATCACAACCAACTAGTGATAACTATCTTCTCTCTTCACACCGTTCTGAATCAGAAACCGATGACAGTGATGAGTGGGAGGAGACCAGGGGAGATCAGTCAGCTTTAAACAAACTGAAATCCCACACAAAAAATGTGGGAGGACAGGGCAAGCTGTCCCAGGACCTGAAACCATCAAAACAAACTCAACCCACTAGGAGTCACAGAGGGAAGAACATGTTTAGTTGTAAAGAGTGTGGCAAAATGTTTAATCAAAAGGCTGAAGAGTCACACAATGATCCATACAGGGCATTGCCCTTGTCTTGTACTGTTTGTGGTAAAGGATGTGCTAGCACAAGTAATCTAAATGTACACATGAGGACTCATACAGTGGAAAAGCCCTGTACTTGTACCATATGTGGTAAAGGTTGTCTTAACAAAAGTAATCTAAAAACACACATGAGGACTCATACAGCTCATACAGGCGGAAGGACATTTCTTGTCCTTTTTGTGGTAAACAATGTAGTCACAGGGGTGATCTTAAAATACACATGAGGACGCATACAGGATACATGCAATAATTATTATGTTCATTGATATGCATGTAATAATGGAGTGTAGTTGTTCACTGTGTTGACATGTGTGTTGTTTGCGTTAAATTATCAGAGTATATATTTAGTGCCATAGTCAGTTGAAATCATCACTTTGTTTTGATTGACTGGATACTTTTTTAACAGGAAAGACAATAATTTGGAAGTACAATGCAAGGTCTGCTAAAATGATGTGTTCAATAAAACATATGGCTTGTTTCAATTTCAATTGGGGGTCCTATAGTTGGATTATTATTATTTTTGTAAACTCAGAGAAACCTCTTGGGGGGATTTAATAAAGATTACTACATGTACTCTGTGTGTGCTTTATCATTACATAATGTTATCAGAATATGTACCATAACTACTGCAACTCACAAACCACCAATATTTATTACAGAAAAAAAACAAGGCCAAAGTGGCTTATACTAAGTGGACATGGCAACACTGCTTCTGGTTCTCTGAGCAGGACCAGTGTGTTGATGTAGGAGTATAAACAGTAACACCTCCTCACGGCTCTCCTCCAGTATAAACAACACCTCCCTTTTGTCTTGGAGTGGAGAAACACCTCCTCCCAGCTCTCCTCTAGTTAACTGCAGTCGGTGTCATTTCAATGTGAAAGGCTCGTAACAACTTGATGATGATGATGGGCCATCATCAGAGAAACATTTAAATAGACACAAGTTCCAATGTCTTCATCAACACACAGACAATGTCGTCTTCGCAAAAGAAAGAAAACCCAGAGATGTTAATAGTTTATAAAGAGATCAAATTAAAAGGTGAGTCTACTGGAATGTGAATACAACAAAGCAATGATTTCCATTTCCCCCTTTTATCTGTTGTAAAAAGCTGATCTTCCAGTTCACAATGCAATTAACGCACCACACTATTTTCATAGGATTTCAAATAAGTATAGCCTAAACAGGTTAACATAGTGAAGCTACATGAACCACTTTGTTGTTGACTGTTTCCCCTTTTTTCCTTTACGCCAAATGACCAAATTAACTGATGTAAAAGCTCACAAAGTGTTGAATTGCAACACATTGTTTGGTTGTAGATTATTATTCACTTTCTGTGAATGTTTGCCTATTATGACTATGATAATGATTATTATGAGGGTTCACGTGGTTTGCTGGGATCCCCCTGAAACACCCAAGCCACCCCCATGTTTACATATATCATGTCTTGTCTTATTTCTGGGATTTGCAAAGCTCTTTGTGCTGGAGTGTTTGCTGGTGAATCATTTTTTCTTTGTTCTTTTGTCAGTTTTTAAATGTTTTTACCAAACACAAGAAATGCACCAAACAGATACCAGTAGGCCTATATCAATTAAACCTACTTTACAAATATGTACGTATAGTTGTATTAATAGAGCTCTAAGCTAAATAAATAAACAAACAAACAAACAAACAAAGGTTTTGTTCAAGAATGGGTGTTATAGACCTTTGTGCAAGACTGCTAAACATTACAGCAATCAAATGTCAAATTATGAAGTCAAAATGTGTATTTTGTACTGTATGGGGGAGTTCAGATGTGCAGGGACTTGAAGGGTTAACTATTGTCCAGCAGAGGAATGATATCATCTCGTTTCTTGTGGTGGCTTTGCATGCTCCAGAACAGCAGAACAGTGTCTGTCCACATTTATCAGAATTTAACAAGTCATATTAGTCAGATTCTCCATGGCTCCCATGTAAAATTATCCTGCCTCCATCTCCTTTGAAAACAATGAAAACACAAGCTGGTGTAGAGGACTGTGGAACATCACAACCAGCTAGTGATAACTATCTTCTCTCTTCACACCGTTCTGAATCAGAAACCGATGACAGTGATGAGTGGGAGGAGACCAGGGGAGATCAGTCAGCTTTAAACAAACTGAAATCCCACACAAAAAATGTGGGAGGACAGGGCAAGCTGTCCCAGGACCTGAAACCATCAAAACAAACTCAACCCACTAGGAGTCACAGAGGGAAGAACATGTTTAGTTGTAAAGAGTGTGGCAAAATGTTTAATCAAAAGGCTGAAGAGTCACACAATGATCCATACAGGGCATTGCCCTTGTCTTGTACTGTTTGTGGTAAAGGATGTGCTAGCACAAGTAATCTAAATGTACACATGAGGACTCATACAGTGGAAAAGCCCTGTACTTGTACCATATGTGGTAAAGGTTGTCTTAACAAAAGTAATCTAAAAACACACATGAGGACTCATACAGCTCATACAGGCGGAAGGACATTTCTTGTCCTTTTTGTGGTAAACAATGTAGTCACATGGGTGATCTTAAAATACACATGAGGATGCATACAGGATACATGCAATAATTATTATGTTCATTGATATGCATGTAATAATGGAGTGTAGTTGTTCACTGTGTTGACATGTGTGTTGTTTGCGTTAAATTATCAGAGTATATATTTAGTGCCATAGTCAGTTGAAATCATCACTTTGCTTTGATTGACTGGATACTTTTTTAACAGGAAAGACAATAATTTAGAAGTACAATGCAAGGTCTGCTAAAATGATGTGTTCAATAAAGCATATGGCTTGTTTCAATTTCCATTGGGGGTCCTATAGTTGGATTATTATTATTTTTGTAAACCCAGAGAACCCTCTTGGGGGGATTTAATAAAGATTACTACATGTACTCTGTGTGTGCTTTATCATTACATAATGTTATCAGAATATGTACCATAACTACTGCAACTCACAAACCACCAATATTTACAGTCGACTTTACAGAAAAAAAACAAGGCCAAAGTGGCTTATACTAAGTGGACATGGCAACACTGCTTCTGGTTCTCTGAGCAGGACCAGTGTGTTGATGTAGGAGTATAAACAGTAACACCTCCTCACGGCTCTCCTCCAGTATAAACAACACCTCCCTTTTGTCTTGGAGTGGAGAAACACCTCCTCCCAGCTCTCCTCTAGTTAACTGCAGTCGGGTGTCATTTCAATGTGAAAGGCTCGTAACAACTTGATGATGATGATGGGCCATCATCAGAGAAACATTTAAATAGACACAAGTTCCAATGTCTTCATCAACACACAAACAATGTCGTCTTCGCAAAAGAAAGAAAACCCAGAGATGTTAATAGTTTATAAAGAGATCAAATTAAAAGGTGAGTCTACTGGAATGTGAATACAACAAAGCAATGATTTCCATTTCCCCCTTTTATCTGTTGTAAAAAGCTGATCTTCCAGTTCACAATGCAATTAACGCACCACACTATTTTCATAGGATTTCAAATAAGTATAGCCTAAACAGGTTAACATAGTGAAGCTACATGAACCACTTTGTTGTTGACTGTTTCCCCTTTTTTCCTTTACGCCAAATGACCAAATTAACTGATGTAAAAGCTCACAAAGTGTTGAATTGCAACACATTGTTTGGTTGTAGATTATTATTCACTTTCTGTGAATGTTTGCCTATTATGACTATGATAATGATTATTATGAGGGTTCACGTGGTTTGCTGGGATCCCCCTGAAACACCCAAGCCACCCCCATGTTTACATATATCATGTCTTGTCTTATTTCTGGGATTTGCAAAGCTCTTTGTGCTGGAGTGTTTGCTGGTGAATCATTTTTTCTTTGTTCTTTTGTCAGTTTTTAAATGTTTTTACCAAACACAAGAAATGCACCAAACAGATACCAGTAGGCCTATATCAATTAAACCTACTTTACAAATATGTACGTATAGTTGTATTAATAGAGCTCTAAGCTAAATAAATAAACAAACAAACAAAGGTTTTGTTCAAGAATGGGTGTTATAGACCTTTGTGCAAGACTGCTAAACATTACAGCAATCAAATGTCAAATTATGAAGTCAAAATGTGTATTTTGTACTGTATGGGGGAGTTCAGATGTGCAGGGACTTGAAGGGTTAACTATTGTCCAGCAGAGGAATGATATCATCTCGTTTCTTGTGGTGGCTTTGCATGCTCCAGAACAGCAGAACAGTGTCTGTCCACATTTATCAGAATTTAACAAGTCATATTAGTCAGATTCTCCATGGCTCCCATGTAAAATTATCCTGCCTCCATCTCCTTTGAAAACAATGAAAACACAAGCTGGTGTAGAGGACTGTGGAACATCACAACCAACTAGTGATAACTATCTTCTCTCTTCACACCGTTCTGAATCAGAAACCGATGACAGTGATGAGTGGGAGGAGACCAGGGGAGATCAGTCAGCTTTAAACAAACTGAAATCCCACACAAAAAATGTGGGAGGACAGGGCAAGCTGTCCCAGGACCTGAAACCATCAAAACAAACTCAACCCACTAGGAGTCACAGAGGGAAGAACATGTTTAGTTGTAAAGAGTGTGGCAAAATGTTTAATCAAAAGGCTGAAGAGTCACACAATGATCCATACAGGGCATTGCCCTTGTCTTGTACTGTTTGTGGTAAAGGATGTGCTAGCACAAGTAATCTAAATGTACACATGAGGACTCATACAGTGGAAAAGCCCTGTACTTGTACCATATGTGGTAAAGGTTGTCTTAACAAAAGTAATCTAAAAACACACATGAGGACTCATACAGCTCATACAGGCGGAAGGACATTTCTTGTCCTTTTTGTGGTAAACAATGTAGTCACAGGGGTGATCTTAAAATACACATGAGGACGCATACAGGATACATGCAATAATTATTATGTTCATTGATATGCATGTAATAATGGAGTGTAGTTGTTCACTGTGTTGACATGTGTGTTGTTTGCGTTAAATTATCAGAGTATATATTTAGTGCCATAGTCAGTTGAAATCATCACTTTGTTTTGATTGACTGGATACTTTTTTAACAGGAAAGACAATAATTTGGAAGTACAATGCAAGGTCTGCTAAAATGATGTGTTCAATAAAACATATGGCTTGTTTCAATTTCAATTGGGGGTCCTATAGTTGGATTATTATTATTTTTGTAAACTCAGAGAAACCTCTTGGGGGGATTTAATAAAGATTACTACATGTACTCTGTGTGTGCTTTATCATTACATAATGTTATCAGAATATGTACCATAACTACTGCAACTCACAAACCACCAATATTTATTACAGAAAAAAAACAAGGCCAAAGTGGCTTATACTAAGTGGACATGGCAACACTGCTTCTGGTTCTCTGAGCAGGACCAGTGTGTTGATGTAGGAGTATAAACAGTAACACCTCCTCACGGCTCTCCTCCAGTATAAACAACACCTCCCTTTTGTCTTGGAGTGGAGAAACACCTCCTCCCAGCTCTCCTCTAGTTAACTGCAGTCGGTGTCATTTCAATGTGAAAGGCTCGTAACAACTTGATGATGATGATGGGCCATCATCAGAGAAACATTTAAATAGACACAAGTTCCAATGTCTTCATCAACACACAGACAATGTCGTCTTCGCAAAAGAAAGAAAACCCAGAGATGTTAATAGTTTATAAAGAGATCAAATTAAAAGGTGAGTCTACTGGAATGTGAATACAACAAAGCAATGATTTCCATTTCCCCCTTTTATCTGTTGTAAAAAGCTGATCTTCCAGTTCACAATGCAATTAACGCACCACACTATTTTCATAGGATTTCAAATAAGTATAGCCTAAACAGGTTAACATAGTGAAGCTACATGAACCACTTTGTTGTTGACTGTTTCCCCTTTTTTCCTTTACGCCAAATGACCAAATTAACTGATGTAAAAGCTCACAAAGTGTTGAATTGCAACACATTGTTTGGTTGTAGATTATTATTCACTTTCTGTGAATGTTTGCCTATTATGACTATGATAATGATTATTATGAGGGTTCACGTGGTTTGCTGGGATCCCCCTGAAACACCCAAGCCACCCCCATGTTTACATATATCATGTCTTGTCTTATTTCTGGGATTTGCAAAGCTCTTTGTGCTGGAGTGTTTGCTGGTGAATCATTTTTTCTTTGTTCTTTTGTCAGTTTTTAAATGTTTTTACCAAACACAAGAAATGCACCAAACAGATACCAGTAGGCCTATATCAATTAAACCTACTTTACAAATATGTACGTATAGTTGTATTAATAGAGCTCTAAGCTAAATAAATAAACAAACAAACAAACAAACAAAGGTTTTGTTCAAGAATGGGTGTTATAGACCTTTGTGCAAGACTGCTAAACATTACAGCAATCAAATGTCAAATTATGAAGTCAAAATGTGTATTTTGTACTGTATGGGGGAGTTCAGATGTGCAGGGACTTGAAGGGTTAACTATTGTCCAGCAGAGGAATGATATCATCTCGTTTCTTGTGGTGGCTTTGCATGCTCCAGAACAGCAGAACAGTGTCTGTCCACATTTATCAGAATTTAACAAGTCATATTAGTCAGATTCTCCATGGCTCCCATGTAAAATTATCCTGCCTCCATCTCCTTTGAAAACAATGAAAACACAAGCTGGTGTAGAGGACTGTGGAACATCACAACCAGCTAGTGATAACTATCTTCTCTCTTCACACCGTTCTGAATCAGAAACCGATGACAGTGATGAGTGGGAGGAGACCAGGGGAGATCAGTCAGCTTTAAACAAACTGAAATCCCACACAAAAAATGTGGGAGGACAGGGCAAGCTGTCCCAGGACCTGAAACCATCAAAACAAACTCAACCCACTAGGAGTCACAGAGGGAAGAACATGTTTAGTTGTAAAGAGTGTGGCAAAATGTTTAATCAAAAGGCTGAAGAGTCACACAATGATCCATACAGGGCATTGCCCTTGTCTTGTACTGTTTGTGGTAAAGGATGTGCTAGCACAAGTAATCTAAATGTACACATGAGGACTCATACAGTGGAAAAGCCCTGTACTTGTACCATATGTGGTAAAGGTTGTCTTAACAAAAGTAATCTAAAAACACACATGAGGACTCATACAGCTCATACAGGCGGAAGGACATTTCTTGTCCTTTTTGTGGTAAACAATGTAGTCACATGGGTGATCTTAAAATACACATGAGGATGCATACAGGATACATGCAATAATTATTATGTTCATTGATATGCATGTAATAATGGAGTGTAGTTGTTCACTGTGTTGACATGTGTGTTGTTTGCGTTAAATTATCAGAGTATATATTTAGTGCCATAGTCAGTTGAAATCATCACTTTGCTTTGATTGACTGGATACTTTTTTAACAGGAAAGACAATAATTTAGAAGTACAATGCAAGGTCTGCTAAAATGATGTGTTCAATAAAGCATATGGCTTGTTTCAATTTCCATTGGGGGTCCTATAGTTGGATTATTATTATTTTTGTAAACCCAGAGAACCCTCTTGGGGGGATTTAATAAAGATTACTACATGTACTCTGTGTGTGCTTTATCATTACATAATGTTATCAGAATATGTACCATAACTACTGCAACTCACAAACCACCAATATTTACAGTCGACTTTACAGAAAAAAAACAAGGCCAAAGTGGCTTATACTAAGTGGACATGGCAACACTGCTTCTGGTTCTCTGAGCAGGACCAGTGTGTTGATGTAGGAGTATAAACAGTAACACCTCCTCACGGCTCTCCTCCAGTATAAACAACACCTCCCTTTTGTCTTGGAGTGGAGAAACACCTCCTCCCAGCTCTCCTCTAGTTAACTGCAGTCGGGTGTCATTTCAATGTGAAAGGCTCGTAACAACTTGATGATGATGATGGGCCATCATCAGAGAAACATTTAAATAGACACAAGTTCCAATGTCTTCATCAACACACAAACAATGTCGTCTTCGCAAAAGAAAGAAAACCCAGAGATGTTAATAGTTTATAAAGAGATCAAATTAAAAGGTGAGTCTACTGGAATGTGAATACAACAAAGCAATGATTTCCATTTCCCCCTTTTATCTGTTGTAAAAAGCTGATCTTCCAGTTCACAATGCAATTAACGCACCACACTATTTTCATAGGATTTCAAATAAGTATAGCCTAAACAGGTTAACATAGTGAAGCTACATGAACCACTTTGTTGTTGACTGTTTCCCCTTTTTTCCTTTACGCCAAATGACCAAATTAACTGATGTAAAAGCTCACAAAGTGTTGAATTGCAACACATTGTTTGGTTGTAGATTATTATTCACTTTCTGTGAATGTTTGCCTATTATGACTATGATAATGATTATTATGAGGGTTCACGTGGTTTGCTGGGATCCCCCTGAAACACCCAAGCCACCCCCATGTTTACATATATCATGTCTTGTCTTATTTCTGGGATTTGCAAAGCTCTTTGTGCTGGAGTGTTTGCTGGTGAATCATTTTTTCTTTGTTCTTTTGTCAGTTTTTAAATGTTTTTACCAAACACAAGAAATGCACCAAACAGATACCAGTAGGCCTATATCAATTAAACCTACTTTACAAATATGTACGTATAGTTGTATTAATAGAGCTCTAAGCTAAATAAATAAACAAACAAACAAAGGTTTTGTTCAAGAATGGGTGTTATAGACCTTTGTGCAAGACTGCTAAACATTACAGCAATCAAATGTCAAATTATGAAGTCAAAATGTGTATTTTGTACTGTATGGGGGAGTTCAGATGTGCAGGGACTTGAAGGGTTAACTATTGTCCAGCAGAGGAATGATATCATCTCGTTTCTTGTGGTGGCTTTGCATGCTCCAGAACAGCAGAACAGTGTCTGTCCACATTTATCAGAATTTAACAAGTCATATTAGTCAGATTCTCCATGGCTCCCATGTAAAATTATCCTGCCTCCATCTCCTTTGAAAACAATGAAAACACAAGCTGGTGTAGAGGACTGTGGAACATCACAACCAACTAGTGATAACTATCTTCTCTCTTCACACCGTTCTGAATCAGAAACCGATGACAGTGATGAGTGGGAGGAGACCAGGGGAGATCAGTCAGCTTTAAACAAACTGAAATCCCACACAAAAAATGTGGGAGGACAGGGCAAGCTGTCCCAGGACCTGAAACCATCAAAACAAACTCAACCCACTAGGAGTCACAGAGGGAAGAACATGTTTAGTTGTAAAGAGTGTGGCAAAATGTTTAATCAAAAGGCTGAAGAGTCACACAATGATCCATACAGGGCATTGCCCTTGTCTTGTACTGTTTGTGGTAAAGGATGTGCTAGCACAAGTAATCTAAATGTACACATGAGGACTCATACAGTGGAAAAGCCCTGTACTTGTACCATATGTGGTAAAGGTTGTCTTAACAAAAGTAATCTAAAAACACACATGAGGACTCATACAGCTCATACAGGCGGAAGGACATTTCTTGTCCTTTTTGTGGTAAACAATGTAGTCACAGGGGTGATCTTAAAATACACATGAGGACGCATACAGGATACATGCAATAATTATTATGTTCATTGATATGCATGTAATAATGGAGTGTAGTTGTTCACTGTGTTGACATGTGTGTTGTTTGCGTTAAATTATCAGAGTATATATTTAGTGCCATAGTCAGTTGAAATCATCACTTTGTTTTGATTGACTGGATACTTTTTTAACAGGAAAGACAATAATTTGGAAGTACAATGCAAGGTCTGCTAAAATGATGTGTTCAATAAAACATATGGCTTGTTTCAATTTCAATTGGGGGTCCTATAGTTGGATTATTATTATTTTTGTAAACTCAGAGAAACCTCTTGGGGGGATTTAATAAAGATTACTACATGTACTCTGTGTGTGCTTTATCATTACATAATGTTATCAGAATATGTACCATAACTACTGCAACTCACAAACCACCAATATTTATTACAGAAAAAAAACAAGGCCAAAGTGGCTTATACTAAGTGGACATGGCAACACTGCTTCTGGTTCTCTGAGCAGGACCAGTGTGTTGATGTAGGAGTATAAACAGTAACACCTCCTCACGGCTCTCCTCCAGTATAAACAACACCTCCCTTTTGTCTTGGAGTGGAGAAACACCTCCTCCCAGCTCTCCTCTAGTTAACTGCAGTCGGGTGTCATTTCAATGTGAAAGGCTCGTAACAACTTGATGATGATGATGGGCCATCATCAGAGAAACATTTAAATAGACACAAGTTCCAATGTCTTCATCAACACACAAACAATGTCGTCTTCGCAAAAGAAAGAAAACCCAGAGATGTTAATAGTTTATAAAGAGATCAAATTAAAAGGTGAGTCTACTGGAATGTGAATACAACAAAGCAATGATTTCCATTTCCCCCTTTTATCTGTTGTAAAAAGCTGATCTTCCAGTTCACAATGCAATTAACGCACCACACTATTTTCATAGGATTTCAAATAAGTATAGCCTAAACAGGTTAACATAGTGAAGCTACATGAACCACTTTGTTGTTGACTGTTTCCCCTTTTTTCCTTTACGCCAAATGACCAAATTAACTGATGTAAAAGCTCACAAAGTGTTGAATTGCAACACATTGTTTGGTTGTAGATTATTATTCACTTTCTGTGAATGTTTGCCTATTATGACTATGATAATGATTATTATGAGGGTTCACGTGGTTTGCTGGGATCCCCCTGAAACACCCAAGCCACCCCCATGTTTACATATATCATGTCTTGTCTTATTTCTGGGATTTGCAAAGCTCTTTGTGCTGGAGTGTTTGCTGGTGAATCATTTTTTCTTTGTTCTTTTGTCAGTTTTTAAATGTTTTTACCAAACACAAGAAATGCACCAAACAGATACCAGTAGGCCTATATCAATTAAACCTACTTTACAAATATGTACGTATAGTTGTATTAATAGAGCTCTAAGCTAAATAAATAAACAAACAAACAAAGGTTTTGTTCAAGAATGGGTGTTATAGACCTTTGTGCAAGACTGCTAAACATTACAGCAATCAAATGTCAAATTATGAAGTCAAAATGTGTATTTTGTACTGTATGGGGGAGTTCAGATGTGCAGGGACTTGAAGGGTTAACTATTGTCCAGCAGAGGAATGATATCATCTCGTTTCTTGTGGTGGCTTTGCATGCTCCAGAACAGCAGAACAGTGTCTGTCCACATTTATCAGAATTTAACAAGTCATATTAGTCAGATTCTCCATGGCTCCCATGTAAAATTATCCTGCCTCCATCTCCTTTGAAAACAATGAAAACACAAGCTGGTGTAGAGGACTGTGGAACATCACAACCAACTAGTGATAACTATCTTCTCTCTTCACACCGTTCTGAATCAGAAACCGATGACAGTGATGAGTGGGAGGAGACCAGGGGAGATCAGTCAGCTTTAAACAAACTGAAATCCCACACAAAAAATGTGGGAGGACAGGGCAAGCTGTCCCAGGACCTGAAACCATCAAAACAAACTCAACCCACTAGGAGTCACAGAGGGAAGAACATGTTTAGTTGTAAAGAGTGTGGCAAAATGTTTAATCAAAAGGCTGAAGAGTCACACAATGATCCATACAGGGCATTGCCCTTGTCTTGTACTGTTTGTGGTAAAGGATGTGCTAGCACAAGTAATCTAAATGTACACATGAGGACTCATACAGTGGAAAAGCCCTGTACTTGTACCATATGTGGTAAAGGTTGTCTTAACAAAAGTAATCTAAAAACACACATGAGGACTCATACAGCTCATACAGGCGGAAGGACATTTCTTGTCCTTTTTGTGGTAAACAATGTAGTCACAGGGGTGATCTTAAAATACACATGAGGACGCATACAGGATACATGCAATAATTATTATGTTCATTGATATGCATGTAATAATGGAGTGTAGTTGTTCACTGTGTTGACATGTGTGTTGTTTGCGTTAAATTATCAGAGTATATATTTAGTGCCATAGTCAGTTGAAATCATCACTTTGTTTTGATTGACTGGATACTTTTTTAACAGGAAAGACAATAATTTGGAAGTACAATGCAAGGTCTGCTAAAATGATGTGTTCAATAAAACATATGGCTTGTTTCAATTTCAATTGGGGGTCCTATAGTTGGATTATTATTATTTTTGTAAACTCAGAGAAACCTCTTGGGGGGATTTAATAAAGATTACTACATGTACTCTGTGTGTGCTTTATCATTACATAGTGTTATCAGAATATGTACCATAACTACTGCAACTCACAAACCACCAATATTTATTACAGAAAAAAAACAAGGCCAAAGTGGCTTATACTAAGTGGACATGGCAACACTGCTTCTGGTTCTCTGAGCAGGACCAGTGTGTTGATGTAGGAGTATAAACAGTAACACCTCCTCACGGCTCTCCTCCAGTATAAACAACACCTCCCTTTTGTCTTGGAGTGGAGAAACACCTCCTCCCAGCTCTCCTCTAGTTAACTGCAGTCGGTGTCATTTCAATGTGAAAGGCTCGTAACAACTTGATGATGATGATGGGCCATCATCAGAGAAACATTTAAATAGACACAAGTTCCAATGTCTTCATCAACACACAGACAATGTCGTCTTCGCAAAAGAAAGAAAACCCAGAGATGTTAATAGTTTATAAAGAGATCAAATTAAAAGGTGAGTCTACTGGAATGTGAATACAACAAAGCAATGATTTCCATTTCCCCCTTTTATCTGTTGTAAAAAGCTGATCTTCCAGTTCACAATGCAATTAACGCACCACACTATTTTCATAGGATTTCAAATAAGTATAGCCTAAACAGGTTAACATAGTGAAGCTACATGAACCACTTTGTTGTTGACTGTTTCCCCTTTTTTCCTTTACGCCAAATGACCAAATTAACTGATGTAAAAGCTCACAAAGTGTTGAATTGCAACACATTGTTTGGTTGTAGATTATTATTCACTTTCTGTGAATGTTTGCCTATTATGACTATGATAATGATTATTATGAGGGTTCACGTGGTTTGCTGGGATCCCCCTGAAACACCCAAGCCACCCCCATGTTTACATATATCATGTCTTGTCTTATTTCTGGGATTTGCAAAGCTCTTTGTGCTGGAGTGTTTGCTGGTGAATCATTTTTTCTTTGTTCTTTTGTCAGTTTTTAAATGTTTTTACCAAACACAAGAAATGCACCAAACAGATACCAGTAGGCCTATATCAATTAAACCTACTTTACAAATATGTACGTATAGTTGTATTAATAGAGCTCTAAGCTAAATAAATAAACAAACAAACAAACAAACAAAGGTTTTGTTCAAGAATGGGTGTTATAGACCTTTGTGCAAGACTGCTAAACATTACAGCAATCAAATGTCAAATTATGAAGTCAAAATGTGTATTTTGTACTGTATGGGGGAGTTCAGATGTGCAGGGACTTGAAGGGTTAACTATTGTCCAGCAGAGGAATGATATCATCTCGTTTCTTGTGGTGGCTTTGCATGCTCCAGAACAGCAGAACAGTGTCTGTCCACATTTATCAGAATTTAACAAGTCATATTAGTCAGATTCTCCATGGCTCCCATGTAAAATTATCCTGCCTCCATCTCCTTTGAAAACAATGAAAACACAAGCTGGTGTAGAGGACTGTGGAACATCACAACCAGCTAGTGATAACTATCTTCTCTCTTCACACCGTTCTGAATCAGAAACCGATGACAGTGATGAGTGGGAGGAGACCAGGGGAGATCAGTCAGCTTTAAACAAACTGAAATCCCACACAAAAAATGTGGGAGGACAGGGCAAGCTGTCCCAGGACCTGAAACCATCAAAACAAACTCAACCCACTAGGAGTCACAGAGGGAAGAACATGTTTAGTTGTAAAGAGTGTGGCAAAATGTTTAATCAAAAGGCTGAAGAGTCACACAATGATCCATACAGGGCATTGCCCTTGTCTTGTACTGTTTGTGGTAAAGGATGTGCTAGCACAAGTAATCTAAATGTACACATGAGGACTCATACAGTGGAAAAGCCCTGTACTTGTACCATATGTGGTAAAGGTTGTCTTAACAAAAGTAATCTAAAAACACACATGAGGACTCATACAGCTCATACAGGCGGAAGGACATTTCTTGTCCTTTTTGTGGTAAACAATGTAGTCACATGGGTGATCTTAAAATACACATGAGGATGCATACAGGATACATGCAATAATTATTATGTTCATTGATATGCATGTAATAATGGAGTGTAGTTGTTCACTGTGTTGACATGTGTGTTGTTTGCGTTAAATTATCAGAGTATATATTTAGTGCCATAGTCAGTTGAAATCATCACTTTGCTTTGATTGACTGGATACTTTTTTAACAGGAAAGACAATAATTTAGAAGTACAATGCAAGGTCTGCTAAAATGATGTGTTCAATAAAGCATATGGCTTGTTTCAATTTCCATTGGGGGTCCTATAGTTGGATTATTATTATTTTTGTAAACCCAGAGAACCCTCTTGGGGGGATTTAATAAAGATTACTACATGTACTCTGTGTGTGCTTTATCATTACATAATGTTATCAGAATATGTACCATAACTACTGCAACTCACAAACCACCAATATTTACAGTCGACTTTACAGAAAAAAAACAAGGCCAAAGTGGCTTATACTAAGTGGACATGGCAACACTGCTTCTGGTTCTCTGAGCAGGACCAGTGTGTTGATGTAGGAGTATAAACAGTAACACCTCCTCACGGCTCTCCTCCAGTATAAACAACACCTCCCTTTTGTCTTGGAGTGGAGAAACACCTCCTCCCAGCTCTCCTCTAGTTAACTGCAGTCGGGTGTCATTTCAATGTGAAAGGCTCGTAACAACTTGATGATGATGATGGGCCATCATCAGAGAAACATTTAAATAGACACAAGTTCCAATGTCTTCATCAACACACAAACAATGTCGTCTTCGCAAAAGAAAGAAAACCCAGAGATGTTAATAGTTTATAAAGAGATCAAATTAAAAGGTGAGTCTACTGGAATGTGAATACAACAAAGCAATGATTTCCATTTCCCCCTTTTATCTGTTGTAAAAAGCTGATCTTCCAGTTCACAATGCAATTAACGCACCACACTATTTTCATAGGATTTCAAATAAGTATAGCCTAAACAGGTTAACATAGTGAAGCTACATGAACCACTTTGTTGTTGACTGTTTCCCCTTTTTTCCTTTACGCCAAATGACCAAATTAACTGATGTAAAAGCTCACAAAGTGTTGAATTGCAACACATTGTTTGGTTGTAGATTATTATTCACTTTCTGTGAATGTTTGCCTATTATGACTATGATAATGATTATTATGAGGGTTCACGTGGTTTGCTGGGATCCCCCTGAAACACCCAAGCCACCCCCATGTTTACATATATCATGTCTTGTCTTATTTCTGGGATTTGCAAAGCTCTTTGTGCTGGGGTGTTTGCTGGTGAATCATTTTTTCTTTGTTCTTTTGTCAGTTTTTAAATGTTTTTACCAAACACAAGAAATGCACCAAACAGATACCAGTAGGCCTATATCAATTAAACCTACTTTACAAATATGTACGTATAGTTGTATTAATAGAGCTCTAAGCTAAATAAATAAACAAACAAACAAAGGTTTTGTTCAAGAATGGGTGTTATAGACCTTTGTGCAAGACTGCTAAACATTACAGCAATCAAATGTCAAATTATGAAGTCAAAATGTGTATTTTGTACTGTATGGGGGAGTTCAGATGTGCAGGGACTTGAAGGGTTAACTATTGTCCAGCAGAGGAATGATATCATCTCGTTTCTTGTGGTGGCTTTGCATGCTCCAGAACAGCAGAACAGTGTCTGTCCACATTTATCAGAATTTAACAAGTCATATTAGTCAGATTCTCCATGGCTCCCATGTAAAATTATCCTGCCTCCATCTCCTTTGAAAACAATGAAAACACAAGCTGGTGTAGAGGACTGTGGAACATCACAACCAACTAGTGATAACTATCTTCTCTCTTCACACCGTTCTGAATCAGAAACCGATGACAGTGATGAGTGGGAGGAGACCAGGGGAGATCAGTCAGCTTTAAACAAACTGAAATCCCACACAAAAAATGTGGGAGGACAGGGCAAGCTGTCCCAGGACCTGAAACCATCAAAACAAACTCAACCCACTAGGAGTCACAGAGGGAAGAACATGTTTAGTTGTAAAGAGTGTGGCAAAATGTTTAATCAAAAGGCTGAAGAGTCACACAATGATCCATACAGGGCATTGCCCTTGTCTTGTACTGTTTGTGGTAAAGGATGTGCTAGCACAAGTAATCTAAATGTACACATGAGGACTCATACAGTGGAAAAGCCCTGTACTTGTACCATATGTGGTAAAGGTTGTCTTAACAAAAGTAATCTAAAAACACACATGAGGACTCATACAGCTCATACAGGCGGAAGGACATTTCTTGTCCTTTTTGTGGTAAACAATGTAGTCACATGGGTGATCTTAAAATACACATGAGGATGCATACAGGATACATGCAATAATTATTATGTTCATTGATATGCATGTAATAATGGAGTGTAGTTGTTCACTGTGTTGACATGTGTGTTGTTTGCGTTAAATTATCAGAGTATATATTTAGTGCCATAGTCAGTTGAAATCATCACTTTGCTTTGATTGACTGGATACTTTTTTAACAGGAAAGACAATAATTTAGAAGTACAATGCAAGGTCTGCTAAAATGATGTGTTCAATAAAGCATATGGCTTGTTTCAATTTCCATTGGGGGTCCTATAGTTGGATTATTATTATTTTTGTAAACCCAGAGAACCCTCTTGGGGGGATTTAATAAAGATTACTACATGTACTCTGTGTGTGCTTTATCATTACATAATGTTATCAGAATATGTACCATAACTACTGCAACTCACAAACCACCAATATTTACAGTCGACTTTACAGAAAAAAAACAAGGCCAAAGTGGCTTATACTAAGTGGACATGGCAACACTGCTTCTGGTTCTCTGAGCAGGACCAGTGTGTTGATGTAGGAGTATAAACAGTAACACCTCCTCACGGCTCTCCTCCAGTATAAACAACACCTCCCTTTTGTCTTGGAGTGGAGAAACACCTCCTCCCAGCTCTCCTCTAGTTAACTGCAGTCGGGTGTCATTTCAATGTGAAAGGCTCGTAACAACTTGATGATGATGATGGGCCATCATCAGAGAAACATTTAAATAGACACAAGTTCCAATGTCTTCATCAACACACAAACAATGTCGTCTTCGCAAAAGAAAGAAAACCCAGAGATGTTAATAGTTTATAAAGAGATCAAATTAAAAGGTGAGTCTACTGGAATGTGAATACAACAAAGCAATGATTTCCATTTCCCCCTTTTATCTGTTGTAAAAAGCTGATCTTCCAGTTCACAATGCAATTAACGCACCACACTATTTTCATAGGATTTCAAATAAGTATAGCCTAAACAGGTTAACATAGTGAAGCTACATGAACCACTTTGTTGTTGACTGTTTCCCCTTTTTTCCTTTACGCCAAATGACCAAATTAACTGATGTAAAAGCTCACAAAGTGTTGAATTGCAACACATTGTTTGGTTGTAGATTATTATTCACTTTCTGTGAATGTTTGCCTATTATGACTATGATAATGATTATTATGAGGGTTCACGTGGTTTGCTGGGATCCCCCTGAAACACCCAAGCCACCCCCATGTTTACATATATCATGTCTTGTCTTATTTCTGGGATTTGCAAAGCTCTTTGTGCTGGGGTGTTTGCTGGTGAATCATTTTTTCTTTGTTCTTTTGTCAGTTTTTAAATGTTTTTACCAAACACAAGAAATGCACCAAACAGATACCAGTAGGCCTATATCAATTAAACCTACTTTACAAATATGTACGTATAGTTGTATTAATAGAGCTCTAAGCTAAATAAATAAACAAACAAACAAAGGTTTTGTTCAAGAATGGGTGTTATAGACCTTTGTGCAAGACTGCTAAACATTACAGCAATCAAATGTCAAATTATGAAGTCAAAATGTGTATTTTGTACTGTATGGGGGAGTTCAGATGTGCAGGGACTTGAAGGGTTAACTATTGTCCAGCAGAGGAATGATATCATCTCGTTTCTTGTGGTGGCTTTGCATGCTCCAGAACAGCAGAACAGTGTCTGTCCACATTTATCAGAATTTAACAAGTCATATTAGTCAGATTCTCCATGGCTCCCATGTAAAATTATCCTGCCTCCATCTCCTTTGAAAACAATGAAAACACAAGCTGGTGTAGAGGACTGTGGAACATCACAACCAACTAGTGATAACTATCTTCTCTCTTCACACCGTTCTGAATCAGAAACCGATGACAGTGATGAGTGGGAGGAGACCAGGGGAGATCAGTCAGCTTTAAACAAACTGAAATCCCACACAAAAAATGTGGGAGGACAGGGCAAGCTGTCCCAGGACATGAAACCATCAAAACAAACTCAACCCACTAGGAGTCACAGAGGGAAGAACATGTTTAGTTGTAAAGAGTGTGGCAAAATGTTTAATCAAAAGGCTGAAGAGTCACACAATGATCCATACAGGGCATTGCCCTTGTCTTGTACTGTTTGTGGTAAAGGATGTGCTAGCACAAGTAATCTAAATGTACACATGAGGACTCATACAGTGGAAAAGCCCTGTACTTGTACCATATGTGGTAAAGGTTGTCTTAACAAAAGTAATCTAAAAACACACATGAGGACTCATACAGCTCATACAGGCGGAAGGACATTTCTTGTCCTTTTTGTGGTAAACAATGTAGTCACAGGGGTGATCTTAAAATACACATGAGGACGCATACAGGATACATGCAATAATTATTATGTTCATTGATATGCATGTAATAATGGAGTGTAGTTGTTCACTGTGTTGACATGTGTGTTGTTTGCGTTAAATGATCAGAGTATATATTTAGTGCCATAGTCAGTTGAAATCATCACTTTGTTTTGATTGACTGGATACTTTTTTAACAGGAAAGACAATAATTTGGAAGTACAATGCAAGGTCTGCTAAAATGATGTGTTCAATAAAACATATGGCTTGTTTCAATTTCCATTGGGGGTCCTATAGTTGGATTATTATTATTTTTGTAAACTCAGAGAAACCTCTTGGGGGGATTTAATAAAGATTACTACATGTACTCTGTGTGTGCTTTATCATTACATAATGTTATCAGAATATGTACCATAACTACTGCAACTCACAAACCACCAATATTTATTACAGAAAAAAAACAAGGCCAAAGTGGCTTATACTAAGTGGACATGGCAACACTGCTTCTGGTTCTCTGAGCAGGACCAGTGTGTTGATGTAGGAGTATAAACAGTAACACCTCCTCACGGCTCTCCTCCAGTATAAACAACACCTCCCTTTTGTCTTGGAGTGGAGAAACACCTCCTCCCAGCTCTCCTCTAGTTAACTGCAGTCGGTGTCATTTCAATGTGAAAGGCTCGTAACAACTTGATGATGATGATGGGCCATCATCAGAGAAACATTTAAATAGACACAAGTTCCAATGTCTTCATCAACACACAGACAATGTCGTCTTCGCAAAAGAAAGAAAACCCAGAGATGTTAATAGTTTATAAAGAGATCAAATTAAAAGGTGAGTCTACTGGAATGTGAATACAACAAAGCAATGATTTCCATTTCCCCCTTTTATCTGTTGTAAAAAGCTGATCTTCCAGTTCTCAATGCAATTAACGCACCACACTATTTTCATAGGATTTCAAATAAGTATAGCCTAAACAGGTTAACATAGTGAAGCTACATGAACCACTTTGTTGTTGACTGTTTCCCCTTTTTTCCTTTACGCCAAATGACCAAATTAACTGATGTAAAAGCTCACAAAGTGTTGAATTGCAACACATTGTTTGGTTGTAGATTATTATTCACTTTCTGTGAATGTTTGCCTATTATGACTATGATAATGATTATTATGAGGGTTCACGTGGTTTGCTGGGATCCCCCTGAAACACCCAAGCCACCCCCATGTTTACATATATCATGTCTTGTCTTATTTCTGGGATTTGCAAAGCTCTTTGTGCTGGAGTGTTTGCTGGTGAATCATTTTTTCTTTGTTCTTTTGTCAGTTTTTAAATGTTTTTACCAAACACAAGAAATGCACCAAACAGATACCAGTAGGCCTATATCAATTAAACCTACTTTACAAATATGTACGTATAGTTGTATTAATAGAGCTCTAAGCTAAATAAATAAACAAACAAACAAACAAACAAACAAAGGTTTTGTTCAAGAATGGGTGTTATAGACCTTTGTGCAAGACTGCTAAACATTACAGCAATCAAATGTCAAATTATGAAGTCAAAATGTGTATTTTGTACTGTATGGGGGAGTTCAGATGTGCAGGGACTTGAAGGGTTAACTATTGTCCAGCAGAGGAATGATATCATCTCGTTTCTTGTGGTGGCTTTGCATGCTCCAGAACAGCAGAACAGTGTCTGTCCACATTTATCAGAATTTAACAAGTCATATTAGTCAGATTCTCCATGGCTCCCATGTAAAATTATCCTGCCTCCATCTCCTTTGAAAACAATGAAAACACAAGCTGGTGTAGAGGACTGTGGAACATCACAACCAGCTAGTGATAACTATCTTCTCTCTTCACACCGTTCTGAATCAGAAACCGATGACAGTGATGAGTGGGAGGAGACCAGGGGAGATCAGTCAGCTTTAAACAAACTGAAATCCCACACAAAAAATGTGGGAGGACAGGGCAAGCTGTCCCAGGACCTGAAACCATCAAAACAAACTCAACCCACTAGGAGTCACAGAGGGAAGAACATGTTTAGTTGTAAAGAGTGTGGCAAAATGTTTAATCAAAAGGCTGAAGAGTCACACAATGATCCATACAGGGCATTGCCCTTGTCTTGTACTGTTTGTGGTAAAGGATGTGCTAGCACAAGTAATCTAAATGTACACATGAGGACTCATACAGTGGAAAAGCCCTGTACTTGTACCATATGTGGTAAAGGTTGTCTTAACAAAAGTAATCTAAAAACACACATGAGGACTCATACAGCTCATACAGGCGGAAGGACATTTCTTGTCCTTTTTGTGGTAAACAATGTAGTCACATGGGTGATCTTAAAATACACATGAGGATGCATACAGGATACATGCAATAATTATTATGTTCATTGATATGCATGTAATAATGGAGTGTAGTTGTTCACTGTGTTGACATGTGTGTTGTTTGCGTTAAATTATCAGAGTATATATTTAGTGCCATAGTCAGTTGAAATCATCACTTTGCTTTGATTGACTGGATACTTTTTTAACAGGAAAGACAATAATTTAGAAGTACAATGCAAGGTCTGCTAAAATGATGTGTTCAATAAAGCATATGGCTTGTTTCAATTTCCATTGGGGGTCCTATAGTTGGATTATTATTATTTTTGTAAACCCAGAGAACCCTCTTGGGGGGATTTAATAAAGATTACTACATGTACTCTGTGTGTGCTTTATCATTACATAATGTTATCAGAATATGTACCATAACTACTGCAACTCACAAACCACCAATATTTACAGTCGACTTTACAGAAAAAAAACAAGGCCAAAGTGGCTTATACTAAGTGGACATGGCAACACTGCTTCTGGTTCTCTGAGCAGGACCAGTGTGTTGATGTAGGAGTATAAACAGTAACACCTCCTCACGGCTCTCCTCCAGTATAAACAACACCTCCCTTTTGTCTTGGAGTGGAGAAACACCTCCTCCCAGCTCTCCTCTAGTTAACTGCAGTCGGGTGTCATTTCAATGTGAAAGGCTCGTAACAACTTGATGATGATGATGGGCCATCATCAGAGAAACATTTAAATAGACACAAGTTCCAATGTCTTCATCAACACACAAACAATGTCGTCTTCGCAAAAGAAAGAAAACCCAGAGATGTTAATAGTTTATAAAGAGATCAAATTAAAAGGTGAGTCTACTGGAATGTGAATACAACAAAGCAATGATTTCCATTTCCCCCTTTTATCTGTTGTAAAAAGCTGATCTTCCAGTTCACAATGCAATTAACGCACCACACTATTTTCATAGGATTTCAAATAAGTATAGCCTAAACAGGTTAACATAGTGAAGCTACATGAACCACTTTGTTGTTGACTGTTTCCCCTTTTTTCCTTTACGCCAAATGACCAAATTAACTGATGTAAAAGCTCACAAAGTGTTGAATTGCAACATATTGTTTGGTTGTAGATTATTATTCACTTTCTGTGAATGTTTGCCTATTATGACTATGATAATGATTATTATGAGGGTTCACGTGGTTTGCTGGGATCCCCCTGAAACACCCAAGCCACCCCCATGTTTACATATATCATGTCTTGTCTTATTTCGGGGATTTGCAAAGCTCTTTGTGCTGGAGTGTTTGCTGGTGAATCATTTTTTCTTTGTTCTTTTGTCAGTTTTTAAATGTTTTTACCAAACACAAGAAATGCACCAAACAGATACCAGTAGGCCTATATCAATTAAACCTACTTTACAAATATGTACGTATAGTTGTATTAATAGAGCTCTAAGCTAAATAAATAAACAAACAAACAAAGGTTTTGTTCAAGAATGGGTGTTATAGACCTTTGTGCAAGACTGCTAAACATTACAGCAATCAAATGTCAAATTATGAAGTCAAAATTTGTATTTTGTACTGTATGGGGGAGTTCAGATGTGCAGGGACTTGAAGGGTTAACTATTGTCCAGCAGAGGAATGATATCATCTCGTTTCTTGTGGTGGCTTTGCATGCTCCAGAACAGCAGAACAGTGTCTGTCCACATTTATCAGAATTTAACAAGTCATATTAGTCAGATTCTCCATGGCTCCCATGTAAAATTATCCTGCCTCCATCTCCTTTGAAAACAATGAAAACACAAGCTGGTGTAGAGGACTGTGGAACATCACAACCAACTAGTGATAACTATCTTCTCTCTTCACACCGTTCTGAATCAGAAACCGATGACAGTGATGAGTGGGAGGAGACCAGGGGAGATCAGTCAGCTTTAAACAAACTGAAATCCCACACAAAAAATGTGGGAGGACAGGGCAAGCTGTCCCAGGACCTGAAACCATCAAAACAAACTCAACCCACTAGGAGTCACAGAGGGAAGAACATGTTTAGTTGTAAAGAGTGTGGCAAAATGTTTAATCAAAAGGCTGAAGAGTCACACAATGATCCATACAGGGCATTGCCCTTGTCTTGTACTGTTTGTGGTAAAGGATGTGCTAGCACAAGTAATCTAAATGTACACATGAGGACTCATACAGTGGAAAAGCCCTGTACTTGTACCATATGTGGTAAAGGTTGTCTTAACAAAAGTAATCTAAAAACACACATGAGGACTCATACAGCTCATACAGGCGGAAGGACATTTCTTGTCCTTTTTGTGGTAAACAATGTAGTCACAGGGGTGATCTTAAAATACACATGAGGACGCATACAGGATACATGCAATAATTATTATGTTCATTGATATGCATGTAATAATGGAGTGTAGTTGTTCACTGTGTTGACATGTGTGTTGTTTGCGTTAAATTATCAGAGTATATATTTAGTGCCATAGTCAGTTGAAATCATCACTTTGTTTTGATTGACTGGATACTTTTTTAACAGGAAAGACAATAATTTGGAAGTACAATGCAAGGTCTGCTAAAATGATGTGTTCAATAAAACATATGGCTTGTTTCAATTTCAATTGGGGGTCCTATAGTTGGATTATTATTATTTTTGTAAACTCAGAGAAACCTCTTGGGGGGATTTAATAAAGATTACTACATGTACTCTGTGTGTGCTTTATCATTACATAATGTTATCAGAATATGTACCATAACTACTGCAACTCACAAACCACCAATATTTATTACAGAAAAAAAACAAGGCCAAAGTGGCTTATACTAAGTGGACATGGCAACACTGCTTCTGGTTCTCTGAGCAGGACCAGTGTGTTGATGTAGGAGTATAAACAGTAACACCTCCTCACGGCTCTCCTCCAGTATAAACAACACCTCCCTTTTGTCTTGGAGTGGAGAAACACCTCCTCCCAGCTCTCCTCTAGTTAACTGCAGTCGGTGTCATTTCAATGTGAAAGGCTCGTAACAACTTGATGATGATGATGGGCCATCATCAGAGAAACATTTAAATAGACACAAGTTCCAATGTCTTCATCAACACACAAACAATGTCGTCTTCGCAAAAGAAAGAAAACCCAGAGATGTTAATAGTTTATAAAGAGATCAAATTAAAAGGTGAGTCTACTGGAATGTGAATACAACAAAGCAATGATTTCCATTTCCCCCTTTTATCTGTTGTAAAAAGCTGATCTTCCAGTTCACAATGCAATTAACGCACCACACTATTTTCATAGGATTTCAAATAAGTATAGCCTAAACAGGTTAACATAGTGAAGCTACATGAACCACTTTGTTGTTGACTGTTTCCCCTTTTTTCCTTTACGCCAAATGACCAAATTAACTGATGTAAAAGCTCACAAAGTGTTGAATTGCAACACATTGTTTGGTTGTAGATTATTATTCACTTTCTGTGAATGTTTGCCTATTATGACTATGATAATGATTATTATGAGGGTTCACGTGGTTTGCTGGGATCCCCCTGAAACACCCAAGCCACCCCCATGTTTACATATATCATGTCTTGTCTTATTTCTGGGATTTGCAAAGCTCTTTGTGCTGGAGTGTTTGCTGGTGAATCATTTTTTCTTTGTTCTTTTGTCAGTTTTTAAATGTTTTTACCAAACACAAGAAATGCACCAAACAGATACCAGTAGGCCTATATCAATTAAACCTACTTTACAAATATGTACGTATAGTTGTATTAATAGAGCTCTAAGCTAAATAAATAAACAAACAAACAAAGGTTTTGTTCAAGAATGGGTGTTATAGACCTTTGTGCAAGACTGCTAAACATTACAGCAATCAAATGTCAAATTATGAAGTCAAAATTTGTATTTTGTACTGTATGGGGGAGTTCAGATGTGCAGGGACTTGAAGGGTTAACTATTGTCCAGCAGAGGAATGATATCATCTCGTTTCTTGTGGTGGCTTTGCATGCTCCAGAACAGCAGAACAGTGTCTGTCCACATTTATCAGAATTTAACAAGTCATATTAGTCAGATTCTCCATGGCTCCCATGTAAAATTATCCTGCCTCCATCTCCTTTGAAAACAATGAAAACACAAGCTGGTGTAGAGGACTGTGGAACATCACAACCAACTAGTGATAACTATCTTCTCTCTTCACACCGTTCTGAATCAGAAACCGATGTCACAACCTGGCTCTTAGGCCATGACAAATCGAGGAGGACACGAGGCAGTGGCTTTTAAAGTATAACAATGATTTATTAAAGATGGTTTAAATAATATGTACAAAGAGTTTGAGGTGTGTAAATCAGTAATCAGTGGTGTCAGCAATGTATGGATGTGTGGTGAGTGTAGTGTGGGGTGTTGTAAGGTGTATAAACTAAGCATAAGGGAAAACAATAGGTGCTGTCGTCATGAGAGGGAGAGAGAGAATGAGGGTGTCATGGTGGCTTTATAGGGCTCCAAGGAGTACTGGCCAGGTGCTCCCAATGCCCCAATCAGCCACCTCATTGGCCGACACCCATGGCTCTGTGGGGAGAAGCAGAAGTACAGAGTTCCCCCATGCATAGGCTAACACAGGCCCTAAGGCCAGGCCAAGGGGCCGTGACACCCTCCCCCTTTAAAATGAGGGACCTTGAGGGACTGAGTCTTAATACTAACTAAAGTAGTATTACCAAATTCAAACTAATAAGTCAAGAGAAAAAACAAAACCAATTAATACATATCATATTATCAAATAATGAAAAAAAAAAAAAACCCATGTGTAAATTAGTGAATACAAATACCATGAAATACCCTTCAATACTATCAATACCATTTGCCCCAAATAAACTTAACCCAAGCCGTCCTGTCTACCACCCGCACACCCGGCCCCCCTCCTCAGCAGCCAAGATTGCCTAGGATTCCTGGAGCATCTAAGAGGAGGAGATTAGGAGGACGGAGCAGACAGACAAGGCCTAAGGGACAAAAAAAACCACACGTCACATTGTTGCCTTCAATTTAAGGCACCCTGGAAAGAACATGTTCAACCCCTTTAATGTATATAATGTCGAGCCACTAAGACTGACACATTAGGGACCAGCGAATTAACCTGATCTAGAACATTTCAATGAATTGAGCAAGGTTAGTAATCAGACTTCTGAACAAGGCAAGGCGATGCCCAGTGTGATCCATGCGTGCTACCGCTGAACATGCTGCATTAACATCCAAGTTGGACTGCACATCCGGTGGGCGGGATTCACAAACATGAAATGGCTTCAGTAAGTTAACATGCCATAATAGGGTGGGTTTCCTCCGCTGAGGAGTAAAAAACAAATAGTTGAAGTCAGACATTTTCTTAACCACTGTTTGAGGATCTGTAAATTTGGCCTGAAATGGTGAGCCTGTGATGGGCATCAGTGCCAACACACGATCACCAGGGCTGGAAACTCTCTGCTCAGTGCTTCTGTCTAAATAAGGTCTGTGCCAAAACCCATTCACATAGTCAAGTAAGTTGTGACGAGGCTCTATCGCCTTCCACTGGTTACTCAAAATGACTAATGGTACAGTATGGCCAAAGACCAGTTCGTTTGGAGACGTTCGACTAAACCCAGTGCTTTGCTGTGCAACCTCACTGGTTGAGAGTATTAACCATAGTAAACACATTACAGTGAGAAAATAAACTGCCCCGGATTTCAAGTGAGGGAGTAGGCCCCCACAATCAATGAACAAATGTTCAAAAGGTTTGGCAATTGCAGGAATTCTTTCAGATAAGGAAAACATTGCTCCTGAACCCAAATTCTGTTTCTTCCCAAGGTCACACTCAATTGCTTCAGAATTACCACAGAACATGGCATGTGTCACTGCATCAGCTGTGACCACATCAGGAACCTCGGTTTCACTCTCCTCAGGTTTTAGCAAAGGCACCTCGTCCACTACTAAAGGTGGTGGCACATCCGTCCACACACGTGCACCAGCCAACCCATTACCCAAGATCACATTTACCCCTGCCACAGGTAAAGCGGGACGCACAGCCACACCTGTCAGACCCTGAAAGAGATTGGAATAGAGCATGATGTTGTGAACAGGAACATCGAGGACAGTTAAACCCATCCCCAACACAGGAATAGAGGACCCTGTAGCACTCTCCTTAGTAAATGGCAACACTGATGCCTCAATAAATGTATCGTGTGCTGCCGTGTCACGTAGTATATTTACTGGCACTTTAACATTACTTCCTACAAGTGACACAAAACCTGCACTGATGAACGGCCTGTAGGACGCATCAACCTCAAGATTTTGACATTTTGATATTCCACATTTTGACCCTTTGACTCCCTTAACCTGTACCTCCTCCAAGCTTGGCGCAGGCACAGCCATAGCCGCACCTTTCGCAGAGGGAGAGGTAGACATAGTCTTTGCTTTTAGAGCGTAACAGTCAACTTTCCAATGGCCTTTCCTATGACAGAAGTTACATACTTTCTCCTCACGCGTGCCATGACCAGGGTTCGCCTCCGGTGTAACCGCCATGCCTGAACTACCTGGAGAGCCCATTTCGACACTCTCATTGCCAGCACGGGACTGGACAAAGGAGCGTCGCTCCCCAGAAGAGCGCCTGTGTGTCAACACATATTCATCTGCCAAAGCAGCAGCTTCAGCAGCAGTTTTCACCTTTCGATCACTGATGTAAGTGGCAATATGTTCAGGCAATGTGTTCTTGAACTGTTCGAGGACTATAAGGTCACACAACCCTTCAAAGTCCTTAACTTCCAAGGCGGCACACCAGCGGGCGAAATAGCATGACAAATCGCGTGCAAACTCTAGGTGAGTCTTGTTATCAATTTTTCGCCACGTCCGAAAACGTTGGCGATAGGCTTCAGGAACAAGTTCAAAGGCCTTTAATACTGCAGACTTAACCACTCGGTATTTCTGACTGTCAGCAGGACTTAGACATGAGTAGGCCTCCTGTGCCTTGCCTGTTAACACACATTGCAGCATTAACGTGCGGGCAGACTCTGGCCATTTACGTACATCGGCTACACGTTCAAACATGGAAAAGAAAGTCTCCGGGTCCTTTTCGTTAAACTTGGGCACTAGGCGCAAGTTACTGAAAATGTCAAAATCGTGAGTTTGAGATCCCGAGGGCGTTGCCCTACCACCAGAAAAATCCCCAGCTGTGAGTTTACCTTCCTTTATTAGCTCAAGCTTTGCACGTTCAATCTCCAGTCTAGACTGCTCTACTTTTAGCCTCCCTACCTGTAACTCTTTCTCCAACTGATTATTCCTCCCCTCTGCCTGCAACAAAAGCAACTCTTTCTGTTGCTCAAAAGTAAATTGCATAGTGGGCATTTTAGGCATGGTCACTGGTTCAGTTAATGTTTCCTCATCCTCTTCCTCAACTACAGACTCTTCAAGAATCCCCTTGTCCTTTAAGTTAGCGATCAAAATAGACTTTACACGCTCCTTTAACCTTCTGTCTGTGATTTCTATCTTAAAGTGCTCAGCTACTCCCAGTAGCTGGTCCTTCGTAAAATCATCTAAGGTTTCTTCACATGGAGTAGCAACAAAGTCCTCAATCTGAGACATTTTCAAAGTTCAAACTGGTCAAAAGACAACAAGAATGTGACTTACTTATTTTCAAGGTATTGTGTAGTTAATTTTTAAAAGAGCAAATTACTATTTGTTAATAAATAGAAAAACAAATTCCAACCTGGAACAAATGCTCCCCCTCTGTCTCGTTAGGACAGGTGAGACAGGTGCGCCTACAGGAGCGGCACTCCCCCTACCTCAACTGCCTAACCCAAATTAAACTAACACAACTTGCCCTAGATCTTCAGTGGGCCTCCCGAGTAACCACACCTCCATGGCAATCTCGGTGGTCACCACCCAATCCCATCTTGTGTGGGACCGAGTCTAACAAAATACAATATTCAAACAAAAAAAAACAGTGCGTCCCCCTGCGGGTAACACCTCTGACCTACATGGGTGGGGAGTACCGCCCCTCAGACCGTACCAGACACACCTGCCCCACCTGTCCCAATTACCACACGGTAACTGATAGACAGCACAAACCAAAAACCAAAAAAAGAAAACCAAAATAATTGTATTTACCCAAACAATTACTTAGATTACTTTTACTTAGATTACTTTTACTTAAATAACTCAAACAAACTCAAACTCAACTTATTCAAAACCAAATTGTTAACTAAATTTAATCAAACAACCACTACCAAGCGCCTCCTCCTAATGCCGTGACCAACAATGCCAATAAAGCACCAACAAAACAGGAAGATTACTTTACCTGTCACCAATGTCACGGCCAACCCGAGTTCCAACTTTTCACGAACGGCGCGAGCCCCCAATTTGTCACAACCTGGCTCTTAGGCCATGACAAATCGAGGAGGACACGAGGCAGTGGCTTTTAAAGTATAACAATGATTTATTAAAGATGGTTTAAATAATATGTACAAAGAGTTTGAGGTGTGTAAATCAGTAATCAGTGGTGTCAGCAATGTATGGATGTGTGGTGAGTGTAGTGTGGGGTGTTGTAAGGTGTATAAACTAAGCATAAGGGAAAACAATAGGTGCTGTCGTCATGAGAGGGAGAGAGAGAATGAGGGTGTCATGGTGGCTTTATAGGGCTCCAAGGAGTACTGGCCAGGTGCTCCCAATGCCCCAATCAGCCACCTCATTGGCCGACACCCATGGCTCTGTGGGGAGAAGCAGAAGTACAGAGTTCCCCCATGCATAGGCTAACACAGGCCCTAAGGCCAGGCCAAGGGGCCGTGACACAGTGATGAGTGGGAGGAGACCAGGGGAGATCAGTCAGCTTTAAACAAACTGAAATCCCACACAAAAAATGTGGGAGGACAGGGCAAGCTGTCCCAGGACCTGAAACCATCAAAACAAACTCAACCCACTAGGAGTCACAGAGGGAAGAACATGTTTAGTTGTAAAGAGTGTGGCAAAATGTTTAATCAAAAGGCTGAAGAGTCACACAATGATCCATACAGGGCATTGCCCTTGTCTTGTACTGTTTGTGGTAAAGGATGTGCTAGCACAAGTAATCTAAATGTACACATGAGGACTCATACAGTGGAAAAGCCCTGTACTTGTACCATATGTGGTAAAGGTTGTCTTAACAAAAGTAATCTAAAAACACACATGAGGACTCATACAGCTCATACAGGCGGAAGGACATTTCTTGTCCTTTTTGTGGTAAACAATGTAGTCACAGGGGTGATCTTAAAATACACATGAGGACGCATACAGGATACATGCAATAATTATTATGTTCATTGATATGCATGTAATAATGGAGTGTAGTTGTTCACTGTGTTGACATGTGTGTTGTTTGCGTTAAATTATCAGAGTATATATTTAGTGCCATAGTCAGTTGAAATCATCACTTTGTTTTGATTGACTGGATACTTTTTTAACAGGAAAGACAATAATTTGGAAGTACAATGCAAGGTCTGCTAAAATGATGTGTTCAATAAAACATATGGCTTGTTTCAATTTCAATTGGGGGTCCTATAGTTGGATTATTATTATTTTTGTAAACTCAGAGAAACCTCTTGGGGGGATTTAATAAAGATTACTACATGTACTCTGTGTGTGCTTTATCATTACATAATGTTATCAGAATATGTACCATAACTACTGCAACTCACAAACCACCAATATTTATTACAGAAAAAAAACAAGGCCAAAGTGGCTTATACTAAGTGGACATGGCAACACTGCTTCTGGTTCTCTGAGCAGGACCAGTGTGTTGATGTAGGAGTATAAACAGTAACACCTCCTCACGGCTCTCCTCCAGTATAAACAACACCTCCCTTTTGTCTTGGAGTGGAGAAACACCTCCTCCCAGCTCTCCTCTAGTTAACTGCAGTCGGTGTCATTTCAATGTGAAAGGCTCGTAACAACTTGATGATGATGATGGGCCATCATCAGAGAAACATTTAAATAGACACAAGTTCCAATGTCTTCATCAACACACAAACAATGTCGTCTTCGCAAAAGAAAGAAAACCCAGAGATGTTAATAGTTTATAAAGAGATCAAATTAAAAGGTGAGTCTACTGGAATGTGAATACAACAAAGCAATGATTTCCATTTCCCCCTTTTATCTGTTGTAAAAAGCTGATCTTCCAGTTCACAATGCAATTAACGCACCACACTATTTTCATAGGATTTCAAATAAGTATAGCCTAAACAGGTTAACATAGTGAAGCTACATGAACCACTTTGTTGTTGACTGTTTCCCCTTTTTTCCTTTACGCCAAATGACCAAATTAACTGATGTAAAAGCTCACAAAGTGTTGAATTGCAACACATTGTTTGGTTGTAGATTATTATTCACTTTCTGTGAATGTTTGCCTATTATGACTATGATAATGATTATTATGAGGGTTCACGTGGTTTGCTGGGATCCCCCTGAAACACCCAAGCCACCCCCATGTTTACATATATCATGTCTTGTCTTATTTCTGGGATTTGCAAAGCTCTTTGTGCTGGAGTGTTTGCTGGTGAATCATTTTTTCTTTGTTCTTTTGTCAGTTTTTAAATGTTTTTACCAAACACAAGAAATGCACCAAACAGATACCAGTAGGCCTATATCAATTAAACCTACTTTACAAATATGTACGTATAGTTGTATTAATAGAGCTCTAAGCTAAATAAATAAACAAACAAACAAAGGTTTTGTTCAAGAATGGGTGTTATAGACCTTTGTGCAAGACTGCTAAACATTACAGCAATCAAATGTCAAATTATGAAGTCAAAATTTGTATTTTGTACTGTATGGGGGAGTTCAGATGTGCAGGGACTTGAAGGGTTAACTATTGTCCAGCAGAGGAATGATATCATCTCGTTTCTTGTGGTGGCTTTGCATGCTCCAGAACAGCAGAACAGTGTCTGTCCACATTTATCAGAATTTAACAAGTCATATTAGTCAGATTCTCCATGGCTCCCATGTAAAATTATCCTGCCTCCATCTCCTTTGAAAACAATGAAAACACAAGCTGGTGTAGAGGACTGTGGAACATCACAACCAACTAGTGATAACTATCTTCTCTCTTCACACCGTTCTGAATCAGAAACCGATGACAGTGATGAGTGGGAGGAGACCAGGGGAGATCAGTCAGCTTTAAACAAACTGAAATCCCACACAAAAAATGTGGGAGGACAGGGCAAGCTGTCCCAGGACATGAAACCATCAAAACAAACTCAACCCACTAGGAGTCACAGAGGGAAGAACATGTTTAGTTGTAAAGAGTGTGGCAAAATGTTTAATCAAAAGGCTGAAGAGTCACACAATGATCCATACAGGGCATTGCCCTTGTCTTGTACTGTTTGTGGTAAAGGATGTGCTAGCACAAGTAATCTAAATGTACACATGAGGACTCATACAGTGGAAAAGCCCTGTACTTGTACCATATGTGGTAAAGGTTGTCTTAACAAAAGTAATCTAAAAACACACATGAGGACTCATACAGCTCATACAGGCGGAAGGACATTTCTTGTCCTTTTTGTGGTAAACAATGTAGTCACAGGGGTGATCTTAAAATACACATGAGGACGCATACAGGATACATGCAATAATTATTATGTTCATTGATATGCATGTAATAATGGAGTGTAGTTGTTCACTGTGTTGACATGTGTGTTGTTTGCGTTAAATGATCAGAGTATATATTTAGTGCCATAGTCAGTTGAAATCATCACTTTGTTTTGATTGACTGGATACTTTTTTAACAGGAAAGACAATAATTTGGAAGTACAATGCAAGGTCTGCTAAAATGATGTGTTCAATAAAACATATGGCTTGTTTCAATTTCCATTGGGGGTCCTATAGTTGGATTATTATTATTTTTGTAAACTCAGAGAAACCTCTTGGGGGGATTTAATAAAGATTACTACATGTACTCTGTGTGTGCTTTATCATTACATAATGTTATCAGAATATGTACCATAACTACTGCAACTCACAAACCACCAATATTTATTACAGAAAAAAAACAAGGCCAAAGTGGCTTATACTAAGTGGACATGGCAACACTGCTTCTGGTTCTCTGAGCAGGACCAGTGTGTTGATGTAGGAGTATAAACAGTAACACCTCCTCACGGCTCTCCTCCAGTATAAACAACACCTCCCTTTTGTCTTGGAGTGGAGAAACACCTCCTCCCAGCTCTCCTCTAGTTAACTGCAGTCGGTGTCATTTCAATGTGAAAGGCTCGTAACAACTTGATGATGATGATGGGCCATCATCAGAGAAACATTTAAATAGACACAAGTTCCAATGTCTTCATCAACACACAGACAATGTCGTCTTCGCAAAAGAAAGAAAACCCAGAGATGTTAATAGTTTATAAAGAGATCAAATTAAAAGGTGAGTCTACTGGAATGTGAATACAACAAAGCAATGATTTCCATTTCCCCCTTTTATCTGTTGTAAAAAGCTGATCTTCCAGTTCTCAATGCAATTAACGCACCACACTATTTTCATAGGATTTCAAATAAGTATAGCCTAAACAGGTTAACATAGTGAAGCTACATGAACCACTTTGTTGTTGACTGTTTCCCCTTTTTTCCTTTACGCCAAATGACCAAATTAACTGATGTAAAAGCTCACAAAGTGTTGAATTGCAACACATTGTTTGGTTGTAGATTATTATTCACTTTCTGTGAATGTTTGCCTATTATGACTATGATAATGATTATTATGAGGGTTCACGTGGTTTGCTGGGATCCCCCTGAAACACCCAAGCCACCCCCATGTTTACATATATCATGTCTTGTCTTATTTCTGGGATTTGCAAAGCTCTTTGTGCTGGAGTGTTTGCTGGTGAATCATTTTTTCTTTGTTCTTTTGTCAGTTTTTAAATGTTTTTACCAAACACAAGAAATGCACCAAACAGATACCAGTAGGCCTATATCAATTAAACCTACTTTACAAATATGTACGTATAGTTGTATTAATAGAGCTCTAAGCTAAATAAATAAACAAACAAACAAACAAACAAACAAAGGTTTTGTTCAAGAATGGGTGTTATAGACCTTTGTGCAAGACTGCTAAACATTACAGCAATCAAATGTCAAATTATGAAGTCAAAATGTGTATTTTGTACTGTATGGGGGAGTTCAGATGTGCAGGGACTTGAAGGGTTAACTATTGTCCAGCAGAGGAATGATATCATCTCGTTTCTTGTGGTGGCTTTGCATGCTCCAGAACAGCAGAACAGTGTCTGTCCACATTTATCAGAATTTAACAAGTCATATTAGTCAGATTCTCCATGGCTCCCATGTAAAATTATCCTGCCTCCATCTCCTTTGAAAACAATGAAAACACAAGCTGGTGTAGAGGACTGTGGAACATCACAACCAGCTAGTGATAACTATCTTCTCTCTTCACACCGTTCTGAATCAGAAACCGATGACAGTGATGAGTGGGAGGAGACCAGGGGAGATCAGTCAGCTTTAAACAAACTGAAATCCCACACAAAAAATGTGGGAGGACAGGGCAAGCTGTCCCAGGACCTGAAACCATCAAAACAAACTCAACCCACTAGGAGTCACAGAGGGAAGAACATGTTTAGTTGTAAAGAGTGTGGCAAAATGTTTAATCAAAAGGCTGAAGAGTCACACAATGATCCATACAGGGCATTGCCCTTGTCTTGTACTGTTTGTGGTAAAGGATGTGCTAGCACAAGTAATCTAAATGTACACATGAGGACTCATACAGTGGAAAAGCCCTGTACTTGTACCATATGTGGTAAAGGTTGTCTTAACAAAAGTAATCTAAAAACACACATGAGGACTCATACAGCTCATACAGGCGGAAGGACATTTCTTGTCCTTTTTGTGGTAAACAATGTAGTCACATGGGTGATCTTAAAATACACATGAGGATGCATACAGGATACATGCAATAATTATTATGTTCATTGATATGCATGTAATAATGGAGTGTAGTTGTTCACTGTGTTGACATGTGTGTTGTTTGCGTTAAATTATCAGAGTATATATTTAGTGCCATAGTCAGTTGAAATCATCACTTTGCTTTGATTGACTGGATACTTTTTTAACAGGAAAGACAATAATTTAGAAGTACAATGCAAGGTCTGCTAAAATGATGTGTTCAATAAAGCATATGGCTTGTTTCAATTTCCATTGGGGGTCCTATAGTTGGATTATTATTATTTTTGTAAACCCAGAGAACCCTCTTGGGGGGATTTAATAAAGATTACTACATGTACTCTGTGTGTGCTTTATCATTACATAATGTTATCAGAATATGTACCATAACTACTGCAACTCACAAACCACCAATATTTACAGTCGACTTTACAGAAAAAAAACAAGGCCAAAGTGGCTTATACTAAGTGGACATGGCAACACTGCTTCTGGTTCTCTGAGCAGGACCAGTGTGTTGATGTAGGAGTATAAACAGTAACACCTCCTCACGGCTCTCCTCCAGTATAAACAACACCTCCCTTTTGTCTTGGAGTGGAGAAACACCTCCTCCCAGCTCTCCTCTAGTTAACTGCAGTCGGGTGTCATTTCAATGTGAAAGGCTCGTAACAACTTGATGATGATGATGGGCCATCATCAGAGAAACATTTAAATAGACACAAGTTCCAATGTCTTCATCAACACACAAACAATGTCGTCTTCGCAAAAGAAAGAAAACCCAGAGATGTTAATAGTTTATAAAGAGATCAAATTAAAAGGTGAGTCTACTGGAATGTGAATACAACAAAGCAATGATTTCCATTTCCCCCTTTTATCTGTTGTAAAAAGCTGATCTTCCAGTTCACAATGCAATTAACGCACCACACTATTTTCATAGGATTTCAAATAAGTATAGCCTAAACAGGTTAACATAGTGAAGCTACATGAACCACTTTGTTGTTGACTGTTTCCCCTTTTTTCCTTTACGCCAAATGACCAAATTAACTGATGTAAAAGCTCACAAAGTGTTGAATTGCAACATATTGTTTGGTTGTAGATTATTATTCACTTTCTGTGAATGTTTGCCTATTATGACTATGATAATGATTATTATGAGGGTTCACGTGGTTTGCTGGGATCCCCCTGAAACACCCAAGCCACCCCCATGTTTACATATATCATGTCTTGTCTTATTTCGGGGATTTGCAAAGCTCTTTGTGCTGGAGTGTTTGCTGGTGAATCATTTTTTCTTTGTTCTTTTGTCAGTTTTTAAATGTTTTTACCAAACACAAGAAATGCACCAAACAGATACCAGTAGGCCTATATCAATTAAACCTACTTTACAAATATGTACGTATAGTTGTATTAATAGAGCTCTAAGCTAAATAAATAAACAAACAAACAAAGGTTTTGTTCAAGAATGGGTGTTATAGACCTTTGTGCAAGACTGCTAAACATTACAGCAATCAAATGTCAAATTATGAAGTCAAAATTTGTATTTTGTACTGTATGGGGGAGTTCAGATGTGCAGGGACTTGAAGGGTTAACTATTGTCCAGCAGAGGAATGATATCATCTCGTTTCTTGTGGTGGCTTTGCATGCTCCAGAACAGCAGAACAGTGTCTGTCCACATTTATCAGAATTTAACAAGTCATATTAGTCAGATTCTCCATGGCTCCCATGTAAAATTATCCTGCCTCCATCTCCTTTGAAAACAATGAAAACACAAGCTGGTGTAGAGGACTGTGGAACATCACAACCAACTAGTGATAACTATCTTCTCTCTTCACACCGTTCTGAATCAGAAACCGATGACAGTGATGAGTGGGAGGAGACCAGGGGAGATCAGTCAGCTTTAAACAAACTGAAATCCCACACAAAAAATGTGGGAGGACAGGGCAAGCTGTCCCAGGACCTGAAACCATCAAAACAAACTCAACCCACTAGGAGTCACAGAGGGAAGAACATGTTTAGTTGTAAAGAGTGTGGCAAAATGTTTAATCAAAAGGCTGAAGAGTCACACAATGATCCATACAGGGCATTGCCCTTGTCTTGTACTGTTTGTGGTAAAGGATGTGCTAGCACAAGTAATCTAAATGTACACATGAGGACTCATACAGTGGAAAAGCCCTGTACTTGTACCATATGTGGTAAAGGTTGTCTTAACAAAAGTAATCTAAAAACACACATGAGGACTCATACAGCTCATACAGGCGGAAGGACATTTCTTGTCCTTTTTGTGGTAAACAATGTAGTCACAGGGGTGATCTTAAAATACACATGAGGACGCATACAGGATACATGCAATAATTATTATGTTCATTGATATGCATGTAATAATGGAGTGTAGTTGTTCACTGTGTTGACATGTGTGTTGTTTGCGTTAAATTATCAGAGTATATATTTAGTGCCATAGTCAGTTGAAATCATCACTTTGTTTTGATTGACTGGATACTTTTTTAACAGGAAAGACAATAATTTGGAAGTACAATGCAAGGTCTGCTAAAATGATGTGTTCAATAAAACATATGGCTTGTTTCAATTTCAATTGGGGGTCCTATAGTTGGATTATTATTATTTTTGTAAACTCAGAGAAACCTCTTGGGGGGATTTAATAAAGATTACTACATGTACTCTGTGTGTGCTTTATCATTACATAATGTTATCAGAATATGTACCATAACTACTGCAACTCACAAACCACCAATATTTATTACAGAAAAAAAACAAGGCCAAAGTGGCTTATACTAAGTGGACATGGCAACACTGCTTCTGGTTCTCTGAGCAGGACCAGTGTGTTGATGTAGGAGTATAAACAGTAACACCTCCTCACGGCTCTCCTCCAGTATAAACAACACCTCCCTTTTGTCTTGGAGTGGAGAAACACCTCCTCCCAGCTCTCCTCTAGTTAACTGCAGTCGGTGTCATTTCAATGTGAAAGGCTCGTAACAACTTGATGATGATGATGGGCCATCATCAGAGAAACATTTAAATAGACACAAGTTCCAATGTCTTCATCAACACACAAACAATGTCGTCTTCGCAAAAGAAAGAAAACCCAGAGATGTTAATAGTTTATAAAGAGATCAAATTAAAAGGTGAGTCTACTGGAATGTGAATACAACAAAGCAATGATTTCCATTTCCCCCTTTTATCTGTTGTAAAAAGCTGATCTTCCAGTTCACAATGCAATTAACGCACCACACTATTTTCATAGGATTTCAAATAAGTATAGCCTAAACAGGTTAACATAGTGAAGCTACATGAACCACTTTGTTGTTGACTGTTTCCCCTTTTTTCCTTTACGCCAAATGACCAAATTAACTGATGTAAAAGCTCACAAAGTGTTGAATTGCAACACATTGTTTGGTTGTAGATTATTATTCACTTTCTGTGAATGTTTGCCTATTATGACTATGATAATGATTATTATGAGGGTTCACGTGGTTTGCTGGGATCCCCCTGAAACACCCAAGCCACCCCCATGTTTACATATATCATGTCTTGTCTTATTTCTGGGATTTGCAAAGCTCTTTGTGCTGGAGTGTTTGCTGGTGAATCATTTTTTCTTTGTTCTTTTGTCAGTTTTTAAATGTTTTTACCAAACACAAGAAATGCACCAAACAGATACCAGTAGGCCTATATCAATTAAACCTACTTTACAAATATGTACGTATAGTTGTATTAATAGAGCTCTAAGCTAAATAAATAAACAAACAAACAAAGGTTTTGTTCAAGAATGGGTGTTATAGACCTTTGTGCAAGACTGCTAAACATTACAGCAATCAAATGTCAAATTATGAAGTCAAAATTTGTATTTTGTACTGTATGGGGGAGTTCAGATGTGCAGGGACTTGAAGGGTTAACTATTGTCCAGCAGAGGAATGATATCATCTCGTTTCTTGTGGTGGCTTTGCATGCTCCAGAACAGCAGAACAGTGTCTGTCCACATTTATCAGAATTTAACAAGTCATATTAGTCAGATTCTCCATGGCTCCCATGTAAAATTATCCTGCCTCCATCTCCTTTGAAAACAATGAAAACACAAGCTGGTGTAGAGGACTGTGGAACATCACAACCAACTAGTGATAACTATCTTCTCTCTTCACACCGTTCTGAATCAGAAACCGATGACAGTGATGAGTGGGAGGAGACCAGGGGAGATCAGTCAGCTTTAAACAAACTGAAATCCCACACAAAAAATGTGGGAGGACAGGGCAAGCTGTCCCAGGACCTGAAACCATCAAAACAAACTCAACCCACTAGGAGTCACAGAGGGAAGAACATGTTTAGTTGTAAAGAGTGTGGCAAAATGTTTAATCAAAAGGCTGAAGAGTCACACAATGATCCATACAGGGCATTGCCCTTGTCTTGTACTGTTTGTGGTAAAGGATGTGCTAGCACAAGTAATCTAAATGTACACATGAGGACTCATACAGTGGAAAAGCCCTGTACTTGTACCATATGTGGTAAAGGTTGTCTTAACAAAAGTAATCTAAAAACACACATGAGGACTCATACAGCTCATACAGGCGGAAGGACATTTCTTGTCCTTTTTGTGGTAAACAATGTAGTCACAGGGGTGATCTTAAAATACACATGAGGACGCATACAGGATACATGCAATAATTATTATGTTCATTGATATGCATGTAATAATGGAGTGTAGTTGTTCACTGTGTTGACATGTGTGTTGTTTGCGTTAAATTATCAGAGTATATATTTAGTGCCATAGTCAGTTGAAATCATCACTTTGTTTTGATTGACTGGATACTTTTTTAACAGGAAAGACAATAATTTGGAAGTACAATGCAAGGTCTGCTAAAATGATGTGTTCAATAAAACATATGGCTTGTTTCAATTTCAATTGGGGGTCCTATAGTTGGATTATTATTATTTTTGTAAACTCAGAGAAACCTCTTGGGGGGATTTAATAAAGATTACTACATGTACTCTGTGTGTGCTTTATCATTACATAATGTTATCAGAATATGTACCATAACTACTGCAACTCACAAACCACCAATATTTATTACAGAAAAAAAACAAGGCCAAAGTGGCTTATACTAAGTGGACATGGCAACACTGCTTCTGGTTCTCTGAGCAGGACCAGTGTGTTGATGTAGGAGTATAAACAGTAACACCTCCTCACGGCTCTCCTCCAGTATAAACAACACCTCCCTTTTGTCTTGGAGTGGAGAAACACCTCCTCCCAGCTCTCCTCTAGTTAACTGCAGTCGGTGTCATTTCAATGTGAAAGGCTCGTAACAACTTGATGATGATGATGGGCCATCATCAGAGAAACATTTAAATAGACACAAGTTCCAATGTCTTCATCAACACACAAACAATGTCGTCTTCGCAAAAGAAAGAAAACCCAGAGATGTTAATAGTTTATAAAGAGATCAAATTAAAAGGTGAGTCTACTGGAATGTGAATACAACAAAGCAATGATTTCCATTTCCCCCTTTTATCTGTTGTAAAAAGCTGATCTTCCAGTTCACAATGCAATTAACGCACCACACTATTTTCATAGGATTTCAAATAAGTATAGCCTAAACAGGTTAACATAGTGAAGCTACATGAACCACTTTGTTGTTGACTGTTTCCCCTTTTTTCCTTTACGCCAAATGACCAAATTAACTGATGTAAAAGCTCACAAAGTGTTGAATTGCAACACATTGTTTGGTTGTAGATTATTATTCACTTTCTGTGAATGTTTGCCTATTATGACTATGATAATGATTATTATGAGGGTTCACGTGGTTTGCTGGGATCCCCCTGAAACACCCAAGCCACCCCCATGTTTACATATATCATGTCTTGTCTTATTTCTGGGATTTGCAAAGCTCTTTGTGCTGGAGTGTTTGCTGGTGAATCATTTTTTCTTTGTTCTTTTGTCAGTTTTTAAATGTTTTTACCAAACACAAGAAATGCACCAAACAGATACCAGTAGGCCTATATCAATTAAACCTACTTTACAAATATGTACGTATAGTTGTATTAATAGAGCTCTAAGCTAAATAAATAAACAAACAAACAAAGGTTTTGTTCAAGAATGGGTGTTATAGACCTTTGTGCAAGACTGCTAAACATTACAGCAATCAAATGTCAAATTATGAAGTCAACATTTGTATTTTGTACTGTATGGGGGAGTTCAGATGTGCAGGGACTTGAAGGGTTAACTATTGTCCAGCAGAGGAATGATATCATCTCGTTTCTTGTGGTGGCTTTGCATGCTCCAGAACAGCAGAACAGTGTCTGTCCACATTTATCAGAATTTAACAAGTCATATTAGTCAGATTCTCCATGGCTCCCATGTAAAATTATCCTGCCTCCATCTCCTTTGAAAACAATGAAAACACAAGCTGGTGTAGAGGACTGTGGAACATCACAACCAACTAGTGATAACTATCTTCTCTCTTCACACCGTTCTGAATCAGAAACCGATGACAGTGATGAGTGGGAGGAGACCAGGGGAGATCAGTCAGCTTTAAACAAACTGAAATCCCACACAAAAAATGTGGGAGGACAGGGCAAGCTGTCCCAGGACCTGAAACCATCAAAACAAACTCAACCCACTAGGAGTCACAGAGGGAAGAACATGTTTAGTTGTAAAGAGTGTGGCAAAATGTTTAATCAAAAGGCTGAAGAGTCACACAATGATCCATACAGGGCATTGCCCTTGTCTTGTACTGTTTGTGGTAAAGGATGTGCTAGCACAAGTAATCTAAATGTACACATGAGGACTCATACAGTGGAAAAGCCCTGTACTTGTACCATATGTGGTAAAGGTTGTCTTAACAAAAGTAATCTAAAAACACACATGAGGACTCATACAGCTCATACAGGCGGAAGGACATTTCTTGTCCTTTTTGTGGTAAACAATGTAGTCACAGGGGTGATCTTAAAATACACATGAGGACGCATACAGGATACATGCAATAATTATTATGTTCATTGATATGCATGTAATAATGGAGTGTAGTTGTTCACTGTGTTGACATGTGTGTTGTTTGCGTTAAATTATCAGAGTATATATTTAGTGCCATAGTCAGTTGAAATCATCACTTTGTTTTGATTGACTGGATACTTTTTTAACAGGAAAGACAATAATTTGGAAGTACAATGCAAGGTCTGCTAAAATGATGTGTTCAATAAAACATATGGCTTGTTTCAATTTCAATTGGGGGTCCTATAGTTGGATTATTATTATTTTTGTAAACTCAGAGAAACCTCTTGGGGGGATTTAATAAAGATTACTACATGTACTCTGTGTGTGCTTTATCATTACATAATGTTATCAGAATATGTACCATAACTACTGCAACTCACAAACCACCAATATTTATTACAGAAAAAAAACAAGGCCAAAGTGGCTTATACTAAGTGGACATGGCAACACTGCTTCTGGTTCTCTGAGCAGGACCAGTGTGTTGATGTAGGAGTATAAACAGTAACACCTCCTCACGGCTCTCCTCCAGTATAAACAACACCTCCCTTTTGTCTTGGAGTGGAGAAACACCTCCTCCCAGCTCTCCTCTAGTTAACTGCAGTCGGTGTCATTTCAATGTGAAAGGCTCGTAACAACTTGATGATGATGATGGGCCATCATCAGAGAAACATTTAAATAGACACAAGTTCCAATGTCTTCATCAACACACAGACAATGTCGTCTTCGCAAAAGAAAGAAAACCCAGAGATGTTAATAGTTTATAAAGAGATCAAATTAAAAGGTGAGTCTACTGGAATGTGAATACAACAAAGCAATGATTTCCATTTCCCCCTTTTATCTGTTGTAAAAAGCTGATCTTCCAGTTCACAATGCAATTAACGCACCACACTATTTTCATAGGATTTCAAATAAGTATAGCCTAAACAGGTTAACATAGTGAAGCTACATGAACCACTTTGTTGTTGACTGTTTCCCCTTTTTTCCTTTACGCCAAATGACCAAATTAACTGATGTAAAAGCTCACAAAGTGTTGAATTGCAACACATTGTTTGGTTGTAGATTATTATTCACTTTCTGTGAATGTTTGCCTATTATGACTATGATAATGATTATTATGAGGGTTCACGTGGTTTGCTGGGATCCCCCTGAAACACCCAAGCCACCCCCATGTTTACATATATCATGTCTTGTCTTATTTCTGGGATTTGCAAAGCTCTTTGTGCTGGAGTGTTTGCTGGTGAATCATTTTTTCTTTGTTCTTTTGTCAGTTTTTAAATGTTTTTACCAAACACAAGAAATGCACCAAACAGATACCAGTAGGCCTATATCAATTAAACCTACTTTACAAATATGTACGTATAGTTGTATTAATAGAGCTCTAAGCTAAATAAATAAACAAACAAACAAAGGTTTTGTTCAAGAATGGGTGTTATAGACCTTTGTGCAAGACTGCTAAACATTACAGCAATCAAATGTCAAATTATGAAGTCAAAATGTGTATTTTGTACTGTATGGGGGAGTTCAGATGTGCAGGGACTTGAAGGGTTAACTATTGTCCAGCAGAGGAATGATATCATCTCGTTTCTTGTGGTGGCTTTGCATGCTCCAGAACAGCAGAACAGTGTCTGTCCACATTTATCAGAATTTAACAAGTCATATTAGTCAGATTCTCCATGGCTCCCATGTAAAATTATCCTGCCTCCATCTCCTTTGAAAACAATGAAAACACAAGCTGGTGTAGAGGACTGTGGAACATCACAACCAACTAGTGATAACTATCTTCTCTCTTCACACCGTTCTGAATCAGAAACCGATGACAGTGATGAGTGGGAGGAGACCAGGGGAGATCAGTCAGCTTTAAACAAACTGAAATCCCACACAAAAAATGTGGGAGGACAGGGCAAGCTGTCCCAGGACCTGAAACCATCAAAACAAACTCAACCCACTAGGAGTCACAGAGGGAAGAACATGTTTAGTTGTAAAGAGTGTGGCAAAATGTTTAATCAAAAGGCTGAAGAGTCACACAATGATCCATACAGGGCATTGCCCTTGTCTTGTACTGTTTGTGGTAAAGGATGTGCTAGCACAAGTAATCTAAATGTACACATGAGGACTCATACAGTGGAAAAGCCCTGTACTTGTACCATATGTGGTAAAGGTTGTCTTAACAAAAGTAATCTAAAAACACACATGAGGACTCATACAGCTCATACAGGCGGAAGGACATTTCTTGTCCTTTTTGTGGTAAACAATGTAGTCACAGGGGTGATCTTAAAATACACATGAGGACGCATACAGGATACATGCAATAATTATTATGTTCATTGATATGCATGTAATAATGGAGTGTAGTTGTTCACTGTGTTGACATGTGTGTTGTTTGCGTTAAATTATCAGAGTATATATTTAGTGCCATAGTCAGTTGAAATCATCACTTTGTTTTGATTGACTGGATACTTTTTTAACAGGAAAGACAATAATTTGGAAGTACAATGCAAGGTCTGCTAAAATGATGTGTTCAATAAAACATATGGCTTGTTTCAATTTCAATTGGGGGTCCTATAGTTGGATTATTATTATTTTTGTAAACTCAGAGAAACCTCTTGGGGGGATTTAATAAAGATTACTACATGTACTCTGTGTGTGCTTTATCATTACATAATGTTATCAGAATATGTACCATAACTACTGCAACTCACAAACCACCAATATTTATTACAGAAAAAAAACAAGGCCAAAGTGGCTTATACTAAGTGGACATGGCAACACTGCTTCTGGTTCTCTGAGCAGGACCAGTGTGTTGATGTAGGAGTATAAACAGTAACACCTCCTCACGGCTCTCCTCCAGTATAAACAACACCTCCCTTTTGTCTTGGAGTGGAGAAACACCTCCTCCCAGCTCTCCTCTAGTTAACTGCAGTCGGTGTCATTTCAATGTGAAAGGCTCGTAACAACTTGATGATGATGATGGGCCATCATCAGAGAAACATTTAAATAGACACAAGTTCCAATGTCTTCATCAACACACAGACAATGTCGTCTTCGCAAAAGAAAGAAAACCCAGAGATGTTAATAGTTTATAAAGAGATCAAATTAAAAGGTGAGTCTACTGGAATGTGAATACAACAAAGCAATGATTTCCATTTCCCCCTTTTATCTGTTGTAAAAAGCTGATCTTCCAGTTCACAATGCAATTAACGCACCACACTATTTTCATAGGATTTCAAATAAGTATAGCCTAAACAGGTTAACATAGTGAAGCTACATGAACCACTTTGTTGTTGACTGTTTCCCCTTTTTTCCTTTACGCCAAATGACCAAATTAACTGATGTAAAAGCTCACAAAGTGTTGAATTGCAACACATTGTTTGGTTGTAGATTATTATTCACTTTCTGTGAATGTTTGCCTATTATGACTATGATAATGATTATTATGAGGGTTCACGTGGTTTGCTGGGATCCCCCTGAAACACCCAAGCCACCCCCATGTTTACATATATCATGTCTTGTCTTATTTCTGGGATTTGCAAAGCTCTTTGTGCTGGAGTGTTTGCTGGTGAATCATTTTTTCTTTGTTCTTTTGTCAGTTTTTAAATGTTTTTACCAAACACAAGAAATGCACCAAACAGATACCAGTAGGCCTATATCAATTAAACCTACTTTACAAATATGTACGTATAGTTGTATTAATAGAGCTCTAAGCTAAATAAATAAACAAACAAACAAAGGTTTTGTTCAAGAATGGGTGTTATAGACCTTTGTGCAAGACTGCTAAACATTACAGCAATCAAATGTCAAATTATGAAGTCAAAATGTGTATTTTGTACTGTATGGGGGAGTTCAGATGTGCAGGGACTTGAAGGGTTAACTATTGTCCAGCAGAGGAATGATATCATCTCGTTTCTTGTGGTGGCTTTGCATGCTCCAGAACAGCAGAACAGTGTCTGTCCACATTTATCAGAATTTAACAAGTCATATTAGTCAGATTCTCCATGGCTCCCATGTAAAATTATCCTGCCTCCATCTCCTTTGAAAACAATGAAAACACAAGCTGGTGTAGAGGACTGTGGAACATCACAACCAGCTAGTGATAACTATCTTCTCTCTTCACACCGTTCTGAATCAGAAACCGATGACAGTGATGAGTGGGAGGAGACCAGGGGAGATCAGTCAGCTTTAAACAAACTGAAATCCCACACAAAAAATGTGGGAGGACAGGGCAAGCTGTCCCAGGACCTGAAACCATCAAAACAAACTCAACCCACTAGGAGTCACAGAGGGAAGAACATGTTTAGTTGTAAAGAGTGTGGCAAAATGTTTAATCAAAAGGCTGAAGAGTCACACAATGATCCATACAGGGCATTGCCCTTGTCTTGTACTGTTTGTGGTAAAGGATGTGCTAGCACAAGTAATCTAAATGTACACATGAGGACTCATACAGTGGAAAAGCCCTGTACTTGTACCATATGTGGTAAAGGTTGTCTTAACAAAAGTAATCTAAAAACACACATGAGGACTCATACAGCTCATACAGGCGGAAGGACATTTCTTGTCCTTTTTGTGGTAAACAATGTAGTCACAGGGGTGATCTTAAAATACACATGAGGACGCATACAGGATACATGCAATAATTATTATGTTCATTGATATGCATGTAATAATGGAGTGTAGTTGTTCACTGTGTTGACATGTGTGTTGTTTGCGTTAAATTATCAGAGTATATATTTAGTGCCATAGTCAGTTGAAATCATCACTTTGTTTTGATTGACTGGATACTTTTTTAACAGGAAAGACAATAATTTGGAAGTACAATGCAAGGTCTGCTAAAATGATGTGTTCAATAAAACATATGGCTTGTTTCAATTTCAATTGGGGGTCCTATAGTTGGATTATTATTATTTTTGTAAACTCAGAGAAACCTCTTGGGGGGATTTAATAAAGATTACTACATGTACTCTGTGTGTGCTTTATCATTACATAATGTTATCAGAATATGTACCATAACTACTGCAACTCACAAACCACCAATATTTATTACAGAAAAAAAACAAGGCCAAAGTGGCTTATACTAAGTGGACATGGCAACACTGCTTCTGGTTCTCTGAGCAGGACCAGTGTGTTGATGTAGGAGTATAAACAGTAACACCTCCTCACGGCTCTCCTCCAGTATAAACAACACCTCCCTTTTGTCTTGGAGTGGAGAAACACCTCCTCCCAGCTCTCCTCTAGTTAACTGCAGTCGGTGTCATTTCAATGTGAAAGGCTCGTAACAACTTGATGATGATGATGGGCCATCATCAGAGAAACATTTAAATAGACACAAGTTCCAATGTCTTCATCAACACACAGACAATGTCGTCTTCGCAAAAGAAAGAAAACCCAGAGATGTTAATAGTTTATAAAGAGATCAAATTAAAAGGTGAGTCTACTGGAATGTGAATACAACAAAGCAATGATTTCCATTTCCCCCTTTTATCTGTTGTAAAAAGCTGATCTTCCAGTTCACAATGCAATTAACGCACCACACTATTTTCATAGGATTTCAAATAAGTATAGCCTAAACAGGTTAACATAGTGAAGCTACATGAACCACTTTGTTGTTGACTGTTTCCCCTTTTTTCCTTTACGCCAAATGACCAAATTAACTGATGTAAAAGCTCACAAAGTGTTGAATTGCAACACATTGTTTGGTTGTAGATTATTATTCACTTTCTGTGAATGTTTGCCTATTATGACTATGATAATGATTATTATGAGGGTTCACGTGGTTTGCTGGGATCCCCCTGAAACACCCAAGCCACCCCCATGTTTACATATATCATGTCTTGTCTTATTTCTGGGATTTGCAAAGCTCTTTGTGCTGGAGTGTTTGCTGGTGAATCATTTTTTCTTTGTTCTTTTGTCAGTTTTTAAATGTTTTTACCAAACACAAGAAATGCACCAAACAGATACCAGTAGGCCTATATCAATTAAACCTACTTTACAAATATGTACGTATAGTTGTATTAATAGAGCTCTAAGCTAAATAAATAAACAAACAAACAAAGGTTTTGTTCAAGAATGGGTGTTATAGACCTTTGTGCAAGACTGCTAAACATTACAGCAATCAAATGTCAAATTATGAAGTCAAAATGTGTATTTTGTACTGTATGGGGGAGTTCAGATGTGCAGGGACTTGAAGGGTTAACTATTGTCCAGCAGAGGAATGATATCATCTCGTTTCTTGTGGTGGCTTTGCATGCTCCAGAACAGCAGAACAGTGTCTGTCCACATTTATCAGAATTTAACAAGTCATATTAGTCAGATTCTCCATGGCTCCCATGTAAAATTATCCTGCCTCCATCTCCTTTGAAAACAATGAAAACACAAGCTGGTGTAGAGGACTGTGGAACATCACAACCAACTAGTGATAACTATCTTCTCTCTTCACACCGTTCTGAATCAGAAACCGATGACAGTGATGAGTGGGAGGAGACCAGGGGAGATCAGTCAGCTTTAAACAAACTGAAATCCCACACAAAAAATGTGGGAGGACAGGGCAAGCTGTCCCAGGACCTGAAACCATCAAAACAAACTCAACCCACTAGGAGTCACAGAGGGAAGAACATGTTTAGTTGTAAAGAGTGTGGCAAAATGTTTAATCAAAAGGCTGAAGAGTCACACAATGATCCATACAGGGCATTGCCCTTGTCTTGTACTGTTTGTGGTAAAGGATGTGCTAGCACAAGTAATCTAAATGTACACATGAGGACTCATACAGTGGAAAAGCCCTGTACTTGTACCATATGTGGTAAAGGTTGTCTTAACAAAAGTAATCTAAAAACACACATGAGGACTCATACAGCTCATACAGGCGGAAGGACATTTCTTGTCCTTTTTGTGGTAAACAATGTAGTCACAGGGGTGATCTTAAAATACACATGAGGACGCATACAGGATACATGCAATAATTATTATGTTCATTGATATGCATGTAATAATGGAGTGTAGTTGTTCACTGTGTTGACATGTGTGTTGTTTGCGTTAAATTATCAGAGTATATATTTAGTGCCATAGTCAGTTGAAATCATCACTTTGTTTTGATTGACTGGATACTTTTTTAACAGGAAAGACAATAATTTGGAAGTACAATGCAAGGTCTGCTAAAATGATGTGTTCAATAAAACATATGGCTTGTTTCAATTTCAATTGGGGGTCCTATAGTTGGATTATTATTATTTTTGTAAACTCAGAGAAACCTCTTGGGGGGATTTAATAAAGATTACTACATGTACTCTGTGTGTGCTTTATCATTACATAATGTTATCAGAATATGTACCATAACTACTGCAACTCACAAACCACCAATATTTATTACAGAAAAAAAACAAGGCCAAAGTGGCTTATACTAAGTGGACATGGCAACACTGCTTCTGGTTCTCTGAGCAGGACCAGTGTGTTGATGTAGGAGTATAAACAGTAACACCTCCTCACGGCTCTCCTCCAGTATAAACAACACCTCCCTTTTGTCTTGGAGTGGAGAAACACCTCCTCCCAGCTCTCCTCTAGTTAACTGCAGTCGGTGTCATTTCAATGTGAAAGGCTCGTAACAACTTGATGATGATGATGGGCCATCATCAGAGAAACATTTAAATAGACACAAGTTCCAATGTCTTCATCAACACACAGACAATGTCGTCTTCGCAAAAGAAAGAAAACCCAGAGATGTTAATAGTTTATAAAGAGATCAAATTAAAAGGTGAGTCTACTGGAATGTGAATACAACAAAGCAATGATTTCCATTTCCCCCTTTTATCTGTTGTAAAAAGCTGATCTTCCAGTTCACAATGCAATTAACGCACCACACTATTTTCATAGGATTTCAAATAAGTATAGCCTAAACAGGTTAACATAGTGAAGCTACATGAACCACTTTGTTGTTGACTGTTTCCCCTTTTTTCCTTTACGCCAAATGACCAAATTAACTGATGTAAAAGCTCACAAAGTGTTGAATTGCAACACATTGTTTGGTTGTAGATTATTATTCACTTTCTGTGAATGTTTGCCTATTATGACTATGATAATGATTATTATGAGGGTTCACGTGGTTTGCTGGGATCCCCCTGAAACACCCAAGCCACCCCCATGTTTACATATATCATGTCTTGTCTTATTTCTGGGATTTGCAAAGCTCTTTGTGCTGGAGTGTTTGCTGGTGAATCATTTTTTCTTTGTTCTTTTGTCAGTTTTTAAATGTTTTTACCAAACACAAGAAATGCACCAAACAGATACCAGTAGGCCTATATCAATTAAACCTACTTTACAAATATGTACGTATAGTTGTATTAATAGAGCTCTAAGCTAAATAAATAAACAAACAAACAAAGGTTTTGTTCAAGAATGGGTGTTATAGACCTTTGTGCAAGACTGCTAAACATTACAGCAATCAAATGTCAAATTATGAAGTCAAAATGTGTATTTTGTACTGTATGGGGGAGTTCAGATGTGCAGGGACTTGAAGGGTTAACTATTGTCCAGCAGAGGAATGATATCATCTCGTTTCTTGTGGTGGCTTTGCATGCTCCAGAACAGCAGAACAGTGTCTGTCCACATTTATCAGAATTTAACAAGTCATATTAGTCAGATTCTCCATGGCTCCCATGTAAAATTATCCTGCCTCCATCTCCTTTGAAAACAATGAAAACACAAGCTGGTGTAGAGGACTGTGGAACATCACAACCAGCTAGTGATAACTATCTTCTCTCTTCACACCGTTCTGAATCAGAAACCGATGACAGTGATGAGTGGGAGGAGACCAGGGGAGATCAGTCAGCTTTAAACAAACTGAAATCCCACACAAAAAATGTGGGAGGACAGGGCAAGCTGTCCCAGGACCTGAAACCATCAAAACAAACTCAACCCACTAGGAGTCACAGAGGGAAGAACATGTTTAGTTGTAAAGAGTGTGGCAAAATGTTTAATCAAAAGGCTGAAGAGTCACACAATGATCCATACAGGGCATTGCCCTTGTCTTGTACTGTTTGTGGTAAAGGATGTGCTAGCACAAGTAATCTAAATGTACACATGAGGACTCATACAGTGGAAAAGCCCTGTACTTGTACCATATGTGGTAAAGGTTGTCTTAACAAAAGTAATCTAAAAACACACATGAGGACTCATACAGCTCATACAGGCGGAAGGACATTTCTTGTCCTTTTTGTGGTAAACAATGTAGTCACAGGGGTGATCTTAAAATACACATGAGGACGCATACAGGATACATGCAATAATTATTATGTTCATTGATATGCATGTAATAATGGAGTGTAGTTGTTCACTGTGTTGACATGTGTGTTGTTTGCGTTAAATTATCAGAGTATATATTTAGTGCCATAGTCAGTTGAAATCATCACTTTGTTTTGATTGACTGGATACTTTTTTAACAGGAAAGACAATAATTTGGAAGTACAATGCAAGGTCTGCTAAAATGATGTGTTCAATAAAACATATGGCTTGTTTCAATTTCCATTGGGGGTCCTATAGTTGGATTATTATTATTTTTGTAAACTCAGAGAAACCTCTTGGGGGGATTTAATAAAGATTACTACATGTACTCTGTGTGTGCTTTATCATTACATAATGTTATCAGAATATGTACCATAACTACTGCAACTCACAAACCACCAATATTTATTACAGAAAAAAAACAAGGCCAAAGTGGCTTATACTAAGTGGACATGGCAACACTGCTTCTGGTTCTCTGAGCAGGACCAGTGTGTTGATGTAGGAGTATAAACAGTAACACCTCCTCACGGCTCTCCTCCAGTATAAACAACACCTCCCTTTTGTCTTGGAGTGGAGAAACACCTCCTCCCAGCTCTCCTCTAGTTAACTGCAGTCGGTGTCATTTCAATGTGAAAGGCTCGTAACAACTTGATGATGATGATGGGCCATCATCAGAGAAACATTTAAATAGACACAAGTTCCAATGTCTTCATCAACACACAGACAATGTCGTCTTCGCAAAAGAAAGAAAACCCAGAGATGTTAATAGTTTATAAAGAGATCAAATTAAAAGGTGAGTCTACTGGAATGTGAATACAACAAAGCAATGATTTCCATTTCCCCCTTTTATCTGTTGTAAAAAGCTGATCTTCCAGTTCACAATGCAATTAACGCACCACACTATTTTCATAGGATTTCAAATAAGTATAGCCTAAACAGGTTAACATAGTGAAGCTACATGAACCACTTTGTTGTTGACTGTTTCCCCTTTTTTCCTTTACGCCAAATGACCAAATTAACTGATGTAAAAGCTCACAAAGTGTTGAATTGCAACACATTGTTTGGTTGTAGATTATTATTCACTTTCTGTGAATGTTTGCCTATTATGACTATGATAATGATTATTATGAGGGTTCACGTGGTTTGCTGGGATCCCCCTGAAACACCCAAGCCACCCCCATGTTTACATATATCATGTCTTGTCTTATTTCTGGGATTTGCAAAGCTCTTTGTGCTGGAGTGTTTGCTGGTGAATCATTTTTTCTTTGTTCTTTTGTCAGTTTTTAAATGTTTTTACCAAACACAAGAAATGCACCAAACAGATACCAGTAGGCCTATATCAATTAAACCTACTTTACAAATATGTACGTATAGTTGTATTAATAGAGCTCTAAGCTAAATAAATAAACAAACAAACAAACAAACAAACAAAGGTTTTGTTCAAGAATGGGTGTTATAGACCTTTGTGCAAGACTGCTAAACATTACAGCAATCAAATGTCAAATTATGAAGTCAAAATGTGTATTTTGTACTGTATGGGGGAGTTCAGATGTGCAGGGACTTGAAGGGTTAACTATTGTCCAGTTTCTGTCTATTGTTGCCCCACCCACCATTCTCTGATTGGACCATCAGACTCTCTGTGAGTATTTAGCAGGGCTCTGTTTATGTCTGGTGACACTTTAGTCCCTGCAAGTTGTTAAGGGCTGAACGTGATTCTCTTGGTTGGTGTATTTGTATGTTGTATGTATTTGTTGTGGTTCAACTTTCAGCTTTGGGGAATTACTTTATACTTCAGGTAACTTGTGATATACAAAGAACTCTTAACTCACGTATGTGCACACCGCGGATCGAATGGCCATGACGTCCGGGGATCCTGGTAGGCCCATCTCCTTCCAGGCAGCTCTCATGTTGTTGATGATGCGTATCTCCCCCTTGCCCGTGTTTGTGAGGAGGTACTTCACCGGGGTACTCTTCTTGAGCTTCTTCTTCCTGAGGTTGTTGAACCTAACGAGCCAAGCATACTCTTCAGGAAGAAGGTACAACTGGTCGTACCCATGCTTGTAGTTGGTCTTCCCTTCCTCCACCTGATGAGAGAAAGAGATGAGGTCAGGGCTTGAAAGTCATAACAACAACAACAACAACAGCAACAACAACAATAATAATGATGATTAACTCACGTTTATGAGGTAGCCGCTCTCGTCATTCCCGATGGCCTCCACCAGCTCTCGTACTTGTAGCTTTTCCAGGATGCTAGTCCTTTTCCCATAAAGGGAAAAGACGTAGGTTGCCAGATAGCCATACAGGCGGTTGGCCACTGTCATGAAGCCGCCTGTCCCTCTGCTCAAGGCAGGAGGGGCAGCCTCCAACTCAGCTGTAAAATGTAGAACAAACATTGATTAGATAAAGCAGAAAATGTTTTTATAGACATATCACATAATCACATTAAGCACACATTATTTAAACATTATTTAAATATTTACCCAGAACTTTTGGGATCATGTCCCGGCTCTTCATTCTGCAGGCGGCTAGGACCTCTTGGGGGATGAGTTGAAGCTCCTTTTGTGCCTTGACCTTGAAAGCATATTACAAGACACATGATTCAATCTTTGATCTTTCTCAATTTACAAATTAAGCATTTAGCAGACGCTTTTATCCAAAGTGACTTACAATTAGTGTAGTATATACACTATAAAGGTTATATATCATCAAATGATTACAGAGTAATGCTAGGCTAAAAAGAAAAGATGCATGCATTTGAACGGTCCCCAGAGGCAAAACACCAACTTCAGCTCATTTGACCACCATCTTTCAACCTGTCTTACCCGACTCTGCCACATGGCCATATCCTTCGATAACCCCTTTTTGATGGCCTCGACCCTCCTCAGGAGGATTGTGACCTCGCTGGGTTTGATCCGGCTTGAGTCGGGCTTTTCCAGCAGAAAATGTTTTAAGAAATCTCCAAAATCAGTGTAGAATTTTATTTTTGTGGGCAGCTTCTTTTGGGCCCCGTCGAGCACCTCATCCAGTCTGAAAAAGAAGCAGTCCAGCTTTAGATACAATCTTCAGCTTGAGGGACAATGGCCATTAGGAGTACACAGCATTTGAAGCGCCCCCATGGGGCAAAGCACCAACTTAATTTGACCCCCTCCTTTGAACTTTAGGTACTCTTACACCAGTGCTTCAGATCCAGGTAAGAAGACTCCTATTTTCATAGGATTTCAAATAAGTATAGCCTAAACAGGTTAACATAGTGAAGCTACATGAACCACTTTGTTGTTGACTGTTTCCCCTTTTTTCCTTTATGCCAAATGACCAAATTAACTGATGTAAAAGCTCACAAAGTGTTGAATTGCAACACATTGTTTGGTTGTAGATTATTATTCACTTTCTGTGAATGTTTGCCTATTATGACTATGATAATGATTATTATGAGGGTTCACGTGGTTTGCTGGGATCCCCCTGAAACACCCAAGCCACCCCCATGTTTACATATATCATGTCTTGTCTTATTTCTGGGATTTGCAAAGCTCTTTGTGCTGGAGTGTTTGCTGGTGAATCATTTTTTCTTTGTTCTTTTGTCAGTTTTTAAATGTTTTTACCAAACACAAGAAATGCACCAAACAGATACCAGTAGGCCTATATCAATTAAACCTACTTTACAAATATGTACGTATAGTTGTATTAATAGAGCTCTAAGCTAAATAAATAAACAAACAAACAAACAAACAAAGGTTTTGTTCAAGAATGGGTGTTATAGACCTTTGTGCAAGACTGCTAAACATTACAGCAATCAAATGTCAAATTATGAAGTCAAAATGTGTATTTTGTACTGTATGGGGGAGTTCAGATGTGCAGGGACTTGAAGGGTTAACTATTGTCCAGCAGAGGAATGATATCATCTCGTTTCTTGTGGTGGCTTTGCATGCTCCAGAACAGCAGAACAGTGTCTGTCCACATTTATCAGAATTTAACAAGTCATATTAGTCAGATTCTCCATGGCTCCCATGTAAAATTATCCTGCCTCCATCTCCTTTGAAAACAATGAAAACACAAGCTGGTGTAGAGGACTGTGGAACATCACAACCAGCTAGTGATAACTATCTTCTCTCTTCACACCGTTCTGAATCAGAAACCGATGACAGTGATGAGTGGGAGGAGACCAGGGGAGATCAGTCAGCTTTAAACAAACTGAAATCCCACACAAAAAATGTGGGAGGACAGGGCAAGCTGTCCCAGGACCTGAAACCATCAAAACAAACTCAACCCACTAGGAGTCACAGAGGGAAGAACATGTTTAGTTGTAAAGAGTGTGGCAAAATGTTTAATCAAAAGGCTGAAGAGTCACACAATGATCCATACAGGGCATTGCCCTTGTCTTGTACTGTTTGTGGTAAAGGATGTGCTAGCACAAGTAATCTAAATGTACACATGAGGACTCATACAGTGGAAAAGCCCTGTACTTGTACCATATGTGGTAAAGGTTGTCTTAACAAAAGTAATCTAAAAACACACATGAGGACTCATACAGCTCATACAGGCGGAAGGACATTTCTTGTCCTTTTTGTGGTAAACAATGTAGTCACAGGGGTGATCTTAAAATACACATGAGGACGCATACAGGATACATGCAATAATTATTATGTTCATTGATATGCATGTAATAATGGAGTGTAGTTGTTCACTGTGTTGACATGTGTGTTGTTTGCGTTAAATTATCAGAGTATATATTTAGTGCCATAGTCAGTTGAAATCATCACTTTGTTTTGATTGACTGGATACTTTTTTAACAGGAAAGACAATAATTTGGAAGTACAATGCAAGGTCTGCTAAAATGATGTGTTCAATAAAACATATGGCTTGTTTCAATTTCCATTGGGGGTCCTATAGTTGGATTATTATTATTTTTGTAAACTCAGAGAAACCTCTTGGGGGGATTTAATAAAGATTACTACATGTACTCTGTGTGTGCTTTATCATTACATAATGTTATCAGAATATGTACCATAACTACTGCAACTCACAAACCACCAATATTTATTACAGAAAAAAAACAAGGCCAAAGTGGCTTATACTAAGTGGACATGGCAACACTGCTTCTGGTTCTCTGAGCAGGACCAGTGTGTTGATGTAGGAGTATAAACAGTAACACCTCCTCACGGCTCTCCTCCAGTATAAACAACACCTCCCTTTTGTCTTGGAGTGGAGAAACACCTCCTCCCAGCTCTCCTCTAGTTAACTGCAGTCGGTGTCATTTCAATGTGAAAGGCTCGTAACAACTTGATGATGATGATGGGCCATCATCAGAGAAACATTTAAATAGACACAAGTTCCAATGTCTTCATCAACACACAGACAATGTCGTCTTCGCAAAAGAAAGAAAACCCAGAGATGTTAATAGTTTATAAAGAGATCAAATTAAAAGGTGAGTCTACTGGAATGTGAATACAACAAAGCAATGATTTCCATTTCCCCCTTTTATCTGTTGTAAAAAGCTGATCTTCCAGTTCACAATGCAATTAACGCACCACACTATTTTCATAGGATTTCAAATAAGTATAGCCTAAACAGGTTAACATAGTGAAGCTACATGAACCACTTTGTTGTTGACTGTTTCCCCTTTTTTCCTTTACGCCAAATGACCAAATTAACTGATGTAAAAGCTCACAAAGTGTTGAATTGCAACACATTGTTTGGTTGTAGATTATTATTCACTTTCTGTGAATGTTTGCCTATTATGACTATGATAATGATTATTATGAGGGTTCACGTGGTTTGCTGGGATCCCCCTGAAACACCCAAGCCACCCCCATGTTTACATATATCATGTCTTGTCTTATTTCTGGGATTTGCAAAGCTCTTTGTGCTGGAGTGTTTGCTGGTGAATCATTTTTTCTTTGTTCTTTTGTCAGTTTTTAAATGTTTTTACCAAACACAAGAAATGCACCAAACAGATACCAGTAGGCCTATATCAATTAAACCTACTTTACAAATATGTACGTATAGTTGTATTAATAGAGCTCTAAGCTAAATAAATAAACAAACAAACAAACAAACAAACAAAGGTTTTGTTCAAGAATGGGTGTTATAGACCTTTGTGCAAGACTGCTAAACATTACAGCAATCAAATGTCAAATTATGAAGTCAAAATGTGTATTTTGTACTGTATGGGGGAGTTCAGATGTGCAGGGACTTGAAGGGTTAACTATTGTCCAGTTTCTGTCTATTGTTGCCCCACCCACCATTCTCTGATTGGACCATCAGACTCTCTGTGAGTATTTAGCAGGGCTCTGTTTATGTCTGGTGACACTTTAGTCCCTGCAAGTTGTTAAGGGCTGAACGTGATTCTCTTGGTTGGTGTATTTGTATGTTGTATGTATTTGTTGTGGTTCAACTTTCAGCTTTGGGGAATTACTTTATACTTCAGGTAACTTGTGATATACAAAGAACTCTTAACTCACGTATGTGCACACCGCGGATCGAATGGCCATGACGTCCGGGGATCCTGGTAGGCCCATCTCCTTCCAGGCAGCTCTCATGTTGTTGATGATGCGTATCTCCCCCTTGCCCGTGTTTGTGAGGAGGTACTTCACCGGGGTACTCTTCTTGAGCTTCTTCTTCCTGAGGTTGTTGAACCTAACGAGCCAAGCATACTCTTCAGGAAGAAGGTACAACTGGTCGTACCCATGCTTGTAGTTGGTCTTCCCTTCCTCCACCTGATGAGAGAAAGAGATGAGGTCAGGGCTTGAAAGTCATAACAACAACAACAACAACAGCAACAACAACAATAATAATGATGATTAACTCACGTTTATGAGGTAGCCGCTCTCGTCATTCCCGATGGCCTCCACCAGCTCTCGTACTTGTAGCTTTTCCAGGATGCTAGTCCTTTTCCCATAAAGGGAAAAGACGTAGGTTGCCAGATAGCCATACAGGCGGTTGGCCACTGTCATGAAGCCGCCTGTCCCTCTGCTCAAGGCAGGAGGGGCAGCCTCCAACTCAGCTGTAAAATGTAGAACAAACATTGATTAGATAAAGCAGAAAATGTTTTTATAGACATATCACATAATCACATTAAGCACACATTATTTAAACATTATTTAAATATTTACCCAGAACTTTTGGGATCATGTCCCGGCTCTTCATTCTGCAGGCGGCTAGGACCTCTTGGGGGATGAGTTGAAGCTCCTTTTGTGCCTTGACCTTGAAAGCATATTACAAGACACATGATTCAATCTTTGATCTTTCTCAATTTACAAATTAAGCATTTAGCAGACGCTTTTATCCAAAGTGACTTACAATTAGTGTAGTATATACACTATAAAGGTTATATATCATCAAATGATTACAGAGTAATGCTAGGCTAAAAAGAAAAGATGCATGCATTTGAACGGTCCCCAGAGGCAAAACACCAACTTCAGCTCATTTGACCACCATCTTTCAACCTGTCTTACCCGACTCTGCCACATGGCCATATCCTTCGATAACCCCTTTTTGATGGCCTCGACCCTCCTCAGGAGGATTGTGACCTCGCTGGGTTTGATCCGGCTTGAGTCGGGCTTTTCCAGCAGAAAATGTTTTAAGAAATCTCCAAAATCAGTGTAGAATTTTATTTTTGTGGGCAGCTTCTTTTGGGCCCCGTCGAGCACCTCATCCAGTCTGAAAAAGAAGCAGTCCAGCTTTAGATACAATCTTCAGCTTGAGGGACAATGGCCATTAGGAGTACACAGCATTTGAAGCGCCCCCATGGGGCAAAGCACCAACTTAATTTGACCCCCTCCTTTGAACTTTAGGTACTCTTACACCATTGCTTCAGATCCAGGTAAGAAGACTCCTATTTTCATAGGATTTCAAATAAGTATAGCCTAAACAGGTTAACATAGTGAAGCTACATGAACCACTTTGTTGTTGACTGTTTCCCCTTTTTTCCTTTACGCCAAATGACCAAATTAACTGATGTAAAAGCTCACAAAGTGTTGAATTGCAACACATTGTTTGGTTGTAGATTATTATTCACTTTCTGTGAATGTTTGCCTATTATGACTATGATAATGATTATTATGAGGGTTCACGTGGTTTGCTGGGATCCCCCTGAAACACCCAAGCCACCCCCATGTTTACATATATCATGTCTTGTCTTATTTCTGGGATTTGCAAAGCTCTTTGTGCTGGAGTGTTTGCTGGTGAATCATTTTTTCTTTGTTCTTTTGTCAGTTTTTAAATGTTTTTACCAAACACAAGAAATGCACCAAACAGATACCAGTAGGCCTATATCAATTAAACCTACTTTACAAATATGTACGTATAGTTGTATTAATAGAGCTCTAAGCTAAATAAATAAACAAACAAACAAACAAACAAAGGTTTTGTTCAAGAATGGGTGTTATAGGTCCGGGTACTAACGTATAATTTGTTTTTCTCTTCAAAATAAAACTCGAAAAAGGCCAAATTTCCATTTTTAACTTTAAAATGTAAAATGAAAAACAGAAAACAGGACCATAGACCGTTTTTCTAAATGTCTGTAAACATTGGAAATCAGGTGGAACAAAGTTGAAAAACGCTCTGTTTTCCTTTAAAGCCATTTGTGTTTTCTTAATTTCCCTTAAAAAACAGAAAACAGAAAACAGAACACTGACCCCTGTGTTCCGTTATTATATTATCCATCTGCACTCAAAGTCAAGTGCAACAGACGGCTTGTTCCATAGTTCGCTTTGATTCACCGTCATTGTCAATGAAACCAACCAAAAGGACGTGGCGGAGGACCTTCAAAATAAAAGTCACGCCAGCTGAGCTACCAGTCCAAGCGCCAACGACTTTTGCTGCGTGTCTCTCTCCCATTTTCTGTCAGTCTACTCTCCTATCAATAAAGCTATAAAAGCCCCCAAATAAAAATAAAAATAAAAGTCACATGTTTGACGATTTTACTGTCAGGATACTTTGCCAATTAATTGGTTGCCTGTAGCTTCCATAGGGTAGCTTCAGATTAAACACACGTGTTTGTGTGATATATAGCTATATATATAGTTATATTATTTTAAGAGCCATATTAATTAATAATTAGGTGGGGAATTGTAGGCTTAACCTATTGCATTATGCCAGTGGTTCTCAACCTGTGGGTCGAGACCCCCAGGGGGGTCCCCAAATTATTTTGGGGGGTCCCCTGATGATTAACCTAATGTGCAACATTGTTTTTCTCTCTCAACAAACCAACATAAAGTTTAAGTGTAAAGCGGGTTTATAAAGTGACAATTTAAGGACTTTCTATACCTCTAAAATGACAAATTAAACATTGGCCAAACTGTCAAATATTAGAAAATTAGAAATTGTGAATATAGCCGATTTACATGCTCACTGAGCATGTAGATCTGCTATTTTCACAATAGAACTGTGTTATACAAAATGTAATGCTTCAACTCTTAGTGCTCGTCAGGGTGGGGGGGTCCCCAGTTAAAATATGATTATTTTGGGGGTCGCGGCCTGAAAAGGTTGACTGAGAACCACTGCATTATGCAATATACATATAGGCTTACCACTCCCCTTTTAATTGCTCTCCTTTTTGGGTAGGTAGGTCATTATGCAATTTCAATTTACTCATGACCTACCTACCCAAAGACATCTAGTAAAAGTCAGCAGCAAAGGCTCCCATAACCCACCTTAAAGGTCATATTTGGCATGTTTATGTATAGGCTATAATAAGACACCCTAAGGGCGAAAAGCGCCCTCGCCCTAAAGGGTGAGGTCGCACAAGACGGAATTCATTTGCAAGTGTGATTCAAGGTGCGGTTGGTTGTTTAAGTTGGACAAAATGTGGACAAAATATTTTCCCAAATATGGATATGACTGACATGTCCAGGGATCTCCATATATGGGCAGGTCAGCTATAGACATTGAGGCATTTGTAAATTAATTCTGTCTTGGCCATATATGGAGCTTCCATATATGGGCATTGCCAAATATGGGTCAACAATGTGATGTCAAAACAGGTCAGCTATAGACATTGAGGCGTTAAGCTGCCTTATGCACACAAACATACACACGCACGCGCGCATGCGCGCGCGCGCGCACACACACACACACACACACACACACACACACACACACACCACCGCTCACTTCACACTTTTTATTTTATTTATTTTTTAAATAGAGATAAAGATGGATGGATGGATGGATGGATGGATGGATGGGGGACAGACAGACAGACAGACAGACAGACAGACAGACAGACAGACAGACAGACAGACAGACAGACAGACACACACCACACACTTGGAGAGGTGGGAACCTGGACATCTAGGAACTATAGGGACGTGGGCACTAGGGACATGTGGGCACTTGGAGATGTGGGCACCTGGACAACCTGGTACTAGAGACATGTGGGCACTTGGAGAGGTGGACACCTGGACAACTGGGTACTAGGGACATGTGGGCAGTTGGAGAGGTGGGCACCTGGACAACTGGGTAGTAGGGACATTCAAACGTTTTTGTTCTGTAGAAGTTAATCATGTTCATTGTGTCACATTATAAATGTTTTGCACTAATACATAGGACTTTTCCAAACATCATGAAAGCAGAAAAACATTGTGAAGCATTGATCAATGACTTCGCATTTAACGGTAGAGGTATAGATTTTAAATGTAATTTAAAGGTAGGCCTATAAAGGGCCATTCACACTGAGCAGTAGCAATATAAGTATATAACAATAAAAAATATAGTTTTTAAATCGTTCTATAGCCAAGTGGATATATGGCAGTGTTATCACCAACTATATAAAAAAAAAATATATATATATATATATATATATATATATATATATATATATATATATATATACAATGGTGAAATAGGCCTATAGTTATAGTTATCTTTATAGTTATGTGCCCAGTGGGAATGGCGCTTAAGCGCGATTATAATTGTGACCGTACGGAGCATTTACAATCAAACCCGTCAGAACCTTGACCGTCAGTGGGTAAGTAGATAGGTAACACCTCAATGTCTATATCCGACCTGTTGTGACATCACATCGTTGACTCATTGACCAAGGCAGCTTAACGCCTCGATGTCTATAGCTGACCTGTGTTGTGACATCACATTGTTGACCCATATTTGGCGATGTCCATATATGGACGCTCCATATATGGCCAAGACAGAATTCATTTACAAATGCCTCAATGTCTATAGCTGACCTGCCCATATGGAGATCCCTGATGTCATAAATATATAAGCCCATAGCTTGGCTCATATGGACGTCAGTCATATCCATATTCGGGAAAATATTTTGTCCACATTTTGTCCAACTTGAACAACGAATCGCAACTCGAATAACACTTGAAATGAATTGAATGAATTCTGTCCTGTGCAAATTCCGTCCTGTGCGAGCTCACCCTTTAGGGCCAGGGCACTTTTCGCCCTTAGGGCGTCTTACTGTATAGCCTGTACATAAACATGCCAAATATGACCTTTAAGGTGGGTTATGTGGGAGCCTTTGCTGCTGACTTTTACTAGATGTCTTTGGGTAGGTAGGTCATGAGTAAATTGAAATTGCATAATGACCTACCTACCCAAAAAGGAGAGCAATTAAAAGGGGAGTGGTAAGCCTATATGTATATTGCATAATGCAGTGGTTCTCAGTCAACCTTTTCAGGCCGCGACCCCCAAAATAATCATATTTTAACTGGGGACCCCCCCACCCTGACGAGCACTAAGAGTTGAAGCATTACATTTTGTATAACACAGTTCTATTGTGAAAATAGCAGATCTACATGCTCAGTGAGCATGTAAATCGGCTATATTCACAATTTCTAATTTTCTAATATTTGACAGTTTGGCCAATGTTTAATTTGTCATTTTAGAGGTATAGAAAGTCCTTAAATTGTCACTTTATAAACCCGCTTTACACTTAAACTTTATGTTGGTTTGTTGAGAGAGAAAAACAATGTTGCACATTAGGTTAATCATCTGGGGACCCCCCAAAATAATTTGGGGACCCCCCTGGGGGTCTCGACCCACAGGTTGAGAACCACTGGCATAATGCAATAGGTTAAGCCTACAATTCCCCACCTAATTATTAATTAATATGGCTCTTAAAATAATATAACTATATATATAGCTATATATCACACAAACACGTTTGTTTAATCTGAAGCTACCCTATGGAAGCTACAGGCAACCAATTAATTGGCAAAGTATCCTGACAGTAAAATCGTCAAACATGTGACTTTTATTTTTATTTTATTTGGGGGCTTTTATAGCTTTATTGATAGGAGAGTAGACTGACAGAAAATGGGAGAGAGACACGCAGCAAAAGTCGTTGGCGCTTGGACTGGTAGCTCAGCTGGCGTGACTTTTATTTTGAAGGTCCTCCGCCACGTCCTTTTGGTTGGTTTCATTGATAATGACGGTGAATCAAAGCGAACTATGGAACAAGCCGTCTGTTGCACTTGACTTTGAGTGCAGATGGATAATATAATAACGGAACACGGGGGTCAGTGTTCTGTTTTCTGTTTTCTGTTTTTTAAGGGAAATTAAGAAAACACAAATGGCTTTAAAGGAAAACAGAGCGTTTTTCAACTTTGTTCCACCTGATTTCCAATGTTTACAGACATTTAGAAAAACGGTCTATGGTCCTGTTTTTGGTTTTTCATTTTACATTTTAAAGTTAAAAATGGGAATTTGGCCTTTTTCAAGTTTTATTTTGAAGAGAAAAACAAATTATACGTTAGTACCCGGACCGTTATAGACCTTTGTGCAAGACTGCTAAACATTACAGCAATCAAATGTCAAATTATGAAGTCAAAATGTGTATTTTGTACTGTATGGGGGAGTTCAGATGTGCAGGGACTTGAAGGGTTAACTATTGTCCAGTTTCTGTCTATTGTTGCCCCACCCACCATTCTCTGATTGGACCATCAGACTCTCTGTGAGTATTTAGCAGGGCTCTGTTTATGTCTGGTGACACTTTAGTCCCTGCAAGTTGTTAAGGGCTGAACGTGATTCTCTTGGTTGGTGTATTTGTATGTTGTATGTATTTGTTGTGGTTCAACTTTCAGCTTTGGGGAATTACTTTATACTTCAGGTAACTTGTGATATACAAAGAACTCTTAACTCACGTATGTGCACACCGCGGACCGAATGGCCATGACGTCCGGGGATCCTGGTAGGCCCATCTCCTTCCAGGCAGCTCTCATGTTGTTGATGATGCGTATCTCCCCCTTGCCCGTGTTTGTGAGGAGGTACTTCACCGGGGTACTCTTCTTGAGCTTCTTCTTCCTGAGGTTGTTGAACCTAACGAGCCAAGCATACTCTTCAGGAAGAAGGTACAACTGGTCGTACCCATGCTTGTAGTTGGTCTTCCCTTCCTCCACCTGATGAGAGAAAGAGATGAGGTCAGGGCTTGAAAGTCATAACAACAACAACAACAACAGCAACAACAACAATAATAATGATGATTAACTCACGTTTATGAGGTAGCCGCTCTCGTCATTCCCGATGGCCTCCACCAGCTCTCGTACTTGTAGCTTTTCCAGGATGCTAGTCCTTTTCCCATAAAGGGAAAAGACGTAGGTTGCCAGATAGCCATACAGGCGGTTGGCCACTGTCATGAAGCCGCCTGTCCCTCTGCTCAAGGCAGGAGGGGCAGCCTCCAACTCAGCTGTAAAATGTAGAACAAACATTGATTAGATAAAGCAGAAAATGTTTTTATAGACATATCACATAATCACATTAAGCACACATTATTTAAACATTATTTAAATATTTACCCAGAACTTTTGGGATCATGTCCCGGCTCTTCATTCTGCAGGCGGCTAGGACCTCTTGGGGGATGAGTTGAAGCTCCTTTTGTGCCTTGACCTTGAAAGCATATTACAAGACACATGATTCAATCTTTGATCTTTCTCAATTTACAAATTAAGCATTTAGCAGACACTTTTATCCAAAGTGACTTACAATTAGTGTAGTATATACACTATAAAGGTTATATATCATCAAATGATTACAGAGTAATGCTAGGCTAAAAAGAAAAGATGCATGCATTTGAACGGTCCCCAGAGGCAAAACACCAACTTCAGCTCATTTGACCACCATCTTTCAACCTGTCTTACCCGACTCTGCCACATGGCCATATCCTTCGATAACCCCTTTTTGATGGCCTCGACCCTCCTCAGGAGGATTGTGACCTCGCTGGGTTTGATCCGGCTTGAGTCGGGCTTTTCCAGCAGAAAATGTTTTAAGAAATTTCCAAAATCAGTGTAGAATTTTATTTTTGTGGGCAGCTTCTTTTGGGCCCCGTCGAGCACCTCATCCAGTCTGAAAAAGAAGCAGTCCAGCTTTAGATACAATCTTCAGCTTGAGGGACAATGGCCATTAGGAGTACACAGCATTTGAAGCGCCCCCATGGGGCAAAGCACCAACTTAATTTGACCCCCTCCTTTGAACTTTAGGTACTCTTACACCATTGCTTCAGATCCAGGTAATTTGACCACCTTCTTTCAACTGTAGGCACTCTTACACCATTGCTTCAGATCCAGGTAATTTGATCACCTTCTTTCAACTGTAGGCACTCTTACACTATTGCTTCAGATTCAATTAATTCAACCACACCTTCTTTCAGCTTTGGGCACTCTAAACATTGTGTAAACTATACTTACAGCTTAAGGTGTTCCGGGTTGTTCAGGAACGTCCACTGATAAAACGCCCCTCGGCCTGCCTCCTCCCACGCCAGCATGAAGTATTTCACGATGGCCTTAACACGACCATATGCCGACTTGGTATTCTCCTTCGGCTTGGGCTTCCGGTCGCTAAGCAACATGAATTCGTGCCACTTCTTCAAAGTCAGGTCTGTCGAGAGAGAGAGAGAGAGAGATAAACATGTCAAGATTCAGTTTGCCTCAGCCTTGAATAGGTAAATGTAACTCCAATCAGGAATTTATAAACATGAAAAAAGGCTTGTTACCCAATCTCTCGCCAATCGTCTGCCGCCGCATGGCTGACCCCCTGCCTGTCCCCTCAAAAATGGCCACGTACTGGGGGAACCGCGCAGGGAGGAGTGCGGGAGTGGAGGACTGGCGTGCGGGAGTGGAGGACTGGCGTGCGGGAGTGGAGGACTGGGGTGTGAGCGTGGAGGGCGTTGCAGAAGTGAGGGGTGGGTGTGCAGAGGCGGGTGCAAGGGAGGTGGTGGTGATGGAGGCAGGTTGAGTGTGCCGATCGCTGGGAATATCCCTCACTAGGAGGAATTAAATTAAAGCATAAAGACTTGTATGGGTGAGGGGGAACTAAAAGTTGCAATTAATTCAATCTTTCAGCATTTCAGGCGGGGAGGCTGGTTTACAGGGCCCGAGGGGTCTGCTGGGTCTTTTTGCTCTGTAGCCTAGCCAATGTAAAGTGTCTTGAGATAACTGGTTATGATTTGACACTTAAAAAAAATTGAATTGAATTGAATTGAATCTTACCTTCCCTAGAGCTCTCCTCATGATCCTCCTCAGGGGAGAAGCCGGCAGCATCATCACCTTCCCCCTGATCGCCCTGATTAATGTCGGCACCTTCCCCCGCCTCGCCCAAGACATCGGGGGGACATGATGGGCGGCGTGGGCTCCCTTCATCGTCGGAAAACGAGAAGGGAGAGGGGATTCTTAGATTCTCCATTTCCTTGCTGACGTCCCACTCTGTGAGGAATTAAATCAAAATATAAAGAGATCAAGAGATTAGTGGCTGGGATAGGTGAGAGGGAACTTCAAGTTACAATTGATTCAATCTTACCTTCTCCAGAGCTAGCCGCCGTGCTAATGGTGATTACTGACGCAGCAGAATCCTCAGCCTCACCATCCTCAACATCCTCAGGTTTTTTCCAGGAGGTTCTTTTTGGGGGGTACTGCTGCTGGATGAGAGTAGCAAGCGGCTTCCCCGAGAGCCCTTGCCCATAGGCTCGGGTCTGTTTAACCGATGTCTGAAAGTGGGAGTGAACACGCCAGAATCATAGTGTGAAGTAAGGTTGCTAAGACATTGTATGTACCTTGTTGACTACGTCCCAAAATGACGATTCAGGTCACCCCATGATTATTTTATGAACTGACAGGTTGAGATGTTTCTTATATGATTTAACAGTCAGGACCTTTATGTTATCACTGTTCATGTAAATAGAATAGACATCAGGAATGACAGAATTGAAAAATGGCGTAAGCTTGTAGATCGGCTATTTTAAAAAAGACTCAGCTAAAAAATGGCATGAGCTTGGAGATCGGCTATTTTCAAAAGGAAATATAAAGTGCTGAAAAGCTATCTTTCAAACTGTCATCTCTGAGTTTACTAAAGATGTTGAATGCAGGAGACATACTGTACATGCTGTGCTCTGGTCTTGTCAACCTATTTTCCACTCATAACTGTATTGATTGCACTTTTGTGGGTTGTTGACACAGAAAACTAAACGTATGTAACCGTTTTTATGGCTGAGGCGCCTGAGTGGAAACTCGCTGTCAGCCATAAAAATAGGTAGAAGGCGAGGGGCGCTAGACCACAGTCTCAGTGACAGATGAACAATGAGCCGAGGGGCCCGACCACAATCTCAAAGCGACAGGCGACAGGCGAGGGGCCCCAACGACAATGTACGTGACCACGTACGCTTTTACGCCTCTTCATATCCATGAGTCAAGTAGGCTGTGGTATTGCGCTCGCATACTCCTCACCTCCATAGGTAAATAGGCCACGAGATAGCAACGGTTGCAAAAATTGCAGACAGCCATTGTGGTTAGACGCTTTTGGCGGGCCGCGCCATACGAGACAAACATTTGGCGGCTAATGGTGATATGTTTCCCGCCGAATATGATCTTGTGGGGAAGTGACCCAGATAAGGTTCCGGGCGAGGAGTATAAATGGATGGTGCTGCCAACCTCTAGTAGTCTTCTCTAGGGCTGCTTACTTGAAGCATTAAGTCCCTTATTCTCTGACCTTCACTCTATGAGGCTGGACCACCCGTTTGTTCCTTTCGGCTGAGACTCTTAGCTTCTTTTTTACTTAGATTCTTTTTACACTTAGTATTTTTCTGAGATGCATAGGATAGAAAAGGCTCATAGCCACTATTATAATCTGCTTTGCTCAATGTTCTAATATTATGATAAATGTTTAGCATAGTTACTGCAATGTAACTTTTATAACTTTAATGTTTTAAACCTTGTAATCCATTTTTGATTTTTAACTTTTACATTTATAACTTTATAAAATAAAAAGCGTGTAAAAGCCTTTTTTACCAAACCTTCCTCTCCAGTCCTTTTCTTTCTTTTCTCTGAACTGACAACTATATCAAGATCTAAGGGGTTCCCTAACAGCATCGCGTTCGGCCCCTGAGAGGTAAGCAAGGCTCCCACACTACGGCTGTACATTTACTGATACACACACATCTCATATAGGTGGATATTTGCAATTGATGTTTTAGAAGTATGTCATGATCATTGATGTTATTAATGCAGTGGGAATTGTGCTTTGGTTTATTTCGTTGTACCTGTTGCTGAAAAGGATGAGAGTCGTATATATTATCACTGCATATGGTGGACGGAACTGAATACGCAATCTCTGGACTCTGGCTTTAGGGTTGCATTCTGAGGGTGTTAACATATTACCTAAGATAATTCAGCTAAGGTTTACAGTCATTTTCCTACAGACATTAAGGGCTAACACTTTCACTGCCACGGCGTGATATGACGTCACCTTTTTTAAACTGCCACGGGCGTGATATGACGTCACGTTTTTAAAACCCCTTCATCGCCACCGGCGTGATATCACATTAAAATGTTTTTTAGTTAGGGGTAACCGTTAATACATTTAAAAGATTATAATCAAATTTGGGGTCATTTATTGATTGCCGTCTGTCCAAGGAGATGTGTTCTGAGTTCCTTCCGCCATCCAGTGTATCTGTGTAGGGTACTCAATTGTTTTGGATCGACAGAAACTTTACATCTTTGCATTTATCTAGATTGAGAGAGTAGGACAGGTTAAGGTCGATAGACTTTGAGGAGCCCTCTCAACCTCTACCTTATCTTCAATAACAATCCTCTCACATTATTTCCTCCTAGCCCCTTTCATGAGTTATGGGACTAAGCTAGTGGGAGAGAGGAGTTATTGAGGGGTCTATCGGTGGTAACCAGGTTAGGTCTGAGCTTCAGTTGCTTTCCCTGGATGGCCATCCAGGGCACTGGCCGGACTAGCTACGACCTGAAATTACCATAGGGAAACGATTTGCTGTCTCTTCTTTCCCTACCACAAGCGGCTGCAGTTTCATAGCATACACTTCTGTGTTGACGCTTGTTTTAAAAGGTCCCGGAGGAGGGCCTCCTGTCTTGCAGTTTACACACCTCTTTCAGGGGTCGTGACCTCAGGGGTCGCGACCTTCTGTCAAGGTTTACAACCTTTACTTTATTGCCTCAGTTCATTCGACTACCTTTTTACCCCTGAGCTTTTCCCTGTGTTCTAGGTTTAGTGTCCCAGGGCTTAAAATGACCCAAGGAGCAAGCGTTGACGGTTAACTCAATTTCTGGTACTTTCATCATTTGGGGACTTACTTTCAACTTCAAGGAATGTATGGTTAAACCTTCAGCTTTGGGCACTTATTTTCAACTTCAAGGAATTTGTGGTTCAACCTTCAGGTTTGGGGACTTCTACAATGAATGAATACGGAATATTCACAATGTAGAGTATGACATACCGGTACAGGTGACTCGTCCTCCGACGTGGGCGATTCCACGGGACTTGGCTTCTGTCTCTTCCTCGTCTTCTTGGCTGTGGGAACTCGGGGCTGGAAAGAGGGAGTGAACACACCAGAATCATGGTGAGAAGTAAGGTTGTTAAGACATTGCATGCACCTTTACTTTATTGCAGAACATTTGAGTACCTCCTTTCAACTTTTAGCACTCTTACACCATTGTTTCAACTGCAGCTCATTTGACAAGATAAATTGTGGAATATAGACAATGTAGAGTATGACATACCGGTAGAGACGACTCGCCCTCACGATGAAGTCTCTTCCTCCTCTTCTTGGCGGAAGGGGCCTCAGACTGGCGTCACTGGGGGCCCGCTGGTGTCCCTTCCACAAGAGGACGGGGATCTCGGGCCTGGAAAGAGGGAGTAAACAAACCACAATCATGGTGCAAAGTAAAGTTGTTAAGACATTGTATGTACCTCTTACTTCATTGCTTCAGTTCATTCGACTACCTCCTTTCAACTTCGGGAAATCTTACACCATTACTTCAACTGCAGTTCATTTGGCAAGATAAATTGTGGAATATACACAATGTAGAGTATGACATACCGGTAGAGACGACTCGCCCTCACGATGACGCCTCTTACTCCTCTTCTTGGCGGAAGGGGCCTCAGACTGGCGTCCCTGGGGGCCCGCTGGTGTCCCTTCCACAAGAGGACGGGGATCTCGGGCCTGGAAAGAGGGAGTAAACAAACCACAATCATGGTGCAAAGTAAAGTTGTTAAGACATTGTATGTACCTTTTACTTCATTGCTTCAGTTCATTCGACTACCTCCTTTCAACTTCGGGAAATCTTACACCATTACTTCAACTGCAGTTCATTTGGCAAAAGCTGATCTTCCAGTTCACAATGCAATTAATGCACCACACTATTTTCATAGGTTTTCAAATAAGTATAGCCTAAACAGGTTAACATAGTGAAGCTACATGAACCACTTTGTTGTTGACTGTTTCCCCTTTTTTCCTTTACGCCAAATGACCAAATTAACTGATGTAAAAGCTCACAAAGTGTTGAATTGCAACACATTGTTTGGTTGTAGATTATTATTCACTTCTGTGAATGTTTGCCTATTATGACTATGATAATGATTATTATGAGGGTTCACATGGTTTGCTGTAATCCCCCTGAAACACCTAAGCCACGCCCATGTTTACATATATCATCTCTTGTCTAATTTCTGGGATTTGCAAAGCTCTTTGTGCTGGAGTGTTTACTGGTGAATAATGTTTTCTTTGTTCTTTTGTCAGTTTTTAAATGTTTTTACCAAACACAAGAAATGCACCAAACAGATACCAGTAGGCCTATATCAATTAAACCTAGAGCTCTAAGCTAAATAAACAAACAAACAAACAAACAAACAAACAAACAAACAAAGGTTTTGTTCAAGAATGGGTGTTATAGACCTTTGTGCAAGACTACTAAACATTACAGCAATCAAATGTCAGCAGGTAATAACTACAACACACTTGTTTTCATGTAAGTAAGACGTGTTCAATATGTGAGACTGTTGTGGATTTATCCACAACAGTCCACGATATCTGTTGTGAATGTTGTATCCACAATGGAGTTTTGTGGGGGTTAGTTCTAGTTCATTTATTTATATCTATACCTTCCCCTGTGGTCTCTGGTCTGGGCACAACCTTTCAATAGTTTTCTGTTTACAAGTCAAACAAGGCCATGATCGGCTCATACAGAGGGAATTAAATAAACAAACAAACAAAGGTTTTGTTCAAGAATGGGTGTTATAGACCTTTGTGCAAGACTGCTAAACATTACAGCAATCAAATGTCAAATTATGAAGTCAAAATGTGTATTTTGTACTGTATGGGGGAGTTCAGATGTGCAGGGACTTGAAGGGTTAACTATTGTCCAGTTTCTGTCTATTGTTGCCCCACCCACCATTCTCTGATTGGACCATCAGACTCTCTGTGAGTATTTAGCAGGGCTCTGTTTATGTCTGGTGACACTTTAGTCCCTGCAAGTTGTTAAGGGCTGAACGTGATTCTCTTGGTTGGTGTATTTGTCAGAGAAACTCAGAGACCAGGGGAGATCAGTCAGCTTTAAACAAACTGAAATCCCACACAAAAAATGTGGGAGGACAGGGCAAGCTGTCCCAGGACCTGAAACCATCAAAACAAACTCAACCCACTAGGAGTCACAGAGGGAAGAAAATGTTTAGTTGTAAAGAGTGTGGCAAAATGTTTAATCAAAAGGCACATCTGAAGAGTCACACAATGATCCATACAGGGGAATGGCCCTTGTCTTGTACTGTTTGTGGTAAAGGCTATGCTAGCACAAGCAATCTAAATGTACACATGAGGACTCATACAGTGGCAAAGCCCTGTACTTGTACCATATGTGGTAAAGGTTGTCTTAACAAAAGTAATCTAAAAACACACATGAGGACTCATACAGCTCATACAGGCGGAAGGCCATTTTCTTGACCTTTTTGTGGTAAACAATGTAGTCACAGGGGTGATCTTAAAATACACATGAGGACGCATGAGGAACCCGGTAGGAGTCACAGAGGGAAGAAAATGTTTAGTTGTAAAGAGTGTGGCAAAATGTTTAATCAAAAGGCACATCTGAAGAGTCACACAATGATCCATACAGGGGAATGGCCCTTGTCTTGTACTGTTTGTGGTAAAGGCTGTGCTAGCACAAGTAATCTAAATGTACACATGAGGACTCATACAGTGGAAAAGCCCTGTACTTGTACCATATGTGGTAAAGGTTGTCTTAACAAAAGTAATCTAAAAACACACATGAGGACTCATACAGGCGGAAGGCCATTTTCTTGTCCTTTTTGTGGTAAACAATGTAGTCACATGGGTGATCTTAAAATACACATGAGGACGCATACAGGATACATGCAATAATTATTATGTTCATTGATATGCATGTAATAATGGAGTGTAGTTGTTCACTGTGTTGACATGTGTGTTGTTTGCGTTAAATTATCAGAGTATATATTTAGTGCCATAGTCAGTTGAAATCATCACTTTGCTTTGATTGACTGGATACTTTTTTAACAGGAAAGACAATAATTTAGAAGTACAATGCAAGGTCTGCTAAAATGATGTGTTCAATAAAGCATATGGCTTGTTTCAATTTCCATTGGGGGTCCTATAGTTGGATTATTATTATTTTTGTAAACCCAGAGAACCCTCTTGGGGGGATTTAATAAAGATTACTACATGTACTCTGTGTGTGCTTTATCATTACATAATGTTATCAGAATATGTACCATAACTACTGCAACTCACAAACCACCAATATTTACAGTCGACTTTACAGAAAAAAAACAAGGCCAAAGTGGCTTATACTAAGTGGACATGGCAACACTGCTTCTGGTTCTCTGAGCAGGACCAGTGTGTTGATGTAGGAGTATAAACAGTAACACCTCCTCACGGCTCTCCTCCAGTATAAACAACACCTCCCTTTTGTCTTGGAGTGGAGAAACACCTCCTCCCAGCTCTCCTCTAGTTAACTGCAGTCGGGTGTCATTTCAATGTGAAAGGCTCGTAACAACTTGATGATGATGATGGGCCATCATCAGAGAAACATTTAAATAGACACAAGTTCCAATGTCTTCATCAACACACAGACAATGTCGTCTTCGCAAAAGAAAGAAAACCCAGAGATGTTAACACTTTGAGTGCCAGCCCCCCCTGGCCCCCGTCCCTTACCAGTGCCACCATTAGGTCCCATTCATTCTGCCCCGATTCCAGGGAATATATTGAAAATGATCCGATATTCACATCGGAACAAAAATGGGAGGTTTGGTAAAAGAGGATTTTTTGGAGTGATTTCGGTGAGCGGTTTTGGAGATAGGTGCTCGAGAGTGCGCACTGCGCAAACCAGTCAATAACCTCAGAAATCTAGATTCTGAGATATTTGAGTTCAAAGAAAAAAAACTTTAGGAAGCCATAGCGACAAATTGGTAAATGGTAACGGAACACAAGTACCCTTGACAGAAAGAATAGCATGCCTACTTTATTTTCTGCAAAAAAAGTGAAAATAATATTGTACCATCTTCTAGTTTCAAGGGGGCAAAGTGAAAAAGTATGAAATGACTCAGAAGGTGGAAATTGCCTTACATTTTGATAGAACTATGCACTGTGAATTCACTGTGTTTTTACCTGGTCTAGAAGGTCAGGAAGACAAAAAGTCAGAAAAGCGATGTCAACCTTTTATTTTATGGCAACATCGAACCCTAACCCTGGTGAGTACCTCACACATCCAGCATGAACATATTTATGTTCAACAATATTTACAAATATTTCCAAAAAAAAAATCACAAATATGACTTCACAAAAATAAAATATAACTGGATAAAAGTAAAATAAAATAAATGTGCAGCAAGTAAAGAATAAATAAAATAATATAAAAGTCAAAAAAAGGCATTCAACAAGCCAACATTCAGGAGTCAAAGGCACCACAAATCAAGGTCAAAGATGGTACTGTTCACCGTGTGTGTGTGTGTGTGTGTGTGTGTGTGTGTGTGTGTGTGTGTGTGTGTGTGTGTGTGTGTGTGTGTGCGCGTGCGTGTGTGTGTACCTCAGGTGCCTCAAAATGGCCTGGTACCTGTTCCTTGCCATTGTTCTGGGAAAGTACGGCATGGCAATGTTTTTTTGACCACTGCATGGCAATCTCCGGCTTGTGAACGATAGCTGTGAGGAAGAGAAGTCCCAGAAAGTTCTTCAGCTCCCCTAGAGTGACATTGGTCCAGGCAGCGAACCTACAGTGTGTATGACCTATGCCTGACTCCTCCGCTCTCGCTATCTCCGCCATCATACTGTCCTCTGCGTTGTCATTGGTCTGGTTGCAGATCGGGCTCCCATCCTTCCTCCATCCAGTCAGACTCCACGGGCCCTGTATATGATAGAAATAAATACAAAATACTAAATGAACGTGCTTCTGTATAATTTGTATGTTCTTTAGCAAAGGCTGTCGCACAAAAGTAGTGAAAACAGCAGATCTACAAGCGAGGCGTTGTGTGCTTGTAGATCGGCTGTTTTCACTAGTCTAAATAATTTCAAATGTATATATGTATATATACGTGGCCACTGAATTCTATAGGCTCTGCTTTGATACAAATTTGATACAGATTTGAGATCGATTTGATAGATTATTATGTCACACACACACACACACACACACACACACACACACACACACACACACACACACTGATTGTATTACTAAACTATCTATCTAGGTATACACACACAATAAAAAACTAAACTATAAAGAAATGTATTCTTACTGGAAGAAGTTGGAGGAACTTCATACACCTACTACAAACCATGGATTGACATCTAGACCTACTGCACATACAGTATGAAACAGAGCTGATACCTTTATGTACTATGAGGAAAATAATGCTGCTATTTGTACCCTGTATATATATAAAATGACAATGCGACATAGCTCTGTTTGAACAATGCTGTACCCCCTCCAACTGTATATTTTCAACTGTTTTTTTTATTGTATTTGTGATACTTGCTTTGGCAATGTAAACATATGTTTTCTCATGCCAATAACGCTCCTTTGAATTGAATTGTATATTACCAAATGCACCCTACGTGGAAAAAAAACAATAGCAGGTCAGGCTTATTGACATCGGTTATTGATTGATTGAAGAATGTATTACAAGCTTGCATTAGAGTAGACCTACAGATTCATGGCTCATTTCCACAGGAACACACTTTATGCATATCATACAGTGGTGTGTTCTAGACTTTTTTTGAGGGCATACGATCAGCTACTATTCGTTTGGCCAGGGCAGACGCTATAGTACATAATCCCTATCAAATACGCTACTTTGAAAGGTTCACGAGGGCAGACGCCGTTCATATTTTGTTGTTCCTCCATCACGGAGGTATAGAGGCCGGCGCCTGGCGGCGCCGTGCCTGCGAGGGTGTCCCAAGTCGGGCGAGGTGTGGAGGTTAGTCCCCGGTGAGTCCCCAGAACACAGCACTGATCTCATATAACATTGAAAGACAGACAGACGTATAGAACATATTGAAACGTAAAAAGCATAGCTTTATAATGCTTACCCGGTTCGCTGATCGCAGCACACCTCAGCAGTGCTTCCTTCAGGGCAGGGGGCGAGACAGCACCGCAGCGACCGGGTCGTCCTCCTCGGCTACGCACGGCCTCATTTGGGTGTATTAGCGCCCGCTGCAACTCCGCTCTCCGGGGCCATACCTATTGGTGCAGCCGGTGGGCGCCGTAAGATGATACACTGCTCCAAACAGCCTGCCTCCGGTCCGGATCACCGCCGTAGCTCCTCCGTCCACTGTGGATGGCTGGCGACGTTCCTTGGCTCCCCCGACACAGCAGCAAAAACACAGAATTCTCTTCAAATCGCCGGCATCAGCGTTCAACGGCATCACCGTTCATCCTCACGCGTCGCCTCAGTCAAGTCCCAAACGCAGCCGCGCAGCAACAAACGAAAGTCCAACTGGTGCTTCGGGTTTTGATTATGGTCGGTGGCGGCGCTGGGCAGCAGCAGGCTGCGGGCTTGGTGTCCACGGCCACGGGGCATGGTTCGGCTGCCTGCTTGGTCTCCATGTGCGGCCATGACTTGCTCTCTGATCAGCGGAGCAACGGTCCGGTAACTGGGACGGCGTTTTCTTTTTCTACAAAATGGACGCCCCCAACCTACAAAGAAACTAGCCCTTCCCTTCCCCCACTCCTCCTAGGTAAAACCTCTACCTTCCGATCTCTCTCTCTATCTCTATCTCTCTAAATAATACTACATCTAATGATTTTATAACTAATTCTAGCTCATTCTCTCAATATATCTCTCTCTCCCTCTGATTGCTGTGTGTCCGGTTTCGGTAAAAGTCACTGAACTCTTTGAGACCCTTGTTTCTGGGGGGAACCGGCCAATCAGCATGCTTGAATTTGGTATGGCAGGGGTATGCAGCTGCCATACCTTGACAGGGGGAAATAATAAAAATGTACTTTTCATCGTGCCTGTTGCTAAGGTATGGCAACATGACTGGTGTCTTCACCAGACACCAGTCATGTTGCCATACCTTAGCTTGTTCTGAACTGACGCCACTGAATTGTCATGCATGACGACCGTCCCATCGTCCAAAAGGGCTGTATCTTGGTTACCGCATAGATCCAACACTGTACTACTGTAATATGAAAAAAAAGCATCTGGCGTCATATGACGCCAATATTATTTTCTGGCATCATTGCCAAGTGCGTGTCTGACGTCATATGACGCCCTGGCACTCAAAGTGTTAATAGTTTATAAAGAGATCAAATTAAAAGGTGAGTCTACTGGAATGTGAATACAACAAAGCAATGATTTCCATTTCCCCCTTTTATCTGTTGTAAAAAGCTGATCTTCCAGTTCACAATGCAATTAACGCACCACACTATTTTCATAGGATTTCAAATAAGTATAGCCTAAACAGGTTAACATAGTGAAGCTACATGAACCACTTTGTTGTTGACTGTTTCCCCTTTTTTCCTTTACGCCAAATGACCAAATTAACTGATGTAAAAGCTCACAAAGTGTTGAATTGCAACACATTGTTTGGTTGTAGATTATTATTCACTTTCTGTGAATGTTTGCCTATTATGACTATGATAATGATTGTTATGAGGGTTCACGTGGTTTGCTGGGATCCCCCTGAAACACCCAAGCCACCCCCATGTTTACATATATCATGTCTTGTCTTATTTCTGGGATTTGCAAAGCTCTTTGTGCTGGAGTGTTTGCTGGTGAATCATTTTTTCTTTGTTCTTTTGTCAGTTTTTAAATGTTTTTACCAAACACAAGAAATGCACCAAACAGATACCAGTAGGCCTATATCAATTAAACCTACTTTACAAATATGTACGTATAGTTGTATTAATAGAGCTCTAAGCTAAATAAATAAACAAACAAACAAAGGTTTTGTTCAAGAATGGGTGTTATAGACCTTTGTGCAAGACTGCTAAACATTACAGCAATCAAATGTCAAATTATGAAGTCAAAATGTGTATTTTGTACTGTATGGGGGAGTTCAGATGTGCAGGGACTTGAAGGGTTAACTATTGTCCAGCAGAGGAATGATATCATCTCGTTTCTTGTGGTGGCTTTGCATGCTCCAGAACAGCAGAACAGTGTCTGTCCACATTTATCAGAATTTAACAAGTCATATTAGTCAGATTCTCCATGGCTCCCATGTAAAATTATCCTGCCTCCATCTCCTTTGAAAACAATGAAAACACAAGCTGGTGTAGAGGACTGTGGAACATCACAACCAACTAGTGATAACTATCTTCTCTCTTCACACCGTTTTGAATCAGAAACTGATGACAGTGATGAGTGGGAGGAGACCAGGGGAGATCAGTCAGCTTAAAACAAACTGAAATCCCACACAAAAAATGTGGGAGGACAGGGCAAGCTGTCCCAGGACCTGAAACCATCAAAACAAACTCAACCCACTAGGAGTCACAGAGGGAAGAACATGTTTAGTTGTAAAGAGTGTGGCAAAATGTTTAATCAAAAGGCACATCTGAAGAGTCACACAATGATCCATACAGGGCATTGCCCTTGTCTTGTACTGTTTGTGGTAAAGGATGTGCTAGCACAAGTAATCTAAATGTACACGTGAGGACTCATACAGTGGAAAAGCCCTGTACTTGTACCATATGTGGTAAAGGTTGTCTTAACAAAAGTAATCTAAAAACACACATGAGGACTCATACAGCTCATACAGGCGGAAGGACATTTCTTGTCCTTTTTGTGGTAAACAATGTAGTCACAGGGGTGATCTTAAAATACACATGAGGACGCATACAGGATACATGCAATAATTATTATGTTCATTGATATGCATGTAATAATGGAGTGTAGTTGTTCACTGTGTTGACATGTGTGTTGTTTGCGTTAAATTATCAGAGTACATATTTAGTGCCATAGTCAGTTGAAATCATCACTTTGTTTTGATTGACTGGATACTTTTTTAACAGGAAAGACAATAATTTGGAAGTACAATGCAAGGTCTGCTAAAATGATGTGTTCAATAAAACATATGGCTTGTTTCAATTTCCATTGGGGGTCCTATAGTTGGATTATTATTATTTTTGTAAACTCAGAGAAACCTCTTGGGGGGATTTAATAAAGATTACTACATGTACTCTGTGTGTGCTTTATCATTACATAATGTTATCAGAATATGTACCATAACTACTGCAACTCACAAACCACCAATATTTACAGTCGACTTTACAGAAAAAAAAACAAGGCCAAAGTGGCTTATACTAAGTGGACATGGCAACACGTGCTTCTGGTTCTCTGAGCAGGACCAGTGTGTTGATGTAGGAGGATAAACAGTAACACCTCCTCACAGCTCTCCTCCAGTATAAACAACACCTCCCTTTTGTCTTGGAGTGGAGAAACACCTCCTCCCAGCTCTCCTCTAGTTAACTGCAGTCGGGTGTCATTTCAATGTGAAAGGCTCGTAACAACTTGATGATGATGGGCCATCATCAGAGAAACATTTAAATAGACACAAGTTCCAATGTCTTCATCAACACACAGACAATGTTGTCTTCGCAAAAGAAAGAAAACCCAGAGATGTTAATAGTTTATAAAGAGATCAATTTAAAAGGTGAGTCTACTGGAATGTGAATACAACAAAGCAATGATTTCCATTTCCCCCTTTTATCTGTTGTAAAAAGCTGATCTTCCAGTTCACAATGCAATTAATGCACCACACTATTTTCATAGGTTTTCAAATAAGTATAGCCTAAACAGGTTAACATAGTGAAGCTACATGAACCACTTTGTTGTTGACTGTTTCCCCTTTTTTCCTTTACGCCAAATGACCAAATTAACTGATGTAAAAGCTCACAAAGTGTTGAATTGCAACACATTGTTTGGTTGTAGATTATTATTCACTTCTGTGAATGTTTGCCTATTATGACTATGATAATGATTATTATGAGGGTTCACATGGTTTGCTGTAATCCCCCTGAAACACCTAAGCCACGCCCATGTTTACATATATCATCTCTTGTCTAATTTCTGGGATATGCAAAGCTCTTTGTGCTGGAGTGTTTACTGGTGAATAATGTTTTCTTTGTTCTTTTGTCAGTTTTTAAATGTTTTTACCAAACACAAGAAATGCACCAAACAGATACCAGTAGGCCTATATCAATTAAACCTAGAGCTCTAAGCTAAATAAACAAACAAACAAACAAACAAACAAAGGTTTTGTTCAAGAATGGGTGTTATAGACCTTTGTGCAAGACTACTAAACATTACAGCAATCAAATGTCAGCAGGTAATAACTACAACACACTTGTTTTCATGTAAGTAAGACGTGTTCAATATGTGAGACTGTTGTGGATTTATCCACAACAGTCCACGATATCTGTTGTGAATGTTGTATCCACAATGGAGTTTTGTGGGGGTTAGTTCTAGTTCATTTATTTATATCTATACCTTCCCCTGTGGTCTCTGGTCTGGGCACAACCTTTCAATAGTTTTCTGTTTACAAGTCAAACAAGGCCATGATCGGCTCATACAGAGGGAATTAAATAAACAAACAAACAAAGGTTTTGTTCAAGAATGGGTGTTATAGACCTTTGTGCAAGACTGCTAAACATTACAGCAATCAAATGTCAAATTATGAAGTCAAAATGTGTATTTTGTACTGTATGGGGGAGTTCAGATGTGCAGGGACTTGAAGGGTTAACTATTGTCCAGTTTCTGTCTATTGTTGCCCCACCCACCATTCTCTGATTGGACCATCAGACTCTCTGTGAGTATTTAGCAGGGCTCTGTTTATGTCTGGTGACACTTTAGTCCCTGCAAGTTGTTAAGGGCTGAACGTGATTCTCTTGGTTGGTGTATTTGTCAGAGAAACTCAGAGACCAGGGGAGATCAGTCAGCTTTAAACAAACTGAAATCCCACACAAAAAATGTGGGAGGACAGGGCAAGCTGTCCCAGGACCTGAAACCATCAAAACAAACTCAACCCACTAGGAGTCACAGAGGGAAGAAAATGTTTAGTTGTAAAGAGTGTGGCAAAATGTTTAATCAAAAGGCACATCTGAAGAGTCACACAATGATCCATACAGGGGAATGGCCCTTGTCTTGTACTGTTTGTGGTAAAGGCTATGCTAGCACAAGCAATCTAAATGTACACATGAGGACTCATACAGTGGCAAAGCCCTGTACTTGTACCATATGTGGTAAAGGTTGTCTTAACAAAAGTAATCTAAAAACACACATGAGGACTCATACAGCTCATACAGGCGGAAGGCCATTTTCTTGTCCTTTTTGTGGTAAACAATGTAGTCACAGGGGTGATCTTAAAATACACATGAGGACGCATGAGGAACCCGGTAGGAGTCACAGAGGGAAGAAAATGTTTAGTTGTAAAGAGTGTGGCAAAATGTTTAATCAAAAGGCACATCTGAAGAGTCACACAATGATCCATACAGGGGAATGGCCCTTGTCTTGTACTGTTTGTGGTAAAGGCTGTGCTAGCACAAGTAATCTAAATGTACACATGAGGACTCATACAGTGGAAAAGCCCTGTACTTGTACCATATGTGGTAAAGGTTGTCTTAACAAAAGTAATCTAAAAACACACATGAGGACTCATACAGGCGGAAGGCCATTTTCTTGTCCTTTTTGTGGTAAACAATGTAGTCACATGGGTGATCTTAAAATACACATGAGGACGCATACAGGATACATGCAATAATTATTATGTTCATTGATATGCATGTAATAATGGAGTGTAGTTGTTCACTGTGTTGACATGTGTGTTGTTTGCGTTAAATTAGAGTATATATTTAGTGCCATAGTCAGTTGAAATCATCACTTTGCTTTGATTGACTGGATACTTTTTTAACAGGAAAGACAATAATTTAGAAGTACAATGCAAGGTCTGCTAAAATGATGTGTTCAATAAAGCATATGGCTTGTTTCAATTTCCATTGGGGGTCCTATAGTTGGATTATTATTATTTTTGTAAACCCAGAGAACCCTCTTGGGGGGATTTAATAAAGATTACTACATGTACTCTGTGTGTGCTTTATCATTACATAATGTTATCAGAATATGTACCATAACTACTGCAACTCACAAACCACCAATATTTACAGTCGACTTTACAGAAAAAAAACAAGGCCAAAGTGGCTTATACTAAGTGGACATGGCAACACTGCTTCTGGTTCTCTGAGCAGGACCAGTGTGTTGATGTAGGAGTATAAACAGTAACACCTCCTCACGGCTCTCCTCCAGTATAAACAACACCTCCCTTTTGTCTTGGAGTGGAGAAACACCTCCTCCCAGCTCTCCTCTAGTTAACTGCAGTCGGGTGTCATTTCAATGTGAAAGGCTCGTAACAACTTGATGATGATGATGGGCCATCATCAGAGAAACATTTAAATAGACACAAGTTCCAATGTCTTCATCAACACACAGACAATGTCGTCTTCGCAAAAGAAAGAAAACCCAGAGATGTTAATAGTTTATAAAGAGATCAAATTAAAAGGTGAGTCTACTGGAATGTGAATACAACAAAGCAATGATTTCCATTTCCCCCTTTTATCTGTTGTAAAAAGCTGATCTTCCAGTTCACAATGCAATTAACGCACCACACTATTTTCATAGGATTTCAAATAAGTATAGCCTAAACAGGTTAACATAGTGAAGCTACATGAACCACTTTGTTGTTGACTGTTTCCCCTTTTTTCCTTTACGCCAAATGACCAAATTAACTGATGTAAAAGCTCACAAAGTGTTGAATTGCAACACATTGTTTGGTTGTAGATTATTATTCACTTTCTGTGAATGTTTGCCTATTATGACTATGATAATGATTATTATGAGGGTTCACGTGGTTTGCTGGGATCCCCCTGAAACACCCAAGCCACCCCCATGTTTACATATATCATGTCTTGTCTTATTTCTGGGATTTGCAAAGCTCTTTGTGCTGGAGTGTTTGCTGGTGAATCATTTTTTCTTTGTTCTTTTGTCAGTTTTTAAATGTTTTTACCAAACACAAGAAATGCACCAAACAGATACCAGTAGGCCTATATCAATTAAACCTACTTTACAAATATGTAAGTATAGTTGTATTAATAGAGCTCTAAGCTAAATAAATAAACAAACAAACAAACAAACAAAGGTTTTGTTCAAGAATGGGTGTTATAGACCTTTGTGCAAGACTGCTAAACATTACAGCAATCAAATGTCAAATGATGAAGTCAAAATGTGTATTTTGTACTGTATGGGGGAGTTCAGATGTGCAGGGACTTGAAGGGTTAACTATTGTCCAGCAGAGGAATGATATCATCTCGTTTCTTGTGGTGGCTTTGCATGATCCAGAACAGCAGAACAGTGTCTGTCCACATTTATCAGAATTTAACAAGTCATATTAGTCAGATTCTCCATGGCTCCCATGTAAAATTATCCTGCCTCCATCTCCTTTGAAAACAATGAAAACACAAGCTGGTGTAGAGGACTGTGGAACATCACAACCAACTAGTGATAACTATCTTCTCTCTTCACACCGTTCTGAATCAGAAACTGATGACAGTGATGAGTGGGAGGAGACCAGGGGAGATCAGTCAGCTTTAAACAAACTGAAATCCCACACAAAAAATGTGGGAGGACAGGGCAAGCTGTCCCAGGACCTGAAACCATCAAAACAAACTCAACCCACTAGGAGTCACAGAGGGAAGAAAATGTTTAGTTGTAAAGAGTGTGGCAAAATGTTTAATCAAAAGGCACATCTGAAGAGTCACACAATGATCCATACAGGGCATTGCCCTTGTCTTGTACTGTTTGTGGTAAAGGATGTGCTAGCACAAGTAATCTAAATGTACACATGAGGACTCATACAGTGGAAAAGCCCTGTACTTGTACCATATATGGTAAAGGTTGTCTTAACAAAAGTAATCTAAAAACACACATGAGGACTCATACAGCTCATACAGGCGGAAGGCCATTTTCTTGTCCTTTTTGTGGTAAACAATGTAGTCACAGGGGTGATCTTAAAATACACATGAGGACGCATACAGGATACATGCAATAATTATTATGTTCATTGATATGCATGTAATAATGGAGTGTAGTTGTTCACTGTGTTGACATGTGTGTTGTTTGCGTTAAATTATCAGAGTATATATTTAGTGCCATAGTCAGTTGAAATCATCACTTTGTTTTGATTGACTGGATACTTTTTTAACAGGAAAGACAATCATTTGGAAGTACAATGCAAGGTCTTCTAAAATGATGTGTTCAATAAAACATATGGCTTGTTTCAATTTCCATTGGGGGTCCTATAGTTGGATTATTATTATTTTTTGTAAACTCAGAGAAAACTCTTGGGGGGATTTAATAAAGATTACTACATGTACTCTGTGTGTGCTTTATCATTACATAATGGTAACAGAATGGGTGTTATAGACTGCAAGACTGCTTCAAATACAAACTAGCAGAATGCCATTTGAATACAAGGTTATGTTGAGAAAACAAGTTATGCTACTGTTTTAGTTAATGGGGTAGATACAGCTGGTGCCATTAGAACCATGGCAAAGTTCCTAATAATACCTGTTCTGAAATCCAGCCTTTTTGTTGTTTAATAAGGTGTACTGATTTCTGCTTGGTGTGTACTGTAGCTAGTAGTAGCAGTGCCTCAGTTGTGAGCCCTATAATCTAATGAATAAACATGGTGGTGGTGTTTTGTTTTAAACTCTAGGCTAAAGTGCTAAGCCTGCTCTCTAGAGCACTTACATGTCTGCATTTAAGTGTTGCACCTGATTGAGAGATGTAGTTAAAGTGTATCTGTAGTTTGTATGTGCACAATTCCAGCTGCATCCAGTCACTCTCCTCAACAACTGACAGATCACATTTTGTTCAACCAAAGGGAACTCCACTCACACCCTTCTATGTTACTTTTAAGTTTAATTCAACCAAAGTGGACTCATACCCTTCTATGTTGCTTTTAAGTAGCAGTCAAAGTGAAGGTGATGATGAAAACAGAGAGCCAGTGCCTGTAGCCAGCACCTCAACTGAACACATGAAAACACAAGCTGGTGTAGAGGACTGTGGAACATCACAACCAACTAGTGATAACCATATTCTCTCTTCACACCGTTCTGAATCAGAAACTGATGACAGTGATGAGTGGGAGGAGACCAGGGGAGATCAGTCAGCTTTAAACAAAACAAAAATGTGGGAGGACAGGGCAAGCTGTCCCAGGACCTGAAACCATCAAAACAAACTCAACCCACTAGGAGTCACAGAGGGAAGAAAATGTTTAGTTGTAAAGAGTGTGGCAAAATGTTTAATCAAAAGGCACATCTGAAGAGTCACACAATGATCCATACAGGGCATTGCCCTTGTCTTGTACTGTTTGTGGTAAAGGATGTGCTAGCACAAGTAATCTAAATGTACACATGAGGACTCATACAGTGGAAAAGCCCTGTACTTGTACCATATGTGGTAAAGGTTGTCTTAACAAAAGTAATCTAAAAACACACATGAGGACTCATACAGCTCATACAGGCGGAAGGCCATTTTCTTGTCCTTTTTGTGGTAAACAATGTAGTCACAGGGGTGATCTTAAAATACACATGAGGACGCATACAGGATACATGCAATAATTATTATGTTCATTGATATGCATGTAATAATGGAGTGTAGTTGTTCACTGTGTTGACGTGTGTTGTTTGCGTTACATTATCAGAGTATATATTTAGTGCCATAGTCAGTTGAAATCATCACTTTGTTTTGATTGACTGGATACTTTTTTAACAGGAAAGACAATAATTTGGAAGTACAATGCAAGGTCTGCTAAAATGATGTGTTCAATAAAACATAATGGCTTGTTTCAATTTCCATTGGGGGTCCTATAGTTGGATTATTATTATTTTTGTAAACTCAGAGAACCCTCTTGGGGGGATTTAATAAAGATTACTACATGTACTCTGTGTGTGCTTTATCATTACATAATGTTATCAGAATATGTACCATAACTACTGCAACTCACAAACCACCAATATTTATTACAGAAAAAAAACAAGGCCAAAGTGGCTTATACTAAGTGGACATGGCAACACTGCTTCTGGTTCTCTGAGCAGGACCAGTGTGTTGATGTAGGAGTATAAACAGTAACACCTCCTCACGGCTCTCCTCCAGTATAAACAACACCTCCCTTTTGTCTTGGAGTGGAGAAACACCTCCTCCCAGCTCTCCTCTAGTTAACTGCAGTCGGTGTCATTTCAATGTGAAAGGCTCGTAACAACTTGATGATGATGATGGGCCATCATCAGAGAAACATTTAAATAGACACAAGTTCCAATGTCTTCATCAACACACAGACAATGTCGTCTTCGCAAAAGAAAGAAAACCCAGAGATGTTAATAGTTTATAAAGAGATCAAATTAAAAGGTGAGTCTACTGGAATGTGAATACAACAAAGCAATGATTTCCATTTCCCCCTTTTATCTGTTGTAAAAAGCTGATCTTCCAGTTCACAATGCAATTAACGCACCACACTATTTTCATAGGATTTCAAATAAGTATAGCCTAAACAGGTTAACATAGTGAAGCTACATGAACCACTTTGTTGTTGACTGTTTCCCCTTTTTTCCTTTACGCCAAATGACCAAATTAACTGATGTAAAAGCTCACAAAGTGTTGAATTGCAACACATTGTTTGGTTGTAGATTATTATTCACTTTCTGTGAATGTTTGCCTATTATGACTATGATAATGATTATTATGAGGGTTCACGTGGTTTGCTGGGATCCCCCTGAAACACCCAAGCCACCCCCATGTGTACATATATCATGTCTTGTCTTATTTCTGGGATTTGCAAAGCTCTTTGTGCTGGAGTGTTTGCTGGTGAATCATTTTTTCTTTGTTCTTTTGTCAGTTTTTAAATGTTTTTACCAAACACAAGAAATGCACCAAACAGATACCAGTAGGCCTATATCAATTAAACCTACTTTACAAATATGTACGTATAGTTGTATTAACTCTTTTACTGCCACAGAATTGAACAAAAAGCTCCATCCACTGCCAGCTAAATTGAGAATTGTCGCTCATCTTTGAAGGCCTACTGGAGAAATTTGGTTTCGACTATAAAGACAACAATTATATGGCAACGTAGAATAGAATGTCTACTTTGCAACAGAAAAAGATTTCGAGCTTTTATCTTGTTCTGTTCATTAGCTAGAAGCTGCAGAATGTGGCCTAAAAACAGCTCTTTGAGAACATAAAGCTGAGAAAAATGCATTTTTGTGAAGAATACATTTTCAGGCAGAAATCTCTCTTTAGCCTTTTATTGTTGGCTTCAGTAACATCACACCTATGATCAGTGGTTGTTTACAAACAAATTCAAAAAAATAAAAACAAGAAAAAGTGTCTTTTTACACACTTTTAGTGTGTAAGAGAAGTAAGAGCAGTAGTAAGAGCAGTGCAGAACATTGACACAGTGACATGAGCTTCAGCCTGAATCCTGCTTCAGCTTTCAGGGTTCTCTTTATCTCACTGTGACACTACATGTCTACAGAGTGTATATGTGTGTGTGCGTGCGTGCGTGCGTGCGTGCGTGCGTGCGTGTGTGTCATTCAGCCTGCACAGGGCCTGGGGCTCCATTCTGTTTCACTCCAGCCAGGCTCCTCCGGAAGGGCTCCACCGGGTCTGCTGAACTCGTACACGAGCCCATGGTCGATCTGTAAATTATACAAATACATAATTACTATAAAATACATGAAAAATAGTACACCTTCAAGCTCACAACGCGTCACAGCAGAATGCGTGACGCCCTCTCTCTCACACACACACACACACACACACACACACACATCCTTGTGTGACTCGTACACGAGCCCATGGTCGATCTGTAAATTATACAAATACATAATTACTATAAAATACATGAAAAATAGTACACCTTCAAGCTCACAACGCGTCACAGCAGAATGCGTGGAGGTTGGGGGCCTACTATTTTCATCAAAAGGCCGTTTTAGAAATGTCAACCCCTGCCTCTCTAACATTCTATGCACTTCCTGCTTACCACACAAATATATATATATATATATATATATATATAGTAATTATGTAAAAACAGCATTCATGGTCTGGAGAGGGCACTTTTTACAGATGGATAAAAGGGCAGGGGCTCAAGCCCCCTTTGATGTCTATGTGAGCATGTGCATGGTGCTAAGTCTGATTTACAGAAAAAAGTTTGTTTTTTCTTTACCTATCCTTGTCCTTGGACGACCACGATGTGGAAATGAAGAAGTAGGCTCATCATCATCGTCGACTCATCATCTAAAATCATAGCCAGGAAAATATCAAATAGTTTATATCTAAACAAATCAATTTACAATTTTGACATTTAGCAAATGACTTACAATAAATTCATATATAACATAAAATGCAGTTATAGTAAATAGTTACCATGCATTTACTGTCACAGTGAAATTCCCTTTATACCCTGTATACCTATATAAAATGTCACAATGCAACATAGCTCTGTTTACACAAAGCTGTACTCCCTCCAACTATGTTCCCCATTTTCAACAGTTTTTATTTGTAACACTTGCTTTGGCAATGTAAACGTATGTTTTCTCATGCCAATAAAGCTCCTTTGAATTGAACTGAAAAGCTACATCATCAGCTACTGATGATGATGATGATGATGACGATAAAAAGAAACCTCTCCCTCTCTCTCACACACACACGCATCGTACGCACGCACACACAAACTAAGCCAATAAATCCTAAATTCCCATCAAATAATCTTAGTAGGCTGTGCAGTGCACGTACACTACACGCGGTACGTGCACGCGCGTGATAGGAACTCCACGTGTGTCCTGAGTAGCGACAAAAACAAACAAAGCACGTGGATCCTAACTGCTTGGATCAAGTTACTGATCCGGTCCGGATACGGAAACATTTCTTGCATGTATGTGTACGTGTAAATAGCCGGATGCAGTAGGCGGGCTCTAGACCGGATCCCAATGTCGGAGTGGCAACACGTCGCAATGGAAAACCGTTACCCACTGACCATCCCCCCATCCCAGGCTTCCAGTTCCACACGGATGCTCTGTTATCACACAGTATACAACTATATACAGTATACAACTATACAATACATACATGCACTGGATTGGAAGTCTTACTTTGGACAGTAGAATCGTGGCCTCTGTTCTCCGAGGGGTCTCTACGCGGAAGCCATTCTTCATTGGCCAAATCGCCCAGTTTGTCCGTCTTTTCGCGGCGGTACATGGGTCTCTGCTGCTGCGGCGATGTGAGCCCCCGGGCGGGGGGATCCATCCTACACGGGGGTCGAGCTCCGTCGGGATCGGTTTCCACAATATCACGAGGCTCTTGATCCATTTTTGGACCCCGGTTCTTCGCGACTGGCACCATCTTAGTCTGGGATCGCTTCCAATTTCGGGCTTTTGATCCGGTCGGGAGCGGATGACGTCCTACGTTCTTCAATCTTTTTATCTTCAATAACAATGGCTACAGTGATCTTTTTCTCTTCTTCATCATCATTATCATCATCATCATCGTCATCATCACGACCACCACCACCATGGGCGCTGGTCCTGGGTCACCAACACGGGTAGGTTGTGTAATCCTAATTCTAACAAAGTTTATTTCTATCGGTCAGGGGGGGTTGGGTCGCACTTCGGCGGAATGATACCAGCAAGTTGAGGCTGAGTTGGCCTAATACATCTCAATATTCTAGTACTGCTAAATACTACTACCTACTACAATTACTATACTACTAATACTATAAAACAACTGATTTCCGACAAAATGATCGCTTTTACCAACGTTTCTCTCTCTCTTTCTCTACTAACAGCCCGATGCATAAAACAATATAGTCCCTCAATGCTGCTAGCAGCTAGCAGTGGCGTCAGTTCAGAACAAGCTAAGGTATGGCAACATGACTGGTGTCTGGTGAAGACACCAGTCATGTTGCCATACCTTAGCAACAGGCACGATGAAAAGTACATTTTTATTATTTCCCCCTGTCAAGGTATGGCAGCTGCATACCCCTGCCATACCCAATTGACGCCCCTGGCAGCTAGTCGCTCTGGGCAGGCGGAGCCAGGACAGTCTGTTTACTTTTTTTTTTATGAAAGGTTTCCGGCTGTCCTCAAAATGACACAGACGACCAATTATGCATTCAAAAGTTGCGCAAGGACGACTTTTATCATAATCCATAAAAAACATCAAACGAACGAACGGGCGTATTGGCACAGACGTCCCTGGAGGATTGGGGCGAACAGGAACGTTCAAAGCAGTATAAGAGTTAATAGAACTCTAAGCTAAATAAATAAACAAACAAACAAACAAACAAAGGTTTTGTTCAAGAATGGGTGTTATAGACCTTTGTGCAAGACTGCTAAACATTACAGCAATCAAATGTCAAATTATGAAGTCAAAATGTGTATTTTGTACTGTATGGGGGAGTTCAGATGTGCAGGGACTTGAAGGGTTAACTATTGTCCAGCAGAGGAATGATATCATCTCGTTTCTTGTGGTGGCTTTGCATGCTCCAGAACAGCAGAACAGTGTCTGTCCACATTTATCAGAATTTAACAAGTCATATTAGTCAGATTCTCCATGGCTCCCATGTAAAATTATCCTGCCTCCATCTCCTTTGAAAACAATGAAAACACAAGCTGGTGTAGAGGACTGTGGAACATCACAACCAACTAGTGATAACTATCTTCTCTCTTCACACCGTTTTGAATCAGAAACTGATGACAGTGATGAGTGGGAGGAGACCAGGGGAGATCAGTCAGCTTTAAACAAACTGAAATCCCACACAAAAAATGTGGGAGGACAGGGCAAGCTGTCCCAGGACCTGAAACCATCAAAACAAACTCAACCCACTAGGAGTCACAGAGGGAAGAAAATGTTTAGTTGTAAAGAGTGTGGCAAAATGTTTAATCAAAAGGCACATCTGAAGAGTCACACAATGATCCATACAGGGCATTGCCCTTGTCTTGTACTGTTTGTGGTAAAGGATGTGCTAGCACAAGTAATCTAAATGTACACATGAGGACTCATACAGTGGAAAAGCCCTGTACTTGTACCATATGTGGTAAAGGTTGTCTTAACAAAAGTAATCTAAAAACACACATGAGGACTCATACAGCTCATACAGGCGGAAGGACATTTCTTGTCCTTTTTGTGGTAAACAATGTAGTCACAGGGGTGATCTTAAAATACACATGAGGACGCATACAGGATACATGCAATAATTATTATGTTCATTGATATGCATGTAATAATGGAGTGTAGTTGTTCACTGTGTTGACATGTGTGTTGTTTGCGTTAAATTATCAGAGTATATATTTAGTGCCATAGTCAGTTGAAATCATCACTTTGTTTTGATTGACTGGATACTTTTTTAACAGGAAAGACAATAATTTGGAAGTACAATGCAAGGTCTGCTAAAATGATGTGTTCAATAAAGCATATGGCTTGTTTCAACTTCCATTGGGGGTCCTATAGTTGGATTATTATTATTTTTGTAAACCCAGAGAACCCTCTTGGGGGGATTTAATAAAGATTACTACATGTACTCTGTGTGTGCTTTATCATTACATAATGTTATCAGAATATGTACCATAACTACTGCAACTCACAAACCACCAATATTTATTACAGAAAAAAAAACAAGGCCAAAGTGGCTAATACTAAGTGGACATGGCAACACTGCTACTGGTTCTCTGAGCAGGACCAGTGTGTTGATGTAGGAGTATAAACAGTAACACCTCCTCACGGCTCTCCTCCAGGTTAAACAACACCTCCCTTTTGTCTTGGAGTGGAGAAACACCTCCTCCCAGCTCTCCTCTAGTTAACTGCAGTCGGGTGTCATTTCAATGTGAAAGGCTCGTAACAACTTGATGATGATGATGGGCCATCATCAGAGAAACATTTAAATAGACACAAGTTCCAATGTCTTCATCAACACACAGACAATGTTGTCTTCGCAAAAGAAAGAAAACCCAGAGATGTTAATAGTTTATAAAGAGATCAATTTAAAAGGTGAGTCTACTGGAATGTGAATACAACAAAGCAATGATTTCCATTTCCCCCTTTTATCTGTTGTAAAAAGCTGATCTTCCAGTTCACAATGCAATTAATGCACCACACTATTTTCATAGGATTTCAAATAAGTATAGCCTAAACAGGTTAACATAGTGAAGCTACATGAACCACTTTGTTGTTGACTGTTTCCCCTTTTTTCCTTTACGCCAAATGACCAAATTAACTGATGTAAAAGCTCACAAAGTGTTGAATTGCAACACATTGTTTGGTTGTAGATTACGAACGAATTGAATGTAAAGGAGTAGTAGGCTGTACAAATAAACATACAGCTTCATCTTGCATAAGGGAATTAATTATATTGGACTAATAATCGCGCAGGCTCAGGCTGTGTGTTTGCACGCATACTGCATGGTTTCATAACAAGTTGTTTCTGTTGCATCGAGGCCAACAATACATGTACAGAATAATGAGAAATAGTCTGAAAGTGAGGTCTGCGCAAATGTTTCATAGGTTGATATTCATCTGTCCAGAAATTAATCAATTATAGACTACTCACTGTATGGTCGAGTGGTCACAATAGTGCGTCCATGCATCTCTGTTATGCAACTTTGGGAAAGTTGTAAAGGCTTTGGTGGTCATCTTGTACAGTTTCCATAACATCTCCTCATAAAGAACTTCAACCGAGTGTATAATGTTTGTTTTATATGGTTTGTTAGTTGTCCTGCATGCTTTCCATAATTCCCATGGTCCATGGGTTAATGGACTGCTGTCTTCTCTCTCCCCCCAGCGCCCCCGTTCGCAAATTAATGTGTAGGCTAAACTGTTCTGATAATACAACTTGTTTTGGCTGTCCATTCATCATGTATAACTTAAACTGCGCGGTCGTATTCCAAACCAATGCATCTTAACAACATAACAAACCGACAACTAGGGCCAACCCAGCAACAACTATCGTTTCCTGTCTTACTTTCACAATAAAGTGTCTCCCGCTTACCTCCCAATGCAGCTTATTTCACGCAGGTTATTATTAACAGGAAAAAGTGTAGCTTAACCTGTGTGTTTTTGTGCAACCAAACGTGCATGGGAGAGAGAATGATGAGGGTGAGAGAGAGAGAGAGAGACATTGAGAAACAGAGAGAGAGAGAACTGCCGTTGTTTAGGAGTAGTACTGCACTTGGTATCACACTTTTCTCCGTCTGACCGTCTCTCTCCCGATTTTGCTAGCCCCGAAAACTACCGGTGCTAGTCCGGAAACTAGTGGTGCTTTAGCACCAAAAGCCACCGCGTAGATCCGCCACTGGTCATTGGTATGGGAGCTAACAATATAAATAACGACACAATGTGACATAGCTCTGATTACACAATGCTGTACCCTCTCTAACTGTACATTCATTCCCCATTTGCAGTTGTTTTAATTACATTTCGACACTTGCTTTGGCAATGTAAACATATGTGTTCTCATGCCAATAAAGCTCATTTGAATTGAATTGATTGGTTTATATGAGTTCTCATATGTTTGTTTATGTTACTTGTGTCACTAAACCCTTTGCCAGACTGTACAAGTAAAGGGTTTTTCTGCTGTATGGGTCCTCATGAGCCAGGGGTAGGGCTCGATAACCATTTCCTTCTCCCTTCCCCTTTTCCAGTATCATGGACACCTTATCAGCTTAAATGGACTGACAACATGTGCCTTGGACTTTCCCTTCTTTCTTTACTAAATAGGATTGTCATGCTCATACTGCACCAATGCACATCACTTGTGTATGTCCTGAACTGGAAATAAACTAAACTGAACTGAAACTGAACTGAACCTGTGTATTTTCACGTCACCCCTTTGACTGCAGCCTTTGCCACAAACTGTACAAGAAGACAGCTTGTCTCCTGTATGAATCATGATGTGTCTGTTTAGTGTTTACTTTCAATATTAAAGGTTTTATATTCAATTTTATATAACAATTCAAGTGTTGTTGTTTGGAGTGAAGTGTTATCTGCACATTTCTTAAGTAACAATTTAAGGACTTTTTAATACCTCTAAAATGACAAATTAAACATTGGCCAAATTGTCAAATATTAGAGGCAGACATTGTGAAAATAGCCAATCTACATCCTCACAACGCGAGGTGTTGTGAGCATGTAGATCTGCTATTTTCACAATAGAACCGTGTTATGTAAAATATAATGCCTCAACTCTTAGTGCTTGTCAGTGTTTTTGGGGGGGATTCCTTAACTCTACTACTGCCAGATTATTTATTTATTTATTGGGTCTGGTGCCATCAAAAAGCGGCTTACCTTTGCGACGTTATAGTAGATAGATAGACATTTATTTATTTTATTTTATTTTTGATTGTGCAATAGTGCACTTTGGTCTGCCAGGCAGCAGAGGGCGGCGTCATGCAAGAATGAATGTGAATTTGCCTGTTATGTGTTGCCGTACATTCAGTGCAGTCACGGGCCACAGAGCCTCACGGCCAGAGGAAATCAACAAGGAAGTGAATTGGTCTCCGTTGATGTTAACGCATAATGGATTTTTTTACACCATCACCGCGGAAAATGTGTTTACAGTACACGGCGGCGCGACCCCTCATCAGCTTACAGTCATCAGACGAGGTAAACGAACGAGCGCCGTATTGGCGCGCCGCGACCTGAAAAATTGGGGCGAACAGGAACGTTCAAAGCAGAATAAGAGTTCAAATATGATTATTTTGGGGGTCACAGACTGAAAAGGTTGATAAGCACTGGTTTAGGGTCCTTGTCATGCCAAGGACCCTCGATTTAATATGAATTTGGCCGCAGACCCCCATCTGAAAATATGCTGTGCCAGATTACAAGATTTCTAATAAAATAAATCATTTTCCTCGTTTTGCTGGAGACCCCCTGGGACCCCCTTTGAGAACCAACAGATTATTAGGCTTGTCCATCAAATGGTGAACACATCTCAGTGAATGCCCACCCCACTTCTGCAATACAAGATGGAAAACTTGGTTGACTGTAGGCGACAACCACTGGCACCTAACTCTGTCCCCACTAGGGGGAGCACAAAGCTAGGAGACATTTGGTGCCGTATCGGCGCTGCGAAAAATCGAGTATTTCCGGTTATAAAGTCGGCTAAAATTTGTATTTTTCGGTATAAAGTCGACTAAAACGGGTTTCCTTTATTAAGTCATTTTCGGGTGTCTTTGGGGCTTCAGGGGAGGAACATCAACTATATTTTGTATTAAGGTGCGTACCATAACAATCATTCAGTCGCTCAGTGGCTCAATCATTTAAGGCAGAACAACTTCAGACCACAATGAGATACAGTATTTCCATAAACTCTTTTCTTAAAGTTTTATTTTACTCCTCGGGAAGTCATACTTCGTCACAGCAGTTGACAGTAACCAAGTATATTTACTTGACTACTACAAAATAAAATAAAAACAGAGGACGAGGAAACTCAGGTTTTTGACGTTGCTTTCAATTAGAATGAATTTCTCAATTGTATAAACTTTTAATATTAATAACCATTGAAATGAGGTGAAGCCACACAGCTCTAAAACAAACTGGTGTAATGAAAACCAACATCCCCTCACTACAGTCAGCCACACTAGTACTGTGTGCTCTGCATAAATGTATCTGGCACACATGTACTCTGTAAGTAAATCGTGTCATGCGTTATGAAGATATTTCACAGTTTCTGGATTTCAGATTCTCCATTCTGGATGGGTTTCAGGTAATAACCGGGTCCTACTCTGAACTTACAGTGGCTATTTAAACAAAACAAATATATTGTTGTTGTCGGGTGGAAACCTTGTATATCTAAAACCGTTTGTATTTATGATTTAAAAAATGATTTAAACTATTGAAAACAGCCGATCTACAAGCACACACCGCCTCGCACCCGCAAGGTGTTGTGTGTTTGCAGATCTGCTTTTTTCACTACTTTTGTGCAACAGCCTTGTGTGATGAAGCAGGGTTTACAAAACATACAAATTTGTACCTTGGAGATACAAGATTTCTGCCCGACAGTGACGATATATATATATATATATATATATATCATTAAAATCAATGGTTTCAGACATACAGGGTTTCCAACCTACATGATCGACCATATTATGTTACAGAGCAGTACTGTAAATGGAAGCAGCGAACGGAAATCAACACCGTGGTTACGGTTTTCCCTCTAATAATAAGCAGCATCTTGGTCATCGTCTGTCGGGTGGAAACCTCATATGTCCAAAACGGTTACTTTTCAACGTTCATGTTCAAACAAAGCCAAAGTAGCAGATCGATCGACAAACTCAAAACCTTCGAACTTGTGGATCTTCTACTGAGCGCATCCGTGTCATTTTATTCACTATACATCGTTACTGTCGTGGCAGGAAACCTCGGCAGAAACCTCTCCAGGTTTTCAATGTGTTAGGTTTTCATTTTTCGTAAACTAAGCCTGTCTTCACCATACGAGAGAGTCGTGCAAAGGTAGCTTGTAGATCGCCTATTTTCAATTTAAGGGTTAGGAATGATAACCTAATCTGCAGTGAAATAGATAAATGATGGTATTTACAATCTGATCCATGCTCAGACCTGCACCAATCAAAGTCAGTGTGTGTGTGTGTGTGTGTGTGTGTGTGTGTGTGTGTGTGTGTGTGTTAGAGGGAGAGGAGTGTCCGTTCTCTTCATGATGGACTCAACCACCTCACTTTTTAAGCGTTTCTTGATTCAAATATATATATATTTCTTTTTTGGTTGCCATGCCATCTCAACAACACCTTCCCGCGACCCCACTTTGGGACCCATAGTTTGAGCACCGCTGGGGGACATTATTAATGTGGACCTCCTTGCTGGATGTGATCCTGGTGGTCTAGGTCAATGATGCAATCCATGTACTACTTCAGCACTTTGATCAGGTCCCTGGGGGAGGCAACACACACACACACACACACACACACACACACACACACACACACACACACACACACACACACATTTATTCATTCATTTGTTTGTTTATTGTGATTTTATTTAGTGTTATTGAAAAATAATAATAAAAACTAATCATCAATTTACATGTATGACTGATAAAGTATTCCTTTTAGCTGAATGTCTGACTGTACCTGTGTTTACATTTATGACTGATAAAGTATTTATTTTAGCCTCAATGTCTGACTGTACCTCTGTTTACATTTATGACTGATAAAGTATTGTGTTAACATTTTAGCCTTAATGTCTGACTGTACCTGTGTTTACATTTATGACTGATAAAGTATTTTGTTATCCTTTTAACCTCAATGTCTGACTGTACCTCTGTTTACATGTATGACTGATAAAGTATTGTGTTAGATAGATAGATAGATACCTTTATTATCCCAAGGGGGGAAATGTGTTGCCCAGAGGCAGCACAGCAGTATAAGGTTATTTACAAAGTTACAGAGAAGTATGAAAAAGATAAAAAGAAAAAAACAAGAACAGAGTACAGAGTACAATAAGTACAGTAAGAGCAAGGTACAACAGGAAAGGGAACGAATAATATATATACATAAAGTGTCTTAAAGCACGACTATCAAAAAATAATACAGTGCCCAAATCAAAGTGACCATACAGTCAATGCTAGTTAGTGCAACAAGTATCTCTACATCATGTCAAACACAAGCAGAAATACTAAAAGAAAATTACTAACACAACCTAATAGTGCATTGTCCAAAGGTCAGAGCGATAAAAACAACTAGCAAAAAAGAATAAAAATAAACAAGAAAGGGTGATGCGGCAAGACGCACAAAAAAACACCCTCCCTGGAAGGTCCTTAGAGGTCAAAGTCAGTGCAGATATAGTTCCAGTAAGGAAAAAAAGGCTACCGTCGTCCTACGTTAGGAAGGTAGTCCTTGTCAACCTTGTGTTAACCTTTTAGCCTTAATGTCTGACTGTACCTCCATTTACGTTCATAACTAACACAGTATTGTATTATCCTTTTAGCCTTAAAGCAGTTATGACATGCTGTTTTTACCAATCATAACACTATTTATCCTGGTCTTTAAAACACTTATTATAATGTTAAAACTGAAAACTCTACTCCAGTGAGCCATGGCAGATCTCTCTCTCTCTCTCTCTCTCTCTCTCTCTCTCTCTCTCTCTGTGTATTATCTTGGATTTTGACATGCAAAGATAATATACCTAGATTCCTGTAGGTGTCGTTGTTCAGAACTTTCCTGATAATCGTCGCCTTTTTTGGAACGCAACAACCAAAGTGGTAAATAGTAAAAATGGTGCATTGGAACGATCTAAACACAGTGGGAAGTAAAAGATAAATGGTGCATTGGAACGATACAAACACAGTGGAAAGTAACAGCAACGGTGATGCAACCACACACTCCCCTGGACGACGATGTGTTCGCCCAGAGGCCAATGAACTCACTTTTCTGAGCCTAATTATTCAAAATAAAAATAATGCAGATTACAGATTGCATCGCACATCTGATCTAGGAAGCATCTGTCTGTGGGCATGTTGTTGCTATTTCCTTAAAATTGGTATTTTGGCAACACTTGATTTGGTTCTATTTAATCCTTTTGGGGATGTTGATGTTATCATCTGCCCATTTGTCAATTTGGTCAAAAGATTGGTTGAACAGAACTCATATTTTGAGACCATCGCTCCATTGTTTACAATGGTTGGATGAAAGGCTTCCACCCCATGTGGTCATGTGATCAAAGATGGCCGCGGTATGAATAAGGTCTATTGCTCTTATTTGTTTTGTTTTTAACCTTATTGTGTATACTTTTGTCCAGCACTTTGTAACCTAATTTCCAAAGAAGCTTCATAAATAAAATGTATTTACATACTTACAAAGCTAACATTAGGTAAATTAAATGGGGAAATCTCGCTTTTTCGACGTGTCAATTGTTCGACGGCCCGCAACTTCGACGCGGCGATAGTTCGACTATGGGATCGCGAGATTCCGGCGCCGCTGTTTCGACGGCACCCTTTTTCAAAAAAAAGGACACCCGTGTTTCGACAAGACGGCACGGTATTTCGACAATGAAAAAAACAAGTCTCTCTCACACACGCACAGACAGACTCACAATGCCAACTAACCCAGCCTTACCTCCCCGACTTTTTTGTTCTCTTTCTCGTCTCTCTCCCTCTCCCTCTCCCTCTCTCTCTCTCTCTCTCTCTCTCTCTCTCTCTCTCTCTGGATTAACATTACCTGAGGACGTGGGGTAAAGTAATCTTTACGGACGGGAAAAGCAGGGCCGTGCTTAGGGCCTAGGGGGACCCAGGCAAGGCAAACCCCGGTTTGAGGCCCCTGGCCCAATTTGGTAACCATCAAAATTGCATACATATGTGTATCAATTCCCTTTAGTTTTGGGGGCCCTGGACAGTTACTTTAAAGTGGCGCCCCCCAGGATGAGATCATTTTTTTACAGGGTTTAGTGGGGCTTCTTAAAGATGGCACGCAGTGTTTGTTTTACTGGCAATGATTAACATGGACTTAAAATATATCAATTTAGGGGGCCTCAAAACCTTTTAAATATAAATATTTACACAGACTTTAGAAGAAATGGATCCATTCCCTGCATCCTTTAAATTAGTGTACATGACATCACAGAACATTCATGAAGGAACTGCTTGTGTAATCAGGGCCATTGTTATCTGGTCTCACCTTTGCGAGCCAAGCTCTTTTCAAATTCTAATGAGCTAATATATCCAAAGCAATTGTGCTTCACTCTCACATAATTTTTTTAGAGTTACAAGATTACATAATTGGAATATCAGAGTTATTACCTACAAATAACTACCTTAATGATAATAAGAACACGAATAACTTTAAGTGCATGTTTTGCACACTAAATACATGTAAATGGATGTGTGTCCACAGGCAGCCTGTTAATTATATTTCAATTCATAGCTACTTCAATTATTGCCAGTAAAACAAACTAGCATGCCATCTTTAAGAAGCCCCAGTAAACCTGTTTAAAGTATTAAGTTAAACATAACATTTATGTTAAGTCGCTTACCGTTCATTATGTTGATATCATCATGGGCCCACTTCAAACTGTCAGGGGGGCCCCAAATGAGATTGAATATATATATATATATATCAAATATATGTACCTCAATTTGGTAACCCTCATATATATTTTAAATCCATAGCTACTTTAATTAATCTCATCCTGGGGGGCCCCCATTCCCTGCATCCGGAATGGATACATTTCTTCTAAAGTCTGTGTAAATATTTACATTTAAAAAAGTTTTGAGGGCCCCCAAATTGATATTTTTGGGGGCCCTGGACAGTTTGAAGTGGGCCCCCCAGGATGAGATAACATTTTCACAGGGTTTGTTGGGGCCTCTTAAAGATGTATGTGACATCACAGAACACACATGAAGGAACTGCTTGGGTAAATTAGGGCCATTGTTATCTGGCCTGCACCTTTGAGAGCCAATCTCTTTTCATATTCTAATGAGCTAATATGTCCAAAGCAATTGTTTCATGTTAACCCTCACTTCAACTGTTCTCTGTTCAACAGCTCAACTGGGGCCCATGCCCATATTGGTTAAAAAAAATCAAAATCTCATGAGGCCCCCAGCCTGTGTGGGGTTTGCCTGTATGGACTGCACGGCCCTGTTTAAGAGTATAGCCTAATGAATGACTACAGTCAGTGCGCAACAGGCTCCGCCAATCACTTATCTTACTTGTTAAAAGCAACATATTATAAAGACATGACAGTAATATGGTCTGACACCGTAATATGGGTGCATATAAACGTAAAATATACTCTCCTCCCTAGCTGTAGGCCTGGCCTATGCTATGCATATGAACATGTCTGTGTCCAATAGAAAGCTGCAGAGCATGGAGTTTTTTTTTTAAACAAGGCAGTACAAGGCAAAAATAATATCAACACCGTCGGATAGTAGCCTAAAGGATGTTAACTTGCAGATCTGTTCTTTTAAGCATGCACACCATAGAGTTATAATATTAAGATGCACACAGAGAGAGGGAGAGGAGAGCATGGAGGAGAGAGAGAAAGCGAGGAGGGGAGAGAGAGACAGACAGACAGACAGACAGACAGACAGACAGACAGACAGAAGATGCGCGAACACCCTTTGCTGTTTTAGCACCTCGCAAAAACACTACTGATCTAGTAGGTGTGATAAGTTCTGTCGGGTCAGTCTGGAGCATATTAAAGAGGTTATTATAGGCCTATTATCGGCGATCACTCACGTGCGCGAGCGCATGCATGCGACCGCTCCAGCTAATAAATCCGTGCACAGGGCTTCTGGAGACCCACTCCCCCCACAAGTTGCCACAACACCCCTGCCTACAGTTCATGCTATGTCACGAATACAGGTCACTTCGCAACATAGGCTTCAAAGGAGCTTTATTGGCAAACACGGGCTTATGACAGCAGAACAAAAGTTTACATTTGGGCCATTGTGAAAAAGACAGTAACCAGTCCGCCGTTCGCCCTGTGGTGTGTGTGTGTGTGTGTGTGTGTGTGTGTGTGTGTGTGTGTGTGTGTGTGTGTGTGTGTGTGTGTGTGTGCAACCCGGTCTCCACAGAAAATTGTGGTCTGTCTATGCGTGTGAGTGAGGGAGGGAGTGAGGGTGAGAAAGGGAGTGAGTGAGAGAGAGAGAGACGAGAGAAAGAAAGAAAGAAAGAAAGAAAGAAAGAAAGAAAGAAAGAGAGGGAGAGAGACAGAGACAGACAGACAGACAGACAGACAGACAGACAGACAGACAGATAAAACACAGTAGGCCTATGTAGATAGGCAGAACAACAAATAGCCTAGAAACGATAGAAGGGTCGGGGGAGGGGAAGGCTGGGTTAGGAGGAGCGTTGGCACCATGAGTCTGTCGGGGGGAGCGTGTCGCTGAGAGACTTGTTTTTTCATTGTCGAAATACCGTGCCGTCTTGTCGAACTGTTGTCGTGTAGGACAGTTGTCGTGTCGAAACATTGGCGTCCTTTTTTTCGAAAAAGGGTGCCGTCGAAACAGCGGCGCCGAAATCTCGCGATCCCTAAGTCGAACTATCGGCGCGTCGAAATTGCGGGCCGTCGAACAAATGACACGTCGAAATAGCGACACGCTCCCAATTAAATAAGCAGCTTGATAAGTTAGTTAGCTAGCAAATCTTAGCTTAATGAAAGTAGCACTTTCTAAATTTAGTTCAAGCAAACGTTAGCCTATTAATGTTTAAAAGTTGTACCTTAATATTATGTGAGCTTTAGTTGTTGCAGGAGCAGCAGACCTGGTGCAAATTTAGCAGGAGCAGAGAATTAAGGAGCAAGAAGAGCAGTCTTGGAGCAGTACTGCTGTGATGCAAGATGGCTGCCGCTGCACAATTCAAAATTCCTTTCAACCCGCCTCCCACTCTTACTGATTGGGCAGGTGCAAGGACCAATGAAATTGAATGCTGCCCTCAGAACACTATTCCAAGTCACATCTGCTCACAGCGACTTGGACTCCCAGACACATCCTTCGAAGGAGACAGCCTCACAGGGATTTGTATGACATTTAGCACCTTTTCTCCCAGATACAACTATTGTGTATTGTGGTGAATGCAATCGTTATATTTAAGCCCACGATAAACGCCCTGTCCAAGTGACTACAATGGAGCTAATGGCTAAGCTAGGCTAGGCTAGGCTAGGCTAGGCTAGGCTAGTAAATAAAGAAAGAGAGTCGCAAACGAGTGACGTCAGCGCCTTCACTAGTGAATGGCTGGCGTCGCCATCTGGTGGTGATTAGTGTGTGGTGAACGACAAAACAAGCGCTCTTACTCTTACCGTCCTGAGTTACCCAAACATACTGTAACATATATAATTCACAGTTCACACCTGCTACTATGCTCACACACCTTTGTTTTCTTGTTTAATCTCCTTTCCCACATTTTTCAGCTTGGCCCCTTTATCACTGCTTGCAGCTATATTTTTTATTTATTTCCTAAATTTTTAATTAGATAATATTTGTGACATTTGACAGACGGACTGGAGCCGTTCGTCACATCAGAGCACTTCATTCTCATTCAAAGCATCAACGATAATCCTTTCCCCTTTCGTTCTCAGTCAGTCAGTCAGTCAGTCAGTCAGTCAAGCTCTGCCTGTTTCTGTCAGATGACATGCAGACTCTGTGAGTGAACAATAATTAGTGATTCATTGTCAAATGTTCTGATCATGTTGTAGACTATACTTAAATTTAGTTTGCTTAAAGTAACTGCAGCCAACGAAGACTAAAGCCATTGCATAGGTTGCCTGTGCATGCGTGCATGCGATAATGAGCGTGTTCCACTAGTGGAAAAAGTAATAGAGGTCTTAATGGGTTAACACTGAAGAGGTTCTTTTCAAAGCACTATGAATACACCAGTTTGTGAAGTTCCTCTGCTTTTAAAATGACTTGTTCATAATTTGTTTAAATTCCAAATAATCTTGTATAGACAGGTTTCACATTTCCACGTCTTATATCACACTTTGGTTTTACAGTTGTGTGGAGCAGTGCTTCTCAAATCTACCACCCCCTGTAGTAACTCTGTATACCACTTCCTTTTATTTTGAAGTATGGACTTGGTGTTTCCTGTTGGGACGCTTGTAGCAGTTGTCTGTCTTGTCACAACCACCCTGTGTGACTGGCTATCATCTTCACCTGTGTGTCCTATAACTGTTAGCCAATCATGTTTGTCCTATTAGACTCATAGCCAATCACATGTTGATTGTCCATGCCGTTCACCTGTGTCCTGTTAGTCCCTGGCTGTATATATACTCCAGTGTCCCACTTCAGTTTGGTTTGACAGTCAGAGAGGGACACAGTCTCTTGCAGTGTGTGAAGTTGTTTGTTATTTAGGTTACTGACCGATGGCCTGTACAGGTCCGGAACGGTAGCCTTTTTAATTTTACATGTTGGGTATTCGGTCTAGTATGACAGACATGAACCAGAGGGAGTTAGACTTGGGTCCGATATGCCAAATAAATGCATCCTGTGATATGTTAACCCAGAGGCCCATAAGACACTGATCCATTTCATTTGACAAAAAATGAAGCAAACAACAATTCACAAACTATGATCAATCTAAATGAGAAACTAAGCATTATAGGCCTACTGCATACAGGGCTAGGGCTGTCACGATATGACATTTTACATGACGATTAATTGTCACTCAAATAATTGGCGATTAACGATTTAATTGTGTTTTTGTCGTTGATAATTACATTTCTGTTCGGCTTTTAGATTTGAAGTTGCACATGGTAGATATGACACATAACCTAAATATACAAAGAAATTACTGACATATTTGACAACTTACTACTTAAAAAATAACTTGTGATAGTGGAAATAGCCGATCTACAAGCTCACAACGCGTCGCGATGCGACACGTTGAGCTTGTAGATCTGCTATTTCGGATTTTTTTCAACATTCACGATTATGACGATTATGACAAAATAATTGCGATAATGTCAAATAATCACGATTAGACGATTATGTAATAATTGTGACAGCCCTATACAGGGCAAATTAATAATACAACTTAGAATGTAACACTCTTATTATTGAGCCTGCTAATTCACATATTGGCAGCAGACCCGGCATGAACCTACTTGAAAAGGATTCTCCTACCCCAGGCTGTAGAAAGAAACTCAATAAATACACCTTCTGGTTGCAACCTACTAGTTGGCTCTGTACTGATTCCAGCCTCACACTAGTCATGGTGAAGTCATTGGCCTTCTATGTGGCTGTCAGTGTTGGTTTGTGGACTCTTAAAAAAGGAGTTGAAATACATTGTTAACCAGCACACATTTCTCTTTTATGTGAACTGTCAGTAGTAGTTTGCCAATAACCTTTTTTTCTTACCACCGTGCTCTTCTCAGGTGTGACATCCTCTTAGATCAACATTTATAAAGGCAATGGGTCGCACACAGTGGCAAGAATGAGTTCTTGTTCTATTCCATCTTTACATTTGAAAAACAATATTGGCACACAGACATTTAAAACCAACTAGGAACAGTGGTTAACATTAACATCCATTGTTAGCAGGGGATTTGAGTCATCATTAAACATAACAGTACATATTTTTACCCTTCTAATTCTAATAATTATTTAACTATGAATAATAGTATCATGATTTATACTTCTATTTAGCTTTTTGGGGGGCATTATTTTGAGTACCCCCTGCAGTACCTCTGCTACCCCCATTTGAGAAACACTGCTCTAAATGGCTCAATAAACAAATACCTGTTTTAACCACTAGATGGCAATAGCTGCATACTTTATCATTAGTGAAATGAAAACATTTACAAACTTTATTGGCAGTTCGCATAAGAAAAACACAGCACAGTACCATTTGGAATAGGATTTAAACCCAAGAAGGCACAAAGCACAAGTATTTCTTTTACTCAATTCATAGACATAAAATGACAGATGATGCACAGTCAGAAAATAGGAATATAGAGACAGCCCTAGCCTTAACACTTCCACAGCCTGCCCAGAATGGCTGTCGGTGGACTAGCCGGAAACTTCTATTATTGTATTATGATCTGAGACAGTATTCATTGTATAAGACCATCAGCACGGTCCCACGATCCCACCTTCTTTTTTCCCCATCCCGATAGGCTGTTGTTTACTCACCAGCGAATTGTCTCTATCTGCATTGGCATATAGGCATTGACAATATAGCCTATATATATATATATTAAGAGTATACAAGGCGTATAAGCCTTTTAAAAATGTTTATACTATTTGAATATTGTTTAAATAATTAATTACATCATGCCAGAAAAGACGAATAATTATCTGGGTCAAATAACTCCAGCATAGCTGGTGTGTGAGTGTGACTGGGCTACAGTAGCTCAGCTATCCTCATTTCAAAGTTACATTAAACCATATGGTATTACATTATCAGGCAATTTATGATTAAGCCCAGGGACATGCTGGGCCCCTGATTCAGCCCGGGAAAAGGAGTTGGAGAGGCCCTCATTGCGTGCTATAGAGAGAGAGATCTCTCTCTATAGCGCTGCTGCTACTCAAAAAATTGCCATTTCAGATCATGACAAGTGACAAGCCAGTGGGCCAATTACTGTACATGAGTTATATTACGTCGTTGTCGGGTGGAAATGTCCAAATGTATGTCCAAAACCGTTTGTTTTGTATTTATCATTTTAAAAATGATTTAAACTAGTGAAAACAGACGATCTACAAGCTCACAACGCCTCACGGCGCGAGGCGTTGTGTGCTTGTAGATCTGCTGTTTTCACTACTTTTGTGCATCGGCCTTGTATGATCAAGCAGGGCTTTGCTTTGCGAAAAAATGTATACTTTTGAAACTTGGAGATACAAGGTGACGATTTACTTTGTTGGCCGCCCAGCCCCCAAAATGGAACGAAGGCCAACATTTTATTTTTATTTTTTTCCCAATGGCCGGCCTGGAATGAACCGGCCGTTCGGGAGTTGTTCCGCGTTTCCCAATGGCCAGCACGTCCCTGATTAAGCCTATACTCTGGCATTCTCCATTGAGAAATGATTGTGGAGGTTTTTGACATTTTGAACAAGTATTGGACATAGCCTACCCCAGTAAATTACAATTACATCAAAATTGTAAAATACCTGAGTAAATTAACTCAAAATTGTAAAGTACCTGAGTAAATGTACTTTATTACTTTCCGCCACTGGTTATTGCAACAGCCGCAAGGGAAGGGCTCCCGTCGTACGAGGGAGTATAAATTAGGTTCGACTTAAACTGTCCATATGCATGTGATGATGCTAACATGGATTAGCCAACACGTTGAAACTTCTGAATGGACAGGCTAGCAAATTGGCCGATGGTCAATTTCAAGTCGAGGCATGAGCTACACAGCCAAACGTGTGGGTAGTGCCGACCAAAGTTTTGCCAATCTATCTATCAATCTATCTATCTATACTGTACTGTTCTGCTGGCATTTACTCTCGTTTTGGGCTGCCCTGACAACATTAACAAAGTGTATAAATGGCAAATATGTGTTGTTTTATTCTTTCCGTATTACTGTGGGAGAGTGCAATCATGAACACCAAAAGAACAGTATTGCAGGCCTGCCAGGCCATTTTGACCATTTTTGGAGGGGCGCAACCCACATGTTTGGCTGTGTTGCTCATTACACAAATGGCAGATCCTTACAGGCTTTACCTCGTTGTAAAGATGACAAATCAACGATAACAATGATATAAAACACAATACCATTTGGCATAATTAAAGGGGGGATATAATGCATCGAATGTTGGCAAATTTTGGGTCTGCACCACCCCCACATGTTTGGCTGTGTTGCTCATTCCACGAATACCTGATGCTTATGAACTGTACCTTGTTGTAAAGGTGAGTTAGGTGACTAATCAACAATAAAAATGATATAAAACACAATACAATTTTGTATTTTTAAAGGGTCACCGAAGTCAAGTTTCCTTTCTTTTTGTGCTGAGTTTATATCTAGTAACTATAGTGTAAAGATGCTCTGTTTAGATTAGAACTGTGCCTGTTTAATTATCATGCTGTCAGATTAATAATGTGAACAATTATATCACCCAGATAGTGCAGTGGTGTATCCAGGAATGAGAGTCAGGGTAGGCGAAATGCCAGCGAAGTGTAAAGCTTGTCATCCAGGATGGGAAATAAAAGAAGTGGAAGTTTAGCATGAGGGAGAGGATACCCAAAACAGGGAATTACTTGATATAGACTACAGCCCCAGCTCCAGGTGACTGGTGTTGAAAACTGCTTGTTCTGATGACTGAATTACCTGATGACTCTGATGATCAAATCCAAGCAACTCTCTAAAACCGTGGATTTAAGTGAATTTCAGAGGACACTTAGTAGCCTACCCTTTCAGGAGGTAAACGTGATGGCCCAAACTCTATTAAGTGTCCGCCTTCCCCCGCATATCAGTGAATGGACAAGGAACGGGTTGAGCAACATGTTTTCGGTAAACTGGGCTTTTATTTGTAGACAGGACGGCAGGACCTGATCAACAATAAATAAACTAGGTCGCCTTTTCGCCTTAATGAAGCACCGCGCCTGAGATAGTGATGTGATTACACCTTTATCATCCTTTTGTAAAATATGACAATACCATAATAAAATATAATAGCCCATTCTGTTTTCCACTTTATTGGGAGAGAGGTTGATCTAGTGATGGCTTGATGGCCCACTTGATGAAAGACATTCAGTCTGCTAAATCATTGGTTCTAAAACTTTCAAGACACCTCAAAATAATCATGTGAACTGTGGTCCCTCACACTGACAAGCACAGGTTGGGGGGAACTCATGGAATTGCAGGAGTTGAGCCATTACACTTTGTTTATCTCGATTCACAGATGAATATTGTGAAAATAGCCGATCTACAAGATCACAAAATGCATAAATAATAATAAACTAGCCTTTGCTTTATATCCATTGCAGATTACTGGAACACATTTGATTCCCCTAAAAGTTCCTGGCCACAGATTATATTTCAGTGGCAAACATCACAATACACAATATTTGCATCTTGTCACTCACTTCAATAAAGTTCACAGACAATTATTTGTATGTAAAAAACATATTTTATTACAAAGTGCACAACAGGTGTAAAAAACAGGTAATGTTCTACTTCATACAAGCTCTAAGTCACGGCACCTCACCCCCACCTCTCCTCATCTCCGCCAGCCACTCCTCAACAGGCCTGCCCGCTGCTGTAGCAGAAAAGTCTACTTTCCTGCCACACTTGGGTTGCCACACTGGGAGCAAGAATGTGCACACCTTGGTTTTGGGGGCTGTAGAGGAGTCCCGCTGCAGGCTCCTCCTTCTTACAGCGCCACGCCGTGGTACGTGCTATTTTGGGGGGAGCTGGAGGGACAGGTGGACACCAACTGGGGGCCCGGGGAGCAATTGTCCTTAAAACATGACAGGTGACATGCCAAAAAAAAAGACACACGCACTCGCTTTCATTCTTCCTTTCCCCATCTTCTCTCACACTAAATACACACCAGGGATGAAGCAGTTGAGGTGTTGGTGGAATGACTCCAAGGACGTTGTTGCGCACGCAGCGGAAGACGGGCAGCATAAACAGGCCGTGCAGGGGGTGGCTCTCGGAGGTGACACCCAGCGCCAAACAGTGTATGAAGTGCCACACGTCGAGCCTCACCTCCAGCTGTTCCCAATCGGGAAACATGTTAGCGGTCCTGGACTTTCCCCCAGCGACAGGGTAACAGCAGTCCTGATCCACATACAGGACGTTGGGAGGCTCCGCTCGGGCAGGGGCATAACGTTCACCAATCCCGCAGCCAAGGGCAGCAGGACTTTTAACTGTACTAATGAATTATAATGAATGATAATAAGTTTGTTGTGTATGACACATTATGTTTCAACACAGAAATATACTAAAGGCATCTTACTGTTCAGCTAAAATATTTCTCCCCTGTATAAATCTTGTCTTTAGAGTAGCATTTTGAAGGAATGCAACTCTAGCATTAGACAGAGATATTTTTCTCACCTGTATGAGTCACCACATGCCTCATCAGACAATACTTTTGACCGAAGCTGGATGCCTCAGTTTGTGTTTTCATGTGTTGAGTTGAGGTGCTGGCTATGTTTCTCTGTTTTCATCTCCCTTTTTCACGACAAGTAATGTCAACGTTGACCCAGGAGTCTCTGGTATTTGAAGTCCCTTACCCTCATCTCCCGTCAGCACAGTGATCAGGATCTGCCCCACATCGCAGAGGCATGGGGGGTTCTGGTGGCACAATAGCGGCTGCATGCGCTGCAGGTGTCCCCAGGGTGGCAGGTGGCAGCCTCTGCAAGGTCCTGATTGTGTACCGGAGTCCATGCAGGGTGACTGCGGGTGTCTGCAGGGTGGCAGGTGGCTCCGGTCGCAGTGGGGGGGGGGGGGGGGGCAACCGGACGCTGCTGAGGCACTGCAGATGTCTGCAGTCCAATCACTGCACATTAAGCAAAGATTATCAATCAGTTGGACCTACAGGTTTTCAATGTATCAAAAAGAGATGAAACATTGAAAGATTATGGGCACACCTTTCAGGCCATTATACCAGTAAAAATGTGAATGCGCTGAGTCTATTAAATTATAAATTAGCTCAATGGAGTACAAGTGTGAATTAGCCTGATCTCAGACTCTGAGACTGAGTCTGACATTTTCCCCATTGTAATGGATTTCAAAGGGGAGGGGATTGGTGGGATCATTTAATGCCACTAGATGGCGCCGGCCCCCAACATACGTTGCCAAGGAAACGGCCCATTGCCCTGTATTGCGCAAGGCCCCTGTGCGTGCATGTGTGCGTAGTGACGTTTACGTGTCACATGACTATAGGCAGGATGTTGTGAGAAATCATTATGTATAGGCTAAAGCTAATGTTAGCCGATCATTATTTGGCCTTCTAGCAACATTCATCAGGGATAAAGAAGTTTAAAGTCAGCAAGATGCATTGGATTTAATGGAGGAATCCGGCGGTGTGATGTGTAATGTAAACAAACCCCGGTACAAACCGCTACACTTCCTCAAACTGATTCAAGACTTGAATGGGTCCCTTTGCTTGTCTCGTTAGACCCACCACCTACAGCTCTACGAATTGAATTAAAATGTAACAATCTACCAACAGTAGATGACAAACAAACTTTGTATCAAAAACATTTAAAAGTGCAAAATCACTTCACAACACTTCACAACACAAACTTTGTGATGAACAGAATAGTACCTGCACGATGTAGCCCATCTCTGGGCTACCCAACTCTTTGGCTCGCCGAACATCAGCCTCCGTTCCGGTGTCCAAACAAGCATGCCAGGTACAGGTTAAGGTACCTGTAGAGGTAGGCCTTCTGGGCCGCAGTGAAGCCCCCCTCGCCTTCCTGGTCCTCCATTGATGCTGTAACCAGAAGCACACAAAGCCACATGGGTTATTGATGAATGCATTCCCTGTGATGATGAGAATAAATGTCGAATTGGAAATTGACTTACCCAGCAGCTCGGGGCTCCCCACCCTGCAATGCTGCAGGCATCGCCGGAGGTCCTCGGCCGAGTGGAGCTTTATCTTCATCTTCTTCCACACTTCCAGAGCGGTGATAGGCGCTCCAAAACAATCATTATTAGCGTGGGGGCCATCTTCAAAACCTCCGAGCCCTCCATATACTCTCTCTGTTGACCATTTTTTTCCATAGGCTTTCATTATCTCATCGTGTGCCAAAAAACACTCCAGTTCTTCCGTGTTATCCAACGTGCTTGTGCAGGAATTTGTTCTCCCGCACAAGCCTCTTGCAGCTGGAGCATGCTGAGGTGGAGGGTTCAGCTGAGGAGGTGGAGGGTCCAGGTTCGGCGGTGGCTTGATCGTATATTATGTCCAGGTCAGTGACCAATTGGGCCTTTGAGGCACGAAGGTCGCCAAGCTGTTTCATGGCGACCTTGTACCTCAAAAGCCTCAGGGTCATCTTTATTTGCAGCTCGGTGAGCTCTTTATGGCTGTTTTGCAGATGCTGTTTCGGGTTTTTAATTTTTCCGTAGCCACTCTGAAAGAGAGGGCACCGGAATTCCCCCTTCAGGAGAATCCGGTCCCTCCCCAATTTGCAAAAGATATCCTGTTCTTTTGATAATGGAAAGGTGGCATGTTCACCTATAAGGTGTTGGTCGACAGTCTCGACACCATCCAACTTCTCGTTGCAAACAGGGCAGAAGTTGCTATCCTCCTCCTCCATGTCTACCTGTGAATGATTAAAATTACATTACACCATTTCTAAGTCAGCTGCAAGGCGCCAGCCGAGGCAGCCCGCCGGGGCGGCCGCCCCCGAGGGAGGCGGCGAGTACCGTAGCTGAGGAGATCCGCGAGTAGGGCCCGACGCGCGGCCAGAGTCGCCGCCGGCCCGCGGCGCCTGCCCCCGGCAGGTGGAGGACGTGGCGCCGCCACAAACCAACACCGACCGGCCGCCCGCCCGGTTCCAGCCCTTAGAGCCAATCCTTATCCCGAAGTTACGGATCTGGTCCTCCATTGATGCTGTAACCAGAAGCACACAAAGCCACAAGGGTTATTGGTGAATGCATTCCCTGTGATGATGAGAATAATGTTCACTTGGCATTGCCCTTCCCTAAGTGTATGCCAACTGGACTGTTACTTTGCGATGGTCACTTATCTACTTGGGCAAGACCTGTACATTTGAAACACTTAGAAGATTAATTGATGTAGAGAATACTGTCTATTAGTCTTTTTAGCATTGACTAATGCAATGTGCCATATTCCCTTTCTTGAGTCTTTTCCAAATGGACTGTCTCATTGGGGTGACCACTCGTGCACTTGGGCATGACAACTGGACTGTCAAGTTGGGATTGCCACTTGTCTACTCGGGCAAGACCTGTACATTTGAGACACTTAGAAAAATAATTGATTTGGACAGTCCTGCCTATTAGTCTTTTTAGCATTGACTACTGCAATGTACCATGTTCCCTTTCTTCAGTCTTTGTGTCATTGGGGTGACCACTCGTGCACTTGGGCACAACTGGACTGTCAAGATGAGTTTGACACTTGTCTACTCAGGCAAGACCTGTAATGATACAGACTTACCCAGCAGCTTGGGGATCTTCTCCTTGCAACCCTGCAAGCAACGTTGGATGTCCTCAGCCGAGTGCAGCTTAAGCTTTTTATTGGTTTTCACTGTGTGACTGCGCACCGTTTTTCCCTTGCTGTTGGATTTGATCAGGCTGTCCAGGTAGCCGATCAAGCTGTTTATGGCTTTCACAGAGAGGCGGCTGTGTTTGGGTTGACACTGCCGCATGTGTTTCAAAAAACACCTGGTATTCAGGAGGTAGTGCTCCAGTGTGTTTGGTGTGTCTTTGAAGGACTCCCTTAAGAGCTTGAAGACCCACCTGTTGAGGAGAGTGAAAATGTTTCTGTTTGCATGTCTTCATCAAACATACACACACACACGCACACTGGGGATGCACGATCATATCGGCCATCATATCCGTATCAGCAATATCGGCTATACAATGCATTATCGGTATCGAACCGATATCAAAATAACTGATCGGCTTAGCCGATATTTTTTTTATAATATTCACATTTGAATGTGAAGCTGAAAAAGCCCTTTGTAATGATGAAGGCTGAAGATTCAGTCAGGATTTTCTGGGAAAGATTTTCAATTTGGATTTTTTAGAATAACATTATTCAATTTAGATATTTGCAGTGTCATATCTATCTTTACCGATTCCAATAATATAGATATTGCATTATAATATAATCATGTAATATATATTTCGGTATCGGAATCGGTATCGACAGATATGAGCCTGTAAGATATCGGTTATCGGCCATAATTTCATGATCGTGTATCTCTAACGCGCGCACACACACACACACACACACACACACACACACACACACACACACACACACACACACACACACACACACACACACACACACACAAACACCCTGATAGAGGTCATTACTCACTTTCTGATGCGCTTTTTATTGTCGAGGAAACGCCATTCATTGAGTCTCTTAGCCTGGTTGGCCATGTAGTATATGAATGCCTTTACCCTGGATATCCTGCTTGTGAGGTTGGACGCTCCAGTCCTGGAGTCATCCAGCCCCCGACACTGGGTTTGGTAGTCATTGAGATAAGCAACTGTAATAACATTTAATATGTCATTAGGGTTTAAGCCTGGATCAGCAATCTCAAATTGCAGGGGGCGTCACACTGGCGGGGGGGGGACTGAGTTACTAGGGTCAAAGGTGGAGGGGCCCTAGTAACTTTAGCTACTGAAAAATAGCATACCTACGAGCTCAGAGCGTGCCACCGAGTGGTGCGCTGCGAGCTTGTAGATCTGCTATTTTTGAAAAGTCGGGAAAATGCGTTTTGCTTCTGGGGGTCCCTGGAACTAAATATTTTGAGATATGGGTCCGTGGCCAAATACATATCATTTTGGGGGTCCTTCACATGAAAAGGTTTGAGCAACACTGACATAGAAACATTGTTTAAAAAAAAAAAAAAGCCTTAGGATTTGAAATATTCAAATTGAAATGGACACATTTTCACGATTTTTCAAAAATTGCAGATCTACTGTATATCTGCTATTTTTCAATAGTTAATGTACAAAATAATTGTGCGGGGGCCCGCAGTGAATCCTTGTACCCAGGGCCCAGAATTTGGCGTGACGCCCCTGATGCCAAGTGAATATAAGGTCATGTTACAAGCAAATACTCAGTGTTAATTTTGTCGACTAAGACTAAAACTAAAAGACTAACCCTAACCCAAGATTTTGATATTTTGTCAATAAGACTAGACTAGACTAGAACAATTTCAGAAGACTGAATCTCAATTCAAACAAAGAATAAGAATAAGACAAAAATGACCCAAAAAAAAAAAAACATTTCAGGAGACGAAACATTAAGGTTGGGTACCGAAGTCGATACTTTTAATAAAATAATCACCTAAAATAGGTGAAAGAAAAAACTAGTAAAAACAGACAATCTACAAGCACACAATTAAAAAAAAAATATATATTTATGGGGTGCCCTGAGACAAAAGGTTTGGGAACCCCTGCTGTATAGGCGATCTACAAGCACACAACGCCTTAGATGATAAATTAAAACAAAAAAACGGTTTTGGAAATACAAGGTTTCCACCCGACATGATGATATCAATATGTTTTAAGGGTAAGTATAATAGGTTTATTATTATTATAAAATTATTAATATAAAATGGTAGGGGTGCCTCGGATAAAATACACTAGGTACCAATACTTGCTGGCAGCTTCAGATTCCGCATGAGGTTTCCCCGTCCCCTCCCAACGTCCCAGCTAGTGTAGCTGGGGGGGGGGGGGGGGGGGGGGGGGGGGGGGCAGGGGTGGGCTGGTGGGTTGTGGGCTGGTCGGCCACAGCTGGGGTGTCCGGTGCCTGGGGGGGGGGGGACTGCAGCTGGGGTGTCTGGCGCCTGGGGGGGGGCGACTGCAGCTGGGGTGTCCGGCGCCTGGGGGGGGGGGTGGCCTCAGGTGTGTTTGATGGCCCAGGTGAGAACTGGAACAGACATATATGAAGTATTATTAATAATAATAACATATTATATTTGTCTAGAACCTTCATGACATGAAATGCAGCTCAAAGTGCTCTACAGAGAAAAGTACCTCTTGGCTCACCTTCGGGTCGTTGAAGAGGTCGTCTTCTGTCGCCGAGGTCGTCTTCTGTCGCCGAGCTGGAGAGGTCATCTATGGTGGAGCGACATTGGATTGGAGCGACAGCCTGATGAGTAGTGGGTGGAGGGTAGTGGCAGGGGGTGGAGGTAAGCGGTGACGGAGGCCCCAGCTGAAAAGATTAAACATAAATCTCATTAGTCATACATCCCATCAGACCAAATATAAGTTTTGTATTTCCATTAGTGACAAAATAAATCACCTCTATGTCCGCCTTGGAGATGAAGTCCACCTCCGTGGAATTCTCCTAGATAGAGAGATGGATAGATACCTTTATTATCCCGCCTGGGAGTGATGACAACAGTCAGTGCTACATAAATTTCTCAACATTATGCCAAACACAGGTTATATTTCCTTAAATACCTTTGCGACATCGTCGAGGGGGGTGGAGGGGTTGCAAAATTGGGTTGAATGCTCCACCTGCGAGATTAAACAAAGACCGTCAGAAAACAAGAGGTCAGATGGACACACGCACGCACGCATGCACACACACACACACACACACACACACACACACACACACACACACACACACACACACAGATGAATACAGACCTCTTCAGCAGCTCTTCCTCCAGTGGTCTTGCCCTGCTTCTTCAGTTTTCCAATACTGGAGTGGCGGTGGTGTCTCTCCAGCTGGAAAGATTAAAGAAAGGCAGTCAGACAATCATACAGTCAGATGGACACAGACACGCGCGCACGCACATACACACACACACGCGCACACGTGCACAAAAAAACACACGTACAGATGAATACAGACCTCTTCGTGTCGCCTTTTTCCCGGTTCCCCAGCGTGGTGGTGACTCTCCGCCTGGCAAGATTAAACAAGGGCAGTCAGACAATCATAAAGTCAGATGGACACACACACACACACGCACGCACACACACACACACACACATACACACAGAGATGAATACAGACCTCTTCAGCAGCTCGCCCTCCTTTGGTCTGCTTCTTAACTTCAACACTGGAGTGGCGGTGGTGTCTCTCCAGCTGTAAAGATTAAAGAAAGGCAGTCAGACAATCATACAGTCAGCTGGACACACGCACGCACACACGCGCGCGCACGCGTGCACACACAAACACACACACACAGATGAATACAGACCTCTTCGTGTCGCCTTTTCTTTGGTTCCCCAGCGTGGTGGTGACTCTCCGCCTGGCCAAATTAAACAAAGGCAGTCAGACAATCATAAAGTCAGATGGACACACACGCACGCACGCACGCACGCACGCACGCACGCACGCACGCACGCACGCACACACACACACACACACACACACACACACACACACACACACAGATGAGTACAAACAGTCAGACAGACAGACAGACAGACAGACAGACCTGTCTCTTTTTTGGGGTATCCCTTGCTGTCGCCGACCATGTTCTCCATCTCCACAACCGTGTTCTCCTTCTCCACGACCGTGTTCTCCTTCTCCCCGACCGTGTTCTCACGCTCCACGACCTGAAGATCAGCCTCCACCGTGTTCACGACCGTGTTCTCCATCTCCAAGGTACAGGACCTTCTTTTCTCCAGGGTCGGCATTTATGGCCATTTCAAAAAGGGCCTTCCATTTGGCCGTTCCCTCCTGGGCCTTCCTCAATTCCTCTTCGAACTCTTCCACATCACCCCGGGCCCTTGCCAACCTGCGCCTCAGTCGTACACAGTTCTCGCAAGGACCCCGGGTGATGAGGACTGGGGTGATTCGGGGGTATTGGCGAAGTTTTCCTCCTGACCTGCCGTCACAATCCCAGCTGAGCCCTCTGCCGTGGGCTCAGCTGGGACCCCCTCCTCCAGGTCAAAATTTGTGGCCAAGGTGACCTTCGGCCCAGAGGCCCGCTGCTCAGCTAGCTGAGATTTCACCACCTGCCAGGTGGCCAGATGAAGGAGGCTCTTGAGTCGCCAGGCCTGGGCTGCTGGGTCTCTAGGAGCATCCCACCTGGCGTGGGCCTCCAGGTGCCTTTTGAGTTTTTTTTATCTTTTGTTTGTTTGCACCCAGGAATGGGGCAGGGGTGGCGATCGATAAAAATTCGACCCCTGGCCAGTTTGAGGAATATTTGGATTTCACCCTTGTTCTTTAGATGGTGTGTCCTTTCAAAATGCATTCCAATATCACTGCGATGTTTGTCACAGTCGGGGAAGGGGCAGGCCACCGGTCCAGGGGCCTTCCTCTGCTTCTTTGCCTGAAAAACATTATATGATTTTTCAAAAATAGCAGATCTAAAATGGGTTTTAAAGATTTTTTTTTGTTTTAACTTGTCAACTTTGCACTGACCATTTACCAAGTCTATGCCAAAATGAACTGTTGAGTTGGGATGCCAAACAAGTTGTTCACAACAATTTGGAATTGACATGTCAAAGGGCAATGCCAACAGTCTACTCGCATAACTCCCTTCCGCCAAAATCCCGAAGGATTCGGACGGACCCGACTCGCGCTACTCGGCAAAGCCCTTTTGCTGTCCAGGGGGGAGCCCCAGCATGTCTAGAAGGTCATTGTTCCCAGGTTACCATCCAACCCGTGGAACTTGACCCTGGTCACTCCCCTCAACATCTCCCTGATCGGCCAAATCAACGGGGTGTACTTCCGAACCTTCCTCTCCGCGGCCGTAGCCAGGGAGGTCTGGTTCATCTCGTACGGTACGACTACGTCCACCACCAGCGCGAGCGGGCCACTCACAAGAACAAGGTCATGGGTTGCGGAGTTTTCCCCGGGGGTCCCTCACCTGGAACTCGGAGATGACCCTCCACCCACAGGTGATGGCTTTCATAGCCAGGTGCTTAGATATCTCATTGTGCCGCTGTAACCGACTGACCGAGACCGCTGGGCACCTACAGAGAATATGCACGGCGGTTTCGAGCTCGTCTCCGCAGTGTCGGCAGTCCGCCCCAACCTTTGAACGTCCCCTCCGAATCGACTCCCTAGTTGGGTAGACATTCGCGCACAAATGGAGAGCAGCAATGTGCAGTCCTGGCTGGAACCCCACCGAGGCGGGGTCCCTGATACAGGAATTGCTGACCTTGTTGTTTGCGAAATTCTCTACACCAACACCCTGCACTTCCAGGGACGCCCATCGCTCGAAATCCCCATACACAGGGGACTGGCCGCACCTTGCCGGGCTTTTTCAGGGCGAAGACATCCGACCTCCCTTCTTATTTTCCCTTCAATTGGACGTTACGTCCAATTGGCAATATAATGTAATGATATTGCCAATTGGATGTTTTAAACGTCCAATTGGCAATATCATTACATTGGACAGTCAAAGTGGTTACTTGCCTCGACGATGTAGCCCTTGGCGTCGTCGCCATGTGCCTCCCTGACCATTTTCTCCGTCAGTCTTGAGTGCACCTGGTTGCGGTGCCCGAAGTTGCATGCCATGTAAAGGCACAGGTAGCCGTTGAAGGCAGCCTTTTTATTGTTTGTGAACCCACTCCCCTCCTTGTCCTCGATCAATGCTGTAAACAGAAGCACAGATCACCACATGGGTCATTAAGTGTGCCTGCCATGCAATGCAATGGCAAAACACTTATTGTAATCCGCCATACTTAAGTAAGTCAGTCAGTAAGTCATGTTCTGGCAAATTTCGGCGCGTAATAACTGCCGCACGATTTACACCACCCCCGCAATATATACATCAAAACATGCGGCTCGGCCGGGAATGGGGTGCTATTACTTTTCTTTCCGATCCGCGTTACCATGGCGACGTAATTCGCAAAAAACGACGCCAAAAAACCCCATTCACTTAGAATGGGGGAAATTTCGGCACGTAATAACTGCCGCACGATTTACGCCACCCCCGCAATATACACATCAAAATGTGCGGCTCGGCCGGGAATGGTGTGCTATTACTTTTCTTTCCGATCCGCGATACGATTGCGATGTAATTCGCAAAAAACGACGCCCAAAAACCCCATTGACTTAGAATGGGGGACTCCGAAAAAAAACCAGAAACTTTGGCGCCACATAACTCTGCCATACTTTTGCCTAGCAACGTGATTTAAACTTTAAAATGCACACACAACTTTGGTCTTTTTCCGGCCAATAGGGATGAGCTGTAATTGATTAAGCCCCGCCCCCTCTGTAACAGGAAGTGTCCTTCGCCAAACAGTAAGTGCCTCTATAACTCATGAACCGTTTGTCGTACAGACCCGCGGCTGGTGTCATAATTCTTTTTTTTTCTCAAATTTTTTTTCTCAATTTTTTTTTTCTCAAAATTTTTTTTTTCTCAAATTTTTTTTTCTCAAATTTTTTTTTCTCAAAAAAAATTTTTTCTCAAATTTTTTTTTTCTCAAATTTTTTTCTCAAAAATTTTTTTTTTCTCAAAAATTTTTTTTTTCTCAAATTTTTTTTTCTCAAATTTTTTTTCTCAAAAAATTTTTTTTTCTCAAATTTTTTTTTTCTCAAATTTTTTTTTCTCAAAATTTTTTTTCTCAAAAAACTTTTTTTTTCTCACAAAACAATTTTTTTCTCACAAAACAATTTTTTCTCAAAAAAACAGTCGTTAAAGTGCGACCCGTGATAACGGCCAAAAATGCGCCAAAACGCCACTAATTAGTCGAAATGGCTGTGGGTGGTGTCATATGAAGAACCATAATGTTAAAGCTTATGCAAAAAATGCTAATGTTAAAAAATGTAACGCTAATGCTAACACCAACCGCTACACAAGGTTGCACAGACTTAGCGAGCTGCAGGCACACTTAAAAATTTTTGGAAATTTTCTTTTCTAGTTATTGAATACGTTCCCTGTGATGTTGAGAGCAACTGTCAAATTGCGATATTGACTTACCCAACACCTCTGGTATTTTGACCTTGCAGGTCCGGAGGCAGGTCTGGAGGTCAGCTGCCTTGTGGATTAGCTCCCTCTTCTTTTTTTTGACCTCATGGGCCCGCCTGACCTTGTTGGGCCTATTTGTTTTTATCAGGCGGTCCATATAGGAGATCAAGTTCATCATCTTGGCCGCGCAGACCCGGCATTGGGGTGGGGGGGAGTCCCGCATGAACTTAAGGAAAGTTCTTACGTTCAGCAGGTAGTGTTCCAGCGTGTTCGGCGTCTTCTCGAACTGGACCTTGACTACCTTGAAGACCCAGCTGTTTAGGAGAGTTAAATGTGTTAATGCATGTCTTCAACCATCACTCTCTCTTGCATGCACACCACATCCTGATGGTACAACATTACTCACACTTTGATGCGTTCTTTATTGTCCACAAACCCCCACTCGCTGAGCCGGGGGGCATTGTGGGCCATAAACTGTAGGAACGACTTGACCCTGCTCACTTTTGTTTGTATGTTGCCCGAGGCAACATCGGACATGTCAAGGCCCAGTTCCTGGTGGGCAAAGTCGTCAAGGTAATTGTCTGTAAAAGATACATCATGTTAATAGTGTTGCCTGGAGCAGCAAGCTCAAACAGTATGTTATGTCATGTTACATTGCAAATAGGACACTCCATTTGCCATACTTACTCATGCCGGGAGAAAACTTAATGAAGCGCATCATGTTTCCCTTCCCGGTCCCCAAACTCAGTGAATTGAGTGGCCGCCTCTCGAGGTTCACTCTTGGCTGTCGCACCTGTCAAATACATAGAAGAAATATAAGAAACCAAGTATTGATCACACGAATGAGATAATGGAGTGGCAAAGACCTTGCCGCTGGCCTCTTTCTGGGTGCTTACTGGTACAGCAGGATGTTCATCTTCCGCCACCTCCACTTCCCCCGCCAATTCCCCGCCATCAAACGGATCCGGTACCGATATTACTACCGGCACCGTAGGGCTTGGCTGTAGAGAGAGATTGATGGGGAGGTCCGGTTCGTCCCCAAACTCCATCTCGTCGGAGGTGATCGGGACCTCTGGATCCGGTTCGTCCCCGAACTCCATCTCGTCGGAGTTGATCGGGACCTCTGGATCCTCCACGCTCGGCTGTAGAGAGATTGGTCTGTGACAAACCCAAATACATTCTAGGGGCAACTGGACGGTTCAAATGGCAAGAGAAATAAATGATTTCTGTTGTCCCCGCGCACCGGCTACAGATAAGCGGTAGGGGCAACTGGACGGTTCAAATGGCAAGAGAAATACACTATTTCTGTTGTCCCCGCGCACCGGCTACAGATAAGCGGTTGGATAGACAGACAAACACACAGACAGGTGAATACAGAATACCTCTTGCTCTGGGACACGGCGCTGTCTCTTCCCAGCGACAGAGGCAGGGGCGATGGCAGGCCTCTCTGCCAAAGGACTGGTGACTGGTGTGGGGTGCCAGCTAGGGTCAGCAACCTGTAGGAAGAACAAACGTGGATAAACATCTTTGGAAACAGTCAATTGGACCGACAGACAGACAGACATCCAGACCATTGGATAGTTTAGAATACCTCATTCTCAGACTCTGAGTCAGCAGACTCAGAGTCAGGTGCAGATGCAGGTGCAGGTGCTGGTGCAGATGCAGAGGCACGGGCAGGCCTCTTTGCAGAGGCAGAGGCCTGGCATGATTAAACAAAAACAGTCAGTGAGACATCCAGACAATTGGATAGACAGACACACACAGACAGATGAATACAGACAGATGAATACAGACCTCTAGCGCGGGTGTCTGGCGCTTCCCCCCACCCCGTACAATGAGGAACAACAGATGTGCATAAACAACATGGGAAAATGTCAGTTAGACAGACAGACAGACAGACAGACAGACAGACAGACAGACAGAATTTTAGCTACATAAGTGTCTCAACATTATGTCAACCATAGTTTAGAATAAATACCTCAGGCTCAGCAGACTCAGCAGGCGAGGACACCTGCCCTTTTAGTGCTCTAGCCATTGCCTTATATTTAGATCTGTCAGCTAAGGCTTTGGCAAGAGCCTTCCTTGTCTCTTTGAGCTCTCTCCTAACTGCCCAGAGCTCGGCGGAGCTTGTGCCCTCGCCGGGGGTGGTGGATGGGGGAGGGAGACCACTTGCAGGACCAGGACCCTTTCTGGAGGAGGACGGGGGAGGTGGACGTGCTCCAGGACGTGGTCCAGGCCCAGCCCCCTCCTCCTCTGGCTCCACGGCCGATGGTGGCCGGTACGGTGGCCGGTATGGTGGCCGGTATTCTGGCTGGTAGTTGTCCACGTCTACCGTGGTCACCAGAGGAGGGTTCTGGGCCCTCAGTTCGGCCATTTTTTTCCGTATGTGAGCCCAACCGGCCTCATGCAGGAGCTCGTCAGCTCGTCGGTCCCCCTCGTTCTTGCCGTGGACATCTCTAATGTGCCTTGGCAGTTTTGCAACTTTTTTTTCGCAAGCAGGACACGGGTCCGTGTCAATGCCCAGGCGGCCCCGAGACATCTGCAGGTAGAGCCTACGCTCCTCATCGTTGGCAATTCTGTGGGTGTTAAGGAGGTGCTCCTTCATCTCCTTGATGAGCTTATGACACCCAGGGAAGGTGCACCACACGAGCCTGTTCTCCTTCCTTTTTGGTGGCTGAAACAACAGTAGGTTTTAGTTAGGGTCTCAGCCAGGTAAGCACTAGCATAGGACTTTAGCTCAGGCTTTTAGCTACATAAGTGTCTCATCGTTCTATTCTATACATTCTATTGGCAACTGGATGGTTCAAATGGCAAGATAAATACATTATTTCTGTTGCCCCCCCGTGCACCGGCTACGGATAATGAGGCCCGGAGCACCCGCTCGTATCTGTCGATCGCTTCTTGTGGGTCACGGACTAAGGACATTGGAGAAAAACTTGACATCAGCCACCGTGACAAACAGCCACACAATATATTGCCAGTGCCAACTTTCAGGGATGATCAATTAACTCAAAATATTGTAACGAGATTGTATTTCAGTTAGGAGAATAGGGACAACAAACAGACTAGGGAACATTTAGGGCTTGAGCCATCTACAGCAGGGGTCTTCAACGTTTTCAGGCCAAGGACCCCTTAAATGAGAGAGAGAGATGAAGCAGGGACACCCACAACCTTTTCACAGATTCCATGTAGTTTCATCTTTTGATGGCACAGTGCATTTTGGATTCTTGAACTGAATAAACTTTAACTTATTAAACTTGACATTTCACTCTGTACTTGGTCTGCTCTTTTCCCCTCTACACCTAAGCTCTTTGACGATCTACAAGCTCACAACGACTTGCACAGCTTGTAGATCTGCTATTTTTGGCAAAGGTTCTGCAAATTTGGACACTAGGGTTCAAGTGGTCAATATAAAAGAAAAAAGGTTTCTATCACACAAAGATTTGGAGGACCCCCTGTAGTATCTCTGAGGACCCCCTGGGGGTCCCAGACCCCCTGTTGAAGACCCCTGCTCTACAGGCATAATATTTTACTATTTGCCATAAAAACAAATTTTAAAGCTCTACAATTAATTACCTCTGGTGCGTGTTGGGGCCTTCTTGTCCTTCTTTCCCTTCTTCTTGGCCTTTCCCTTCCCTTTCTTAGCCTTCCTAGCCTTTTTAGCCTTCTTTCCTTTCTTAGACTTCTTCTTTCCTTTCTTTGCCCTTTTAGGTCCCGAGTCAGTCGAGGTGGTGGAGGTGGAGTCTGTTGAGGTTGAGTCTGTAGAGGTGGAGTCAGAGGTGGAGCTAGAGTCGGAGTCACTGCTAGGGGGGGCCAAGTAGTCTTCGTCGTCCTCCTCCGAGGACAGGTCTTTTGCCTTCTTGGCTGGTGGTCTGGTTACTGTAAAAATGCAATACAAACCACAGAGCTTCTGGAACACCAACTGAAGATCGCTGAAGTGCTGTTCCCAAGACGATGAGTAGACAATGATGTCATCCAAATACACAAAGCACTTTTTTCCCTTTCAGCTCTCCTAAGGTTATTTCCATCAACCTCTGAAATGTTGCTGGTGCGTTTTTAAGACCGAAGGGCATCACTTTGAAATTATAAAGGCCAAAGGGACAGGTGAAGGCGGTTTCGTCCTTGCTGTTCTCATCCATCAGGCACTGCCAGTAGCCACTTTGCAGGTCGATGGTGGAGAAGACTACAGAACCGGCCAGTGAGTCCAAGATCTCCTGTATGGTGGGGAGAGGGTACGCATCGGTGTGTGACACTGCGTTGAGCTTGATCTAATTCACACAAAATCTAATTTTCCCATCTTTCTTAGGAATGAGGACCACCGGAGACGCCCAAGCTGAAGAGGAGGGTTCAATGACGTCGGCTGCTAGCATTTCATCGACTAGCTCCTTCATCACCTTCATTTTCGCCGGGGAGACCGGTAAGACTTCTGCTTGATGGGAATTTCCTGTGTAAGAAATATCTTGTGTTTGAGCACATTCGTTTGGCCCAACGTAGAGGTGCATACATCTCCATTGCTCTGCAATAGCTCCAGTAGCCGCTTCTTCCCATTGTCATCCAATTTAGCTTTCTCCACTGCATTCTCCCACCGTCGAGAGTATTTTTGGCAAGGGGGTCAATATCAAAGAGCTGGCCGGGGCCCCCCTCCACGCGGGCCCCCCTCCACGCGTGCCCGTATTCGTGTTTTGGCCCGCGCGCAGCGCGGGCCGAAATAACGTGTATTTCACAGGAAATTACTCATTTTCAAAGTAAAAAAATGGTTAAAAGTGGTTCTACATGGCGGCATAACCGTTCAGAGATTGTGCTAGGGTTTTAAACTGGGTTTTAAACTGTTGATCACTGTAACTGGCATGGTTAAAATTTACCGGACATCTGATAAAAATATCGGTCATAGATATTTGTATGCATTAATGACAAGCAGGTCTGTGTAATGTGCCAATGTGAACCAGAGACATCGGTACATGTTGGATTGTACTGTTTGAACATAAGTATGTACACAAATGTTAGGGCCATCTTGCACAAATACATTAATTAACCATGTTACCATTTGCGCATCGGCGTGCGTAAATGGTTGCTCAATAACCTGAACATTGCATTACTTTGAGAACACATTTCCTTCATAATAAGAAACAAAGCATATAGCCTGCTGCACATAAATATGTATTTCAGATTAATCCTTCAAAATATGGCTCAGCTTTCAGCTGACATAAGGTAATAAAGTATATAGGCTTAGGCTACTCACAAGCTACTGTAATAGATAAAGGCGTCCCTGCATCTGGTTTAGGACAGCTGTTTGGGACAATTCAGTTGATAAGCATTTGTGCCTCCTCGGATATATTCCACTCAAGCCACGGTGACATTTTAACGTGTCCTCTGTCCACATGATAACGTGTTTCATCTTTCTGGATGGAACAGCCCAGTCCATTTTTTTCCATCTTCAAATAGGTGTGCAGTGGCTGGACAACTTAGCCAACTTTACTCACACAAGTGCCCTCTTGTTTCAAAGTGTCTGTAACATACTCTAACTAATAATACAGATTTGACTGTCCATCGTCCACGTGCAACTTAAACTGTGCCCTATTTCAAAGCCTTATTTTAGCTTATTTTACTCAGGTTAATATTAAAAGGAAATATGTACTGTATAACTTATTTTGTGCAACTTCGCTTCGCTTGCGTCTCTCTGGGAGGGAGAGAGAGAGAGAGAGAGAGTGAGAAAGAGAGAGAGAGATGTCGCTGAACTGCCGCTCCAAACATGTACAATTATGCAATATATAAGGTGCTCACCGCATTGTTGAAACTCTTTCTACCGACCCGCAAACTCCTCGTCCTCGCCATGTGTTAATCCATATGTTTCCAATAAATGAATGTTCACTCAAACTTGTCTCGGAGTCGGCAGTCGGCACTGTAGCTTCTTCCGCAAACAAAGCATGTCCTAGTATGAGAGCGAATAGCGAAGGAGATAAATGTCATGTGGGCCATCTTGACCCAATGAGATTCCAAGATTCCTGCCTACCGTAACTGACAGTGTAAGTGCGCCCTCCAAAGGCCCGGGCCGGAGGGAGGGGGCCCGGGCCGGAGCCGGAGGGAGGGGGCCCGGGCCGGAGGGAGGGGGCCCGGGCCGGGGCCCCCCACCCACGGGGCCCCCCCACTCCCGGAACGGGGTAAAGAGTACCCTTTACCCCCCCCTATCGACGGGCCTGCTGCGTCCCAGGAGGAAAGAGTAACCGCCGTCGTCCTGCAGGGATTAATGGCAGAGTAGAAGGTCAGCAGACTCTTCCCCTTCACCACATCAGAGACAAATATTGTACTATTACTCCACTACAATTATTTGAAAACTTCAGTTACTAGTTACTTATAGGTTTGATTATTATTACAAAACATACCTTAACCACTTGAGCCCTATGTAAACTTTGGCTATAAAAAAATAGCCAATCTAGGACCTTGTAGATCTGCTGTTTTCAAAAGATGTTAATACATTTGAAAACTTGTGACACATTCTGCATGATGAGTACTTTCTGCTTTTGGTTCTTACTTAAATTGTGATACCAATGCAATGCAATGCTATTGTACTTTTGCTCAAGTACATTTTGAATTCTGGACTTTTACTTGTAAGGTCACACCGCACCTTTATTCTTCCTGTTAACCTAACAGGTAGAATTTCTGCCAATGCATTTCAATGGGAATCGACCTCTCTTTAGCAAAAATCTGTAAATGGCAGCAATACACTCCATTCCCATTTCCATGCATTGGCAGAATCCACCCTCATAGGTAGAATGAAAGTGCCATACCCTAGCAGAGTATTTCTACATTTCTACTGCAGTATTGATACTTTTACTTAAGTAAAACATTTGCAATGTGCAGCTGGAACAGCTTCACATTTATAGTGGTCCTTCAGTGGGGCGAACAGATGTCGGATGACTGGGACGCTCCAAGAACGACCCAGAACCATTTGCCTCTCTTTCTTTCCCATGTTGTTTACGTCTGTGTAGTGTTTGGGGAAACCGGAAATCTCTTCAATTTCGGTTAGCCAGAGGTGGTCGGCTTCATCGTTCCAGGTCTCTGGAGTGAAGTTGCACTTTGTGGTCATGGTCTTCACTTTGGTTATCCTGGTAACCCGTCCTTTCTCCAAACAATCCTGGAGGTTCACCTTGTCCTCCAGAGTCGTTGTCAAGGCTCTGTTCATGCCTGGCAGATTACCCCAAAAATATCTGTGTGCGGGGCTGACCTCCACCGCATCATGCAGAACAGGATTGCACTTTAGGTATTTACAGATGTCTGCCTTGGTTCTGAGTTCCATGTTGACAACGTTCTCAAAGAGCCAGAAGAACGGCCGGTCTTCATCCTCTCTGGGCCTCAGCGTGTTGAGGATTGTCATGACCTGGCTCAAGCATGACAAACATGGGAGACGACACACAGGCGAAGTTGTAAACTTACTTTTATTTATAACTAAAAATAACCATAAATCATACTTAACTCTTATACTGCTTTGGACGTTCCTGTTCACCCCAATTCTAGAGAGTGAGGCGCGCCAATACGGCCGTTCGTTCGTTTGATATTTTTTATGGATTATGATAAAAGACGTCCTTGCGCAACTTTTCAATGTATAATTGGTCGTCGGGTCGTTTTGAGGACAGCCGGAAACCGCGTCATAAAAAAAAAAGTAAACAGACTGTCCTGGCTCCGCCTGCCTAGCTGCTAGCCTTGAGGGATTATATTGTTTTTTGCATCGGACTGTTAGTAGAGAGAGAGAGAGAGAGAGACACGTTGGTAAAAGCGATCATTTTGTCGGAAATCAGTTGTTTTATAGTATTAGTAGTATAGTAATTGTAGTAGGTAGTAGTATTTAGCAGTACTAGAATATTGAGATGTATTAGGCCAAGTAGTAGGCCAACTCAGCCTCAACTTGCTGGTATCATTCCGCCGAAGCGCGACCCAACCCCCCCTGGCCGAGGAGCAGCAGCAGCAGATCCACGGATAGAAATAAACTTTGTTAGAATTAGGATTACACAACCTACCCGTGTTGGTGACCCAGGACCAGCGCCCATGAATGGTGGTGGTGGTCGTGATGATGATGATGATGATGATGATGATGATGAAGAAGAGAAAAAGATCACTGTAGCCGTTGGTATTGAAGATAAAAAGATTGAAGATGGTGCCAGTCCACTGTAGCCGTTGGTATTGAAGATAAAAAGATTGAAGATGGTGCCAGTCGCGAAGAACCGGGGTCCAAAAGTGGATCAAGAGCCTCCTGATATTGTGGAAACCGATCCCGACGGAGCTCGACCCCCGTGCAGGATGGATCCCCCCGCCCGGGGGCTCACATCGCCGCAGCAGCAGAGACCATGTACCGCCGCCACCGCGAAGAGACAGACGAACTGGACGATTTGGCCACGAAGAATGGCTTCCGCGTAGAGACCCCTCGGAGAACAGAGGCCATGATTCTACTGTCCAAAGTGGTAAGACTTAAATCCAGTGCATGTATGTATTGTATAGTTGTATAGTTGTATACTGTATAGTTGTATACTGTGTGATAACAGAGCATCCGTGTGGAAGCCTGGTCTCTATCAGTGAGATGGGGTAACGGTTTTCCATTGCGACGTGTTGCCACTCCGACATTGGGATCCGGTCTAGAGCCCACCTACTGCATCCGGCTATTTACACGTACACATACATGCAAGAAATGTTTCCGTATCCGGACCGGATCAGTAACTTGATCCAAGCAGTTAGGATCCACGTGCATGCGTTTGTTTTTGTCGCTACACAGGACACACGTGGAGTTCCTATCACGCGCGTGCACGTACCGCGTGTAGTGTACGGTGCACTGCACAGCTACTAGGATTATTTGATGGGAATTTAGGATTTATTGGCTTAGTTTGTGTGTGCGTGCGTACGATGCGTGTGTGTGTGTGTGAGAGAGGGAGAGGTTTCTTTTTACGTGTGGTGCACGTGCGGTGCACGCGCGTGCACGTACTATGCACGTACGGTGGACGCCCCGCACCCACCTCGCTATGTCGTCATCATCATCATCATCAGTAGGCCTACATCTCTGATGATGATGATGTAGCTTTTCAGTTCAATTCAAAGGAGCTTTATTGGCATGAGAAAACATACGTTTACATTGCCAAAGCAAGTGTTACAAATAAAAACTGTTGAAAATGGGGAACATATATACAGTTGGAGGGAGTACAGCTTTGTGTAAACAGAGCTATGTTGCATTGTGACATTTTATATATTATACATACAGGGTATAAAGGGCATTTCACTGTGACAGTAAATGCATGGTAACTATTTACTATATCTGCATTTTATGTATTATTATGAACTTATTGTAAGTCATTTGCTAAATGTCAAAATTGTAAATTGATTTGTTTACATATAAACCTTTTGATAATTTCCTGGCTATGATTTTAGATGATGAGTCGACGATGATGAGCCTACTTCTTCATTGCCACATCGTAATCGTCCAAGGACAAGGATAGGTAAAGAACAAAAACTTTTTTTCTGTAAAGCAGACTTAGCACCAGACACATGCTCACATAGACATCAAAGGGGGCTGGAGCCCCTGCCCTTTTATCCATCTGTAAAAAGTGCCCTCTCCAGACCATGAATGCTGTTTTTACATAATATGTTTATATACGGGTCAGTGACGTGATGCCCCAAAAAATGTGTTTTTAAAAAAACTTTAAATTGCAGGCATAAAAGTTATTTACTTTTGTTCTACTCACTCTCAACCTTATGGAAATACATTTTGTTTTTAGATATTTTATTGGAATCAGACTTTATTCAGCAGTTTGTTGTACTTGTGCCTAAAATCGTCATATGGTGTGACATGAAAATAATTGTTCATAAAATGAAAATGGAGTACATCTTTCTTAAGTTACTCACTTTATCAAAGTCCTTTATCATAACTAACCAGTGATCCACTATAGTTTTTTGAAAATTAATTATATCTGTATATTTTTTTCATAATCGACACTCTGTGTGAGGCCCATGTTCATGATCTTACAACATATTTTAAATGTATTCTGTCAAAACTTTCTCTAAAATTACACAAATATTTGTGACTCTTCCTGATAATATTCTCTATGTAATCCATAAACATTTTTTTGGTTTAATCATTAATAAAGGTATGATTTTTCACTATTTGGAATGTCACACCAAATGATTTAGTGTCACACCGTATGATCATATCTTCATGTGTCAAAGCAAACTGTGTTTTAACCTACCTATTAGTGAGTACTGAACTTTACTGATTGATTAAACAATTACCCAGGATAACATGGCCTTAATATTTCTGAACAGGATATTATTGTAGGGCTTTAACACCTTCTAAGCCTGGCCGTACTCCCTCGGACTTCCTACTGGGTCCCATCAGCCACGCCGTCTATTCCCGGACTTTTGATATAAATTATAATAAAAAAAAAAAAAACATCGGAAATTCTTCTCTGTGTCTTTTTGGAGCGATCTGAAAGGGTTAATATGCTCTGACAGTCATTTTCTGGTGCTGGGTGTGATACTCCTAATATCCAGCAGGCCACGCCGTTGACTCACATTCTGGATGGATGGCTGGCCAGGAGGAGCCTCATCCTCTCCCCAGTGTTGAAACTCAGCAAGAAGCTCAAACAAGATGGCTGGTCTTTGTCTCTGTTCGTGGATCGCGGTTTCAATCACGTTCGGGCGCCGCTTCTCTATCGCTCCTTTCCCTGCTTCGCCGCACGTAAACGAATGGAATTGATCTCCCCTCCGCCTCGCCAAAGTAAGATCGCCGACCTCTGCAGGATGAATATGTACGCTGTGTCGAGCACTCCAGTACGTGTTGTTATCATGTGGGCTTTGTTTTTTTAAAACATGTTTGTAAATAAATGGCTTATTTCTTCGGCGCTACCTCTGTTCAGAGGGTTCTGCCGCGGCTTGCAACGTGTTAACATGGGATAAGAAATAATTGTAGTAGTAGATGGATGATGAGGATGTGCACAGGAATGCTACGCACACCTAAGTCTTCTGCCGGCCCACGGCAGAAGGATCCTAAAGAGACAATAAGGCGCATAGCCACACTTGGAGCCAAGGCAACATTTTATTAACACCAATTAGTGGAAACAGAACTCAGCATTCAGGTAAATTGCTTTTTTCCGAAGTCTCCTGAACTTGAACACAGCATTTTGTGTTGAACAAATGTAATTAGGAATCATGACATTACACCACATCTCCACTAGCTAAAGAGTGCTGGGTTGCGCAACTCCGAAAATAGCTGATCTACAAGCTCGCAGCACAACGTGTTGAGAGCTTGTAGATCAGCTATTTTCGCTAGTTTTGTCTCGGGTCCTACCTTAACACTGTCCACTGTCCAGTCCAGTGAGTGAAAGTACAAAAGTATTAGATCAGATTAGATTATACATTTAGACTGCATTGTACATCAGCCAGTCGTATTTGGTGAGGGTAGCAAACCGGCTGCCTTGTTGCGGTTCTGCTATGCCACAGACAACCTCCTGCTCTTCGTAGAAAATGCAGTCTCGCCCCTTTGGCTCCTCTCTCTTTGCTGGGTCATTGTTTAGTTTCTCCCTGTACTTTCTCGTTCTCTCAGCACTTGTCATTTTCCAGCTGACATAAGAAAATGGAATGTATAGTTTAAGACAAAGAGAAAATATTGTTTAGATTGAAACAATATGTTAAGGTTTCTGTGAAGGGGTTTCTGCTCTGTCTGATGAATTTGAAGTATCACTGAATGAAGCTAAATTACATTTTATGTAAAAATGTTTAAAACAAATGTTTAAATGTACAAAAGAAACATGGAACTTTGTTATTTATTGTTATATCTGTAGTGGTGTGACAATCAAGTCATATGGCGTGACAAGCAGACATGTGACACCATTATGATTAAGTGTCACACCATATTACGTTTTCTGCATTTAGGTTTACCTTGAGGCTACTATGTACACATTAGCATGCTAACAGCATGCTAGCTATAACAAAGCAACCTAGATCTACATGGAAATATGACCAAAACTTCAAATAACTTAAGCTTTTTTTAATGAAAAGGTGTCACACCAACAGACATCCAAAGTGGTGAGTTTGTCAAAGTTTCAACAAGATGGCATTTCATGAAAATGTTAAAATCATAACTCACCTCAGACACCTGTCTTGCAGTTGTGCTGGGAGTGCTGAATAGCCTTACAGAAGAAGGACCTCTCTAGCCAATAGGTGTCCAAATAATTGCCTGTTTAATTTGTCCAAACTAGTGTCACACCAAATGATTTTGGTTTGGGGGACAAAATGTTTTTGATCAGAAATGACTGAAAACATTATGCTTTGACTTTGAAAAGATATAGGCTCACAAATAGACATTTCTTTAGCCTAAATTCATTTTCAAATGATTTTTAGCAATTCTTTTTCTTAGTTTTATTCAAGTTCCCACTTTGAGAAACAAGGTCAGGACAGTCACACCATATGAGTTTTGCCATGTTTGGTTGAACATTCTGAAGAAATGAGGAATGAAATGTTTTAATCTTGAGTAAGTTCACATAAAGCTTAATGTCCTGCACAATATTCAGAAGGTTTTTGACAAATATATTTTTTATTTATACATGTTTGACACCGAGGACAGCGAAAACGTTACGTCACGTCACCCACCCATATATATTTGTGTGGTAAGCAGTGAAGTGCATAGAATGTTAGAGAATTTCTAAAACAGCCTTTTGATGAAAATATTAGGCCCCCAACCTCCACCCATTCTGCTGTGACGCGTTGTGAGCTTGGAGGTGTACTATTTTTCATGTATTTTATAGTAATTATGTATTTGTATAATTTACAGATCGACCATAGGCTTGTGTACGTGGTAGGGGTGCAGAGTTCAGCAGACTCGGTGGAGCCCTTCCGGAGGAGCCTGGCTGTAGTGAAACAGAATGGAGCCCCAGGCCCTGTGCAGGCTGAATGAAAAGCTAGGTCATTCACTTGCGACCTTACAGCCCACCCCCCGTAAAACTAGACAATCATTTGTACTGTACTTCAACCTAAAAAGTGTGAGATAAAGAGAACCCTGAAAGCTGAAGCAGGATTCAGGCTGAATCTCATGTCACTGTGTCAATGTTCTGCACTGCTCTTACTGCTCTTACACAAAAGTGTGTAAAAAAACACTTTTTCTTGTTTTTATTTTTTTGAATTTGTTTGTAAACAAGCACTGATCATAGGTGTGATGTTACTGAAGCCAACAATAAAAGGCTAAAGAGAGATTTCTGCCTGAAAATGTCTTCTTCACAAAAATGCTTTTTTCTCAGCTTTATCTTCTCAAAGAGCTGTTTTTAGGCCATATTCCTCAGCTTCTAGCTAATGGACAGAACATGATAAAAACTCGAAATCTTTTTCTGTTACAAAGTAGACATTCTATTCTTCGTTGCCATATCATTGTTGTCTTTATAGTCAAAACAGATTTTCTCCAGTAGGCCTTCAAAGATGAGCGACAATTCTCAATTTAGCTGGCGGTGGATTGAGCTTTTTGTTAAATTCTGTGGCAGTAAAAGAGTTAAACGTGAGAAGGTAGTATGAGTGGTCAGTGTTATCAGCAGTGTAGTGCGTGTATGGATGTGTGACAGTGTTGTGTAAGTGCAAAGGCAGATACCGAACTGAGGAACTAACTCAAACAAAACAAAACCAAACAAAGTTTCCAGAGCAGGGGAGAGAGGGAGAATGGCCCCGACCAGCCTGCTTAAATACTCCATTGGTGATGGGAGCCAGGTGTGTCTTTATAAACATTAAGGATGTCCATAATTACAACACCAGAGGCAGCACCACAGATCACTTCCAACCCAGAGTCAAAACCAACAAAGGGTCAAACTCGTTTTTCTGCTATACCACCAAAATGTGGAAAGCCTTACCGAAGGCCATAAAGGAGTGTGGATCATAGGCCTGGGACAAAATATCGATATTTCGATATACCGCGGTATTATCGCCCGCGATAATTATCGGTAAATTGCCGGGCAAATATCGATAATTTATTAGAACGTCCATGAGCTCTATGAATTCGCCTGGTGCCACAGAGTGCAGTACTTTGCTGCTGCTGGTCCTCCGGTGGCGCTAATCAAATAAACAAGGCTCAAATCGGCCAGGCGGAAGTACACCGTCTACTACAGCTTCTGCCTTTGTGAACACAACAGTAAACACAACAGCGTGTAGCTATCAAGTAGCAAGCTAACTGAATGAACGAACGAACGAGCGAACACACACACACAGGATGGCTGCGAACAGCGAGAGGGAGAGGCAAATAAAAGATCCACCGGCAAAGTTTCATAGTAAAGTCTGGACCCACTTTGGCTTTTATGAGAATGATGACGGAACACTGGACAAAACACATGCAATCTGCAAGCACTGCCATCACAAGGTAAAATACACCAGCAACACGTCGAATCTGCAAAGCCACCTTGACCATCATCATCCCGAGCTAGCGACGGGGGTCAAAATAGTTAGCCCAAATCAGCCTACGATCACTGACTCCTTTAAAGCAAAAGCAAAGCTTCCCTTTGGGTCTCCAAGGCATCAAGATATAACCAAAGCTATCGGCGTGTTCATCTGTAAGGACCTACGTACGTACAGTGTCGTGGAATGCGACGGTTTTGTCAACATGATGAAGGTACTCGAGCCAAGATATGAGATCCCGTCTCGTAGACACTTCACAGAAACCGTCATCCCCGCATTGTATGCAGAAACCAAAGAAAAGGTGGAAGAAGAAATGACGTCTGCTGAGCGAGTTTCACTAACCTGCGATGGTTGGACTTCAAGAGCCACTGAGTCTTTTCTAACCCTTACTGGTCACTTTATTGATGTGGACTGGCAGCTACAAAACTACGTCCTTCAAACTCGGGAGATGGACGAGTCTCATTCTGGCGTCAACTTGGCAAGAGAGCTAAAGAAGGCTACAGAAGAATGGAAGCTCACAGACAAAGACCCAGCCGTGGTTACCGACAACGCGTCAAATATGTGCCTCGCAGTTGAGATTACTGGTTATCAACACATTCGGTGCTTTGCTCATGTGTTGAATCTTGCCGTCCAGCGTGCCCTAAAGCTGCCTAACATTGCTCAACTGCTTGGGAAAGTCCGGAGGATTACAGCCTTCTTCCACAGAAGCCCCCCAGCAGGTAAAAAAGGCCTAATATATTATCATTTTTCTTAATATTGTATGAATGAATGAATGAATGATTGTATTTTGTCTGGCTGCCTCGCAGCTCAATCCTTATTATTCAGACACAATTTACATAACGTTTTTTTCCCCAGTGCCAACAAGCTGACACAAAAACGAATAAATACACAAAATAAAGTAATACTGCATACTTAATAGTACAAAAGTACATCAACACTTGTTCTGAACGAGAGTGGAGTGGCACACTATGTCTATCATTTTATGTATGTATAAAAAACGTTTTGTATTTTATCATTTTAAAAATGGAAGAAAAGGAGGCGTTGTGTGCTTGTAGATCTGCTATTTTCACTAGTTTTGTGTGACAGTCTTGTGTGATGAAGCAGGGCTTTACTGAACTGTACTGTCAGGTATTTTCCTATGCAAACTAGTACTAATACAGTATTCAATCAATCAGCTGCAGCCCTGAAGAAGAACCAGACCTGTCTTGGCCTTAAACACAACAAGCTCATCACTGATGTTGTTGTCCGCTGGAACAGTGCCTATGAGATGCTCCAGAGGTTCCTTGAGCAACAGCCTGCTGTCACTGCTGCCCTCTTGTCTCCAGAGGTAAGTTGCTTAATTCTATATTGTGAATGAATTGTATGAATCATCCATAATGTGTGATGTTTGTTGTTTAGAACATTGTGATAATTAGGTTACAGCCTAACATTAATAAATAGATAAATAAATAAATAGTAACAGCCTACTATATTTAAATACATACTAATTTACATGAATTTAGAATACATAATAAAATGTTAATACTGTATTTTATTTTTCTTTAACAATGGTTTTAAAGGAGGTTCCATTGGGTTCTGTCCTGTTCTTTATTTTTATTAACAATGGTTTTAATGGAAGTTCCATTCTGTTCTGCTCTGTCCTGTTCTTTCTTTAAAGGTCAGAAAGAATGCTACTGACGTCTGCAACCTGACTGAAGGAGACCTGAGCAATGCTGAAGCAGTTGTTGAAGCCCTGGAGCCAATGCTGGTGGCAACCAACAGTATGTGTGAGGAGAAGAGCGCCACAGTCTCCATCATCGCTCCTCTTCTGACTCAACTGCGGAGTGACACGGCCAGCTCTGGTGTGGATCCCCCTGTTGTCAGAGGGCTGAAGAATGCCATCCATGGAGATCTAGCAAAGCGCTACACGTCTGCCAGGGACAAAAGCTTCCTCTACGTGGCAAGTGCCTTAGACCCCAGGTTCAAGGATATGCCTTTCTTGCCACCTCGAGAGGTGGAGGAGACCTATGCCATGGTGGTGTCAAAGGCTGCTGCCATTATGATAATTACAACAGTGGCAACACTAAACAGCAGGTCATTTAAATTGTATTGTGCCATTAAACCAACTACTGTTGGATATACATCCAATACAATATTTGAAAATTAATAAAAAATGTTTGATTTTATGTGATGTTTTCATTGTGTGATATACAGTAATAATGAAGGTGTGCCACTCTGTGCCAATGTTTTTTTTGTCTTACAGGAGGAGGATGCAGAACGCGAGCGAGGATGTGCAGACTCGGAGGTGACTGCTGCGGCTGAGGGGAGTGCTTCTGCTTCTGCTGAGGGGAGTGCTTCTGCTGAGGGGAGTGCTTCTGCTATGGAGGAGGATGCGCCACCACCACCAAAGAAGCGATCTGCGCTAGATCGCCTTCTTGGAAAAACTTTCAAGACTGTCAGTTCTCCCCCCTCCAGGTTGACACCTACAGCCACTGCTGAAGAGGAGGTCAAGCTGTACAGGGAAGCTAAATCCCTCAAACTGGATGGTGATCCGTTTGCTTGGTGGAGAAAGGAGGCACACAGGTACCCACTCCTGGCAAAGATGGCCAAAAGGTATCTGTGTGTCCCTGGAACTAGCGTTCCATCGGAGAGAGTATTTTCCACTGCTGGTGACATCATCACCGCTAAGAGGAGTGCAATCACCCCTGAGCACACTGATCAGCTGGTGTTCCTTAAAAAAAATTTAGTCATTAAAAAATAAGGAATTTGGCTTAATTTGTGCAGGTTAAACAAAAGGGAGGTCTGGTTTAGTATGTCCTCAGACTTTCATTTAATTGTATTCTTGTTTCTTTATTGTTATACTTTACTTGCACTAAGAACTGAGATGGGTCCAAGTTTACGTAGAGCAAGGTGTTGAAAATACTTGCAAAGCACTGAAATGGGTCCAGTCCAGGTTTACATAAACAGTTGATAGTGCTACTGTTCAGAAAGCACTGTGTCCAGGTTAACTTGGCATTTAATTGCCAGCACTTTTTAGTGTCAAGTTTATTATTTATATATTTTTCTCTTATCTTTGTTCTTATCTTGCACTGAAGACTGTAAATAACTAAAAGTTTAAAAGAAGTTACTGATGTTACTTGATAATCTTTACTTATTATCTTTCATCTTGATGTGAAGAACTACAATAGGCCCACATTTAAAACAATGTGTGATCCTTGCCTGCTAAGCATTGAAATCTGTCCAGGTTTACAGTATGCTATGCTCTTTGCTCAGCGCTTTCTGTCCATCTTATTTTATGTTTCTTTTCAATTACATTGTTACTACATTTTTAGTTATGGATAGTACGCATTGTTTGTTATGGACAGACAAATTGTGGGCAAGTTGCAATGTTGCAGTCAGTGTTTGTTTAGGGTTCTGTTGACTCTGTAAGGAGGCAAGATGTAAGGAGGCAAGATGCACTGACATATGTTTGTTGGTACAATAATGTGTACGATTATGGAATAAATGTGTAATTCCAGATGTTTGCCTTTATACTTATTTTTTTCATTTTCAGTTACAGATATCGTGATATATCGTTGATGACATTTCTTGCAATATATCGAATACCGCAATATATCGAATACCGTGATAATATTGTTATCGAGAGCCTAATATCGTGATAGATATCGTATCGTGAGATACCAATATCGTCACACCCCTAGTGGATCACTAGCATCTTTTAAAATTGCCCTGAAAAACCACTTACAGGCAGCAGCCGTTCGCAACTGGTAAAAAAAAATGAACCTAGCCCAACCCTAACCTCCCCTGCCCCTTCTTTGTATATACTGTTTGTTTAGACTTACTGTTTTCTTTTTTGTTTTTCTTTACATATCTACTGCATAGTACTGTGTTCTATTTGTCTGTCATTCAATGTTATATGAGATACTTCAATGGTTTCCAGTGGAAATAAGCTTAGTCTTTTCATGGATCTCCTTTTAGTAGACCTTGTACCAGTGAACTGTACCGTCATGAAACTGTACCTTTTCCTATGCAAACTTCTAATAAAGTCTTCAATCAATCAATGTCTCATCCCCTGGACACACCCCTGCAGGCTGGTCTCCTCCTACACATGAACACAGAACACCATTAGATTCATCACAGAACACACACCCCATGTATGGGTCATCACAGGATCCTTTCAAACTCAACGAACAGTAGTCCCATTCCCCCATATAAACCGCTCCTGTGAGGGTTGACCGTGCAGAGGTCCTGGCAGGGACCTCCTCCTATCAGGAGGTCAAATGGACCCCATTCTGCCAACTGTTTGCTGGTGATATTGCACACATCGCCCACGTACTGAATGTGGCCGTCATGTTTGACCTTTCCTACGTTGATGGAGTACTGACAGACCTCTGTGTTAAGAACCCCTGAACTGAGCGGAATCAAGTAGGCAGGACACGGCACTGGTTGAAGTATAATGCAAACTTTTACTTAAGTCACACAATAAAATAACGAGATACAAACTCTCCCTCACGGGAACGTGGAATAAACAGAAAACTCACTGGATAGAACCCGAACGGAGAGAGAGAAAGGCTGGTAAACGAATGAACCAGCAACGGTGGAACAGAACAGGGTCCATAAAGAAGGCACACAATTAGTACAACACAGCAAGGCTGTGCCCGGGAGGAGTCCAGTCTCTAATCAAAGTCAGTGGAAACAGGTGGGGGAGAACGCAGGAGAAACATTGGATGGAACAAAGTTTAGGGAAACCCCTGGAGGGCGCTGGAGTAACCGCGCTGGTCTAACAGTACCCCCCCCCCCCCCCCCCCCCCCCCAAGGGACGGCTACCAGACGTCCCAAGATGGAACCAGGAGAGGGGGGGGGCAAAACCAGGAACCAGGGGTGGAGGTAGAAGGGGCGGGAGGGGTGGACAAAAACTGCAAACGGGGCGACGGTCCAGTCAGTACAGAGGGCCCAAGCATGCCCCACGGACCACCGCCGGGCGGCGACTGGGGTCCCTGCCGGGAAACGTGAGGGAACCCCTAGAGCCGCATCATATAACAGGGGTGGCACAGGAACAGGACCCACAGGTACGCAGAGACAGGAACGCAGCACCCGAAAGGACACAGGAGCGAAGAGTCTTGGACGTAGAGAAGGACTGTAGAAGCTAACTGGATACAGTGTGGAACCTCAAAGTAGTGCAGGAACCAACTCCTCCCAGGCAGAAGCCACCAGCCTGCTCACATCTCGTCTGGCTGACCCCAGGTGGGGTGAGTGTGACACTTTAAGAAAACAGGACAGGAACACTCCAACAGCACGAACATACAGTAGCTTCCAAAGGAAACCACAACAACAACAACACACACACGCACACTCACACTCACACTCACACAGGAAAGTACAGAGAAGGAGGGAAAAACAAAACACATGAGAAAACTGGACTCCAAAAAACAAAACTCCAAGATACAAAAACAACTAACCCCAAAAGGGGGAATAAAAACAAAAACCACGAAACGACCACTTAGTGGCCAGCATAGGCTCCAAATAAACAGGAGGAGAACTAAGAAGGCTAGTACAGAAAACTAGCAGAGCTCAGAAGTAACAAACACACCATAACGTAACTAGTTTGACTTAGGCCTAACAACAGGGTGGGGAGGTCTCACAAGACATTGGTTAATAAAGTGGTCCTTAGAACCACAGTATAGACAGCGGCCTTGCCTCAATCTTCTCTCTCTCTTCCGCCGGCTGACGCCTCTGGCCGGGCCGAGGTTCCCTACCCAGCGCACCCTCGTCTTCCTCCTGGGGACGGCGAGCTTCGGCACCGGGTGGCGTCGGGATTCGGCGCCTCCTCTCCCGCTGCGAGCGGCGGGGCCGGGGGTCGGGTTCAACTTCAGAGGAACGCGGAGAAACGCTGGAGTCAGAGGAGGAACTTGGAGACGGCTCCTGCCGCCTCAACTCTCGCAGGGAACGATGAAGGAACTGCATTGCTGGGGAGGGGCTCGAAGGGCGGCGAACATCTTGCGAGGAAAACGATGGGAACCTCACCGCCGTGACCCGAATGGACGAAGGAAACTCCTCCTCCACCGGGCCAGACGCGCTCGCCCCCTCCAGTACCGGCTCCGCTGGGTCAGTCTGCACGGCCACCTCCGCGGTGGGCGCACGACGAGACGCCGTCTCAAGAAGCTGGATACGGCCATCCAGGACGAGGAGGTGGTTCAATATCCCGGTCATCGGCGTTAACAGCTCCTGAGTCGCGTCATCGTGCGCCGCCTCGATGCGATCGAAACGGTCCAGAAGTTCAAAGAGACCTTGTTCCATTGACTCAAAAACGCCAAGGCCAGGCCCGCGTCCTGCCGATTCCATTCTTGGCTCGTTCATTCTGTTAACTCTCCCCACGCTTTGAACGTTCACGTTCGCCCCAATTCTCAAGAGACCTCCGCGCCAATACGGCGCTCGTTCGGTTCGTTCGTCTGATGACTGTAAGCTGATGAGGGGTCGCGCGGCCGTGTACTGTAAGCACATTTTCCGCGGTGATGGTGTAAAAAATCCATTATGCGTTAACATCAACGGAGACCAATTCACTTCCTTGTTGATTTCCTCTGGCCCGGAGGCTCTGTAGCCAGTGACTGGTCTGAATGTACGGCAACACATAACAGGCAAATTCACATTCATTCTCGCATGACGCCGCCCTCTGCTGCCTGGCAGACCAAAGTGCACTATTGCACAATAAAAAAATAAAAAAAATAAAAAATAAAAATGTCTATCTATCTACTATAACGTCGCAAAGGTAAGCCGCTTTTTGATGGCACCAGACCCAATAAATAAATAAATAATCTGGCAGTAGGAGAGTTAAGAACCCCTGAACTGAGCGGAATCAAGTAGGCAGGACACGGCACTGGTTGAAGTATAATGCAAACTTTTGCAAACGCTGGCCTAACACTCTGAGGCGATGTAACACTCATGTTCAAGTCAAAATGTGAAATGTGTATGGGGGAGATTCATGTTGTTCAAATGTGCATGGAGGGTTCAACTATTGGTCACTTTTTTCTTTTTTTGATGACTTGATCCCGTCGATCCAAGAGCACCATTATACTGGGTTTTACTATTATATCCTCTGACGAGCACCTGGTTTCTCTCTCTTTCTGCACTCTTCTTTTACTTGAAGTATACTATGGTCATACTTGAACTGCACTACTTTTAAACTTGAAGTATACCATTTACCAGCCAGCCAATATGATAGGACAACGATTGTTTTTGAGTAAGAACCTGATCCCGGACCTGAAAGCACCCAAACAAATGAAGTGTCACACAGAGAAGAAAGCCTTACATTGTAGAGACTGTGGCAAGATGTTTAGTTCTAAGAAATATCTGAAGTTTCACACAATGATTCATAGAGGGGAATACCCCTTTAATTGTACAGTTTGTGGCAAAGGCTGCAGTAAAATTAATAATCTAAAAAGACACATGATGACTCTTGCATGGGAAAAACCCTTTACTTGTACAGTTTGTGGTAAAGGCTGTAGTCAAATGGTTGGTCTAAAAAAATCATGAGGTTTCATACTGGAGAAAAAACCCTTTACTTGTATAGTTTGTGGCAAAGGATGTCGTCAAAATGGTGATCTAAAAAAAAAAACACATGCGGACTCATACAGGGGAAAAACCCTTTACTTGCACAGTTTGTGGAAAAGGATGTAGTCAAATTAATCATCTAAAAACACACACGAGGACCCATACAGGGGAAAAGCCCTTTACTTGCACAGTTTGTGGCAAAGGCCATATTAATACAAGTAATCTGAGAGCACATATGAGGAGTCATACGGGGGCCCAACAACAATAAGACTCTAGAGCAGGAGTTCTCAAACCTTTTAATACCACAACCCCAACTTAAGAGGGGAATTATTTGGCGACCCGACAATTTAACAAGCATCAGTGTCTAAGAACAATATGAGCATCAGTCAAAAACAATTAGGCCTATATCTATTAAAATGTTACTCAATGTATGCTGTTTATGACAATCATTTCTTAGTTTGATTGCTTGTTTAGATTAAACATAGTTGTCTTCACAACTGTGTTTTGTAAAGGCAACTATTTATTCTATTACACATGGAGAGAGACGTGGCTCTTCTCTGCTGGATTTTTTTTTTACATGTAACACCACAAGTGACACTTTTTTTATAACAGACTGTCACGGGGCAGACATGCATGCCTGCACACATGCACGCGTGTGTGCGCGCGCACACACACACACACACACACACACACACACACACACACACACACACACACACACACACACACACACACACACATTTGCACTTGTCTTATACTTGACGTATACTACGTTTATATTTGAACTGCCTTGACTTTCCATAGTCGAGGTATACCATTAATATACTCAAAACGTACTATGTGTGAATTTAATGTACACTACTCTTTTACTTGCAGTAGTACTACACGCCCTGATGATGACCAGTTCATGGTCGAAACATGTCGGTTTTTAACACACAGCTTAAATAAAGCTGAGTGCCTGGATCACTTTTTTCATTTTTTGATGACTTGATCCCGTCGATCCAAGAGCACCATTATGCCTCATTCACACTACAGATATATAGTTGAACGTTTTGCTTGGTAATTCAATGTAATCTCAATGGAAACCAGCTTTAAAGGCTGGGCATGTCGGCTGTCCTTGGAATCCAGCCTTTAAAGCTGGTTTCCATTGAGATTACATTGAATTACCAAGCAAAACGTTCAACTATATATCTGTAGTGTGAATGAGGCATTATACTCGGTTTTACTATTATATCCTCTGACGAGCACCTGGTTTCTCTCTCTTTCTGCACTCTTCTTTTACTTGAAGTATACTATGGTCATACACTTGAACTGCACTACTTTTAAACTTGAAGTATACCATTTATATACTCAAAACAACCAGTTATATACTCAAAACATACTATGTGTGAATTTAATGAACACTACTCTTTTACTTGCAGTGCACTTGAATTGCACTATTCTTTTACTTGAGGTATACTATGATCATAGTTGAACTGCACTACTTTTAAACTTGAAGTATACCATTACAATACACAAAACATACTATGCGTGAACTATGCGTTAATGTACCCTATTTTATAACTTGCAGTGCACTTGAATTTCACTTTTCTTATACTAGAGGTATACTACATTTATACTTGAACTGATTTATACTTGAACTTCCCTATTTTCATACTAGTATACCATACCTGTACTCAAAATATACTATGCAAATTTAACATCCTAATACCAGTCCACAAGTCTGATTGTTTACCTTTTAAGTATAGGTGTCAAAATTATAATAATTAAAATATTTAACGCAATTAACGTATGCGCAACATAACCGAGAACACAGCCTGCCCTGCAACGCATCTCCTTCCCCCCTCCACACACTGACAGTCAAATCTCACGCTCACTGAGCAGAGGGGGAGACGCTAGCTGAAAAAAAAGTTGTTAAATCTCTTGGAAACCATCGCTGTCACTGGATTAATAACTGATCGTCAATACATCTCAAATAGAGATCTACTACTACCTTTGGCTGTTCAATTGGAGAGGACAACAGCAACCCATTTTAGGCCCCAACTGCTTGCATTAGATCCAGAGAAATGGTTGCGTGATCATGCGTCTTCAACACTGCGCATATTTGCCAGCTATCCTAGGCTGTGTAACATAGGTTATCGATGCTCGTTGACCCTGATCTGACCGAGATTTGACATAGGCAATCAGCACAGGCTTGTGTTGTGCAGCGTGTGTCAACTGAATGAATTATCTGTAGCCCAACCAGATATAGTAATCCTCTCCCCCTCATGCTAAACTGACTTTGAGTTCCACTTCTCCCCAAAATGTATTTTCCATCCTGAATGAATATTGTTGCATTTAGGCTCTTTAGTTTCCAATAATTAAACTATAAGCCAGTGTTTTATTGCTACACAATACATGGTAAATAAGGTAGCCTACTCTACATGAAAAAAAAAATCTATCCATCCATCCATCTTCCCAACCGCTTATCCAGCATTGGGTTGCAGGGGTAACAGTTCCAACTGAGATTTCTAGAGTTCCTTGATAATAATAATTAAAATAAGCAATACTAATGATTATATAATAAACATACATACATACATACATACATACATACATACATACATACAGTACATACTGTATAAATGTATCCACCTTATGCTGCCTTTATCTTTACATTTCCACGACAATATACATACAGAAATGGCATATTTTGGACATAGTTCGATTCATGATTAATCATGATTAATACATTTTTAAGCTGTTATTAATCTGAATAACATTTGTAATCATTGACAGCCCTACTTTTAAGATAACCAAATGTAGACTTCAACCCAATTTGTAGTCCTATAACTGCCACCTACAGGTGTTTTGATTGCATGGGATTCTATGCAGTAGAGCCTATCAGACAAATGATACACCTAAAGCACAAAGATGGCAGCTCTGGGACTATTTGGTACCCATGAATATGATACATTTCCTACAGTCACTGGAGTGTCTTAAGGTAAATGATCTGACTTGTGTAGACCAAGGATAGTGACGAGTATATCAAGGTTGTTTACAAGTACATCAAAGTGTGTATACTGTACATGTGATGCTTACTATCATTTCAGACTCTGTTCCTACAGATGGTGGGAGTGTCAAACAGTCAGATACAATTGGCCACTTTTGATTGGATGATCCAATTTGAACAAAATACTGAAGTATCGGATCGGGGGTCAGTATCGGCAGATACTCAAAATCTGACTTGGGACATCCCTAGTCGAATGGCCTGATTTGCATAAAATGACTTTGCCTATACCAAGCCAGTCTACCATGCTGGGAAATCTGTAAAATGTATGATTGAAATATTACCTCTCGCTGCATCCAAAAGTTCCATCCATCCATCCATCCATCTTCAACCGCTTATCCGGAATCGGGTCGCGGGGGTAACAGTTCCAACTGAGACCTCCAGATTTCCCTATCCTGAGCAACTTCCTCCACTCCCTCAGGGAGTATACCGAGGCGTTCCAAATCCAGTTAGGAGATATAATCCCTCCATCTGGTCTTTGGTCTGCCACGGGGTCTCCTCCCAGTAGGACGCGCATCGAGGACCTTCCTAGGAAGGCACTCGGGGGGCATCCATACTAGATGCCCGAACCACCTAAGCTGACTCCTTTCAAGTGTAGGAGCAGTGGTTCTACTCCAAGTCTCTCTCTCTAAGGGAGATGCCAGCCACCCGTCTGAGGAAACCCATTTCGGCCGCTTGCACCCACAACCTTAAAAGTTCCTCCTTCATAATACTGTTCTGCTCTTGTAGCCTCTTGTTTTCCTCTCGAAGGTGTTTGACCTCCGCCACCACTGTGGCCCACTTCCAGGGAGGTTGAGTCTCCAGGTCAGGCTCCACGTCATCATCTGACATCATGTGTCCATCATCATCATCGTCTTCCATGTCAGACAGCTCCACTTCACTAATGGCCTACACCAGGGTTCCCCAATTAGATTTCCCCAAGGGCCAAATTCTGTCTTGGGTACCAAGCCGAGGGCCACAAGGGCCAAGCCCAGTTATACACTGAAAATCAAGAACCAACAATTCACTTTATTTTACTTGCAGTCTGCTTCAATAGCAACCCTTTTTTAATGCTGGTCATATTTAATCATTGTTGTTGTTTTCTCCTGCTGTGATCACCGGCGCATCTGTATCATGTAGGAAGCGCGCGCCCAGATTCACGTCACGTGCTGTGGCAGTCGTAGGTCAGGTGGAGGTGAGAGGTATTCTGGGGAATGTGGTCAAAATAATGCTTTTTAGGAGGCGGGATGTTTATTGCGCAAAACTTGTAAGTTTTGCGCAATAAACTTTTTTTGTTCTTTTTTCAAAAAAAAAAAATATATATATATATATATGGCTGGAGGGCCATGGGGTCCGGACAGAAGCCTCTCGTGGGCCGCAAATGGCCCGCGGGCCGCCTATTGGGGAACCCTGGCCTACACCATAACAACAATAACTATTAAAAGGCCCTACAACAGTGACAACAATGTGCCTACAATTTGCAATGCCAAGTGTAGACAACAAAAGCAACATGCCAGTGTGTGAAACTCAAGACAAAATATTCAGCATTTGACAGAAAATTCACATTCCAGTGACTACACAAAATGCTGTATGAGCCATGACTGTAAATATACAAATAATTTACCCTCTTATTCAATAGCTCACGCTTGAGGGCATCCACCATTTCATCAGAAGCCTTCTTCTGCTGCATGGTGTTAGACACCTTCGGCTGCTATAGAAAAGACATTTTGATTGGATTATTTTTAAAGTGACAATGCCAGACACACATGAACATGTATTAATGAATCTGATGTGCGCTGGGTGTACCGTACAGGCGCACACCTGATCAATCACATAATCCAATATTATAATACGGGTAGTGTAGATGATGAAGATAGTACATGAAGTTGATAGACCAAAGGGTCGCTGTTTAGAATCCCGGCTACAACTGACTCCATGTCCTTGAGCAAAGACACTTAACCCCACATTACTTGACGGGCCGTGGCTAGCGCCCTACGTGGTAGCCTGCCGCCATTGGTTTATGAATGTGTCTGTGAATGGGTGAATGAGAGGCCAAAAATGTAAAGCGCTCTGGGTACCATTGGGTGCAGAAAAGCGTAAGCGTAAGTGTAAGCAGTAGGGGGTGTAACGATATAGTAACTGTATCGAAATATTGTTTTTTAACTTAAAAAATCTAAGTATATCGAAATGAAACCAGCTAAAATCGTATCGTTTCATTTTGTATCGTATTGAATCGGCAGTGCAAATAATCGATTATATCGATACTACCTACTTGTGCATTGTATTTAGCATTTTTAAGAAGAAAAAATGAAAAGGCGACGCAATGCTAAGGAGGGTATTCAGTATGTATTAATAGAAGAGAAAAATCCTTGTTGATCCGTGCGTCACCGCCATCTAGCGAAATTACATGGACACTACATCATTTCAAGCCCTGAGGCTTCATATGAACAGTAGATAAAAAGCAAAACGCAACAGAGATGTCCCGGGACCTCGCCGTTTTCTCTACAGAGCGTTGCCGTCTGTACGGGGCCTTAGGGCGATTCTAAAAAACGTCTCCTAAAACCTAACCTAAGGTTTCTGAAAACCTTCACTTTGTAATCAAAACATGTAAAATAAATAGGTTGCTAGCCTATATGTACTGTATAGCAAATACTAATGTGACGCGTAGAGCGTCCCGGCCTTAAAGGTAAAAGAATGTCTAGGTAGCACCAGGTCTAAATGGGTTAAGCTAATCATCTGGGGACCACCAAAAATGATTTAGGGACCCCCCTGGGGGTCTCGACCCACAGGTTGAGAACCACTGTTTTAGATCATAACATTATGTTTGATAAATTGAATATTATGATATCACCTTTCTTTTCCCTTGTGTGTCCTGACTGTCTTCTGTGTCAGTCAGCTTGTTGTTATTTTTCTTTTCCCCTTCTCCCAGATATCTGTGGCATTTTTGCTCCACTCTTCCCTCTTCCTGCAAAGATCACTGTAGTCATCTGGATGGAGAAAAAGGGACTTAAGCTACAGAAATCCAATGCAGATCATGACCTCTGTCTAAAGAGTCATCAAGCTGACTCTTTTAAAGATTATAATGATATAACGATTATAACAATGCATTATTTATTATTACTGTATACTATACTTATATTATGCATCCAATACATTATAAAACCAATGTTATTTATGTGTTTTATACATTATATCCTTTACGCTACGGTGTATGGCCAAAGACACACCCTGTATTTATTTATTCACACCCACCCACATACACAGTGGTGTAAGTAACTTTACTTAAGTACTGTACTTAGGTAAGGTTTGAGGTACTTTTACTAGAGTATTTCCAATATTCAGTACTATTACTTCTACTCCACTACATCTTTGAGGTGTACTTTTGCTCCACTACAATTATTTGAAAACTTTAGTTACTTTGCAGTTATAAATTATTATATTATAAACCATTTTATAAACCACCAATTTTATGCAAAGGCTATTTGAAATTAGACTATACAAGCTCACAACGCTCACATCGCGATGCATTGTGAGCTTGTAGATCTGTATTTTCAAACTGCTTTTTTCAAACATTTTAGTACTTTTACTTTTGGTACATTACATTTTGATGCCAATACCTTTGTACTTTTACTCAAGTTCCATTTGGAACACAGGCAGTGTACTTGACACACACACACACACACACACACACACACACACACACACACACACACACACACACACACGCACACACACACACCAGGGGTGAAAGTGGTTTGAAATTCTTGCCGGAACTGTCATAAATTGGCCGCACGGCGAAGCTTGGGAGGCTCTAACCCTGCTCTAACACTGCATTTTGGCACAGTTATACACACAATAAAAACACTACAGGTCCTACACCTGAATTAGGCAACGCCATTACACTTACTGTAACATGAAACATGATTGAAATCCTAAAGGAAATATCTATAATAAGCCTCTTCATATTGTTCATTGTTCCATACAGAAGGGTAAGCATAATATATTATATATATATATAAATATATAAATATATATATATATATATATATATATATATATATATATATATATATATGTATATAAATATATAAATATATATATATATATATATATATATGTATATATATATATATATATATATGCATATATATATATATATATACATATATATATATATATATGTATATATATATATATATATGTATATATATATGTATATATATATATATATATATGTATATATATATATATATATATATATATATATATATATATATATATATATGTATATATATATATATATATATATATAACCTGTTATCTAAAGTAACTAAGTACATTTACTAAAGTACTGTATTTAAGTACAGGTTTTAAGTATAGCCTAGCCTACTTTACTGGAGTATCTCCAATTTAATTCTACAATCTAATTCTACTCCACTACATCTCCCATTCCCAGATGCAGAATAGACCAGCTTAAGGCCGCATCGCAGACACGACGAGTCCTCCTAGAGATGGGATTTATGGCTCTTTGAAGTGAGCCAGATCTCTGGGATCCGTTCTTTTCAAAGAGCCGTTCAAAAGACGTACATTTTGATACCAATACTTTTTTTTTACTTTTACTCAATTACATTAACATTCCAAACTTCTACTTGATTGCAGTATTGATATTTTTACTTAAGTAAAGAAATCGAGTACTTTTCCCACCACTGTTCATTAGAAAGGAACGGCTCCCTACTGTGAACCGAATCATATCGTTCATTTCAAAGAGCCGTTCAAAAGACTTGATTCGTTCGCGAACGTCCCACCTCTATTCGCTCCGTGTCAAACAAACACTGAAACGCAAACAGAATGGATCACACTGACCTACACAAACCCACAGGAATAATTTAGAAGCACTTTATCAGAAAATATAACTAGTAACACTTGTGTAGCCTACTGTATGTTAATCTGACTTTAGTTGCGACCGTAAGGTCGCAGTTTAGTATCAAAACCTCCACCGGCCGTCCGTCACGTCCGTCACGTCACACGTCACACGTCACACGTCACACCTTTGCCCTGCTCATATCTGGGCTCGTTTGTGTATTGTATGACATCACGCCACATCATCGGCTGAGGACTGTGTGATGTCATCATATCTCCATATATGGAGACATAAGTTGCTCATGCCCAAATATGGGCTGGTGAGGTCAGACTTAGTGTGATGCGTAGGTTATCTCCATATATGGAGATTCAACTTCAATGAGTAACCATGGCAAATCACACTGTACACAAATGACCCTTATATAAGACCGGCATTATCTACCGACAGCTGCTATAAGCCAACCCTGGCGATAAGGTCTGAGTCGAAGAAATGCTTCTTTCCTGCCAAGAATTGCCCCTTTATACTGTAGGGCTCGTTTGTGTATTGTATGACATCATCGGCTGAGGACTGTGTGATGTCATCATATCTCCATATATGGAGACATAAGTTGCTCATGCCCAAATATGGGCTGGTGAGGTCAGACTTAGTGTGATGCGTAGGTTATCTCCATATATGGAGATTCAACTTCAATGAGTAACCATGGCAAATCACACCGTACACAAATGACCCTTATATAAGACCGGCATTATCTACCGACAGCTGCTATAAGCCAACCCTGGCGATAAGGTCTGAGTCGAAGAAATGCTTCTTTCCTGGCAAGAATTGCCCCTTTATACTGTAGGGCTCGTTTGTGTATTGTATGACATCACGCCACATCATCGGCTGAGGACTGTGTGATGTCATCATATCTATAAGTTGCTCATGCCCAAATATGGGCTGGTGAGGTCAGACTTAGTGTGATGCGTAGGTTATCTCCAAATATGGAGATTCTACTTCAATGAGTAACCATGGCAAACTGTCAACTGCCCGTATGTCTTGATAATTGGTAAAACAAACTTTTGACCTATTTGTGGAGATAAGCGACCAACGGTCGCTTATCTCCCGATTAGGGAGTCTTACTGGTATAGGCTATTGTTTTCTTCCTGGACGTGCGTTTGTGGCAGGTTATTTAACATGGGATTTTGACAGCTGGCTTCTCCTCTTAACGGAACGCCGTTCCGGCCCCAAATGTTTTAACGGAACGGGGGTTCCGGCCGTTCCGGCTCACTTTCACCACTGACACACACACACACACACACACACACACACACACACACACACACACACACACACACACACACACACACACACACACACACACACACACACACACACTCCAATCTCTCCTGCACTGCTGGGGGAAGTTCCTTGATTAATAGGAAGGTACCAAGTGCTGTGGAGGAGAGGGGTGTTTCCTAGGTTTCAGAGTAATATGTTCATTTAAATTGTGAATGAATTTCCACCATTTTTTTAATAATAATGCATCTTTAAGAATGTTTAGGTTAGTTTTATGCAATGGGTTGTTTTGGAAGTATTTTCATGGTAGTAATTGGAAGTATAGTTGCTAATTGGTGCTGTGTCCTGTGGTAGGATCCACTCCTATTTAAAGGGAGGCTGCAGTAATACACAGGTTAGTCTGATGTGAGCAGGAACACAGTTAACATCCCTGAGGGAGAGCTACAGGTGTCACTCCTTGTGACATGATGAGGCCGATAGTTCTGTTCACTGATGTTTAGTCAACACACCGTCAAACTATCAACACAAGTAAATAATCAGGATAAACCTAAACACCAAACAAATCATAAAGCGTAACAAAGAGGAAAATCCATCGAAATGAATGTACCTCTCTGGCTGCATATAGACTGAAAGGAATGAGGAATGAGGAACATGGACCCTTTGTCCATGTCCCAAACAATAACAGACAAACTTGTCAATTGGCTACACCAGACACCAAACATTTATGCCTCCGCTCTCAAGGATGGCATGACTAGAATGAAAGCTAACCATGCTTGACTGCCGGTCAGTGGCGAAATTTTGACCTTATTCCCCATGGGTTTTCAGATCAAGGGGGCACTGATATAAGGGGCCCGTGTCTGTTGTCTTTGCGCGATTCAAGCGCAAACTACAATGATTAATCCACAGTGGCAATCATAAGCTAACAACTGTGGTGAATAGCCAAATGAAAAACTACAGGGCAGAGCGCTGTGCATTCGCCTATATTTAATTTGAGACAATAGATGGAGCCAAAAGGACCTGTGCAACAAGAATCAACCATGACAGCAAAACATACAATACATAAAATACAGTACAGTACAAAACAATACAGTAAAACATTTAGGGGATATAACCATAGCAAGTTGAGTGACTCCAGTGACTGATGGAGCAGATAATTATAGCAAGATGAGTGACTCCAATGACAGATGGAGCAGATAGCCACCCATGATCGCAAGCTTGACCCGCTCCAAGCTACCTCCCACAGTTGAAGCCGACAATAATAAAATAGTAGTAAATAGTAATAGAAAATAGTAATTAGTAAATAGTAAGTAAAATAGTAAATTGTAAAGGGGACCAATACTAGCCACCCATGAGTAACTCCAGTGACAGCTGGAACAGATAATTACTCATGATTACAAATCTGACCCGATTTAAGCCACTTCTTAAGGTTAAACTTGAAGGTCAGATAGTTGGAGGACTGTCTTACTTCAGTCGGGAGACTGTTCCATAGATTGGAGGCTCTAACAGAGAGAACTGTGTTACCAAACACGCTCTGCCTGGATGGTACCTCACAGTCCCCTCTGGTAGTAGCCCTTGTTGTTCTGCCACCACTTTCACAGCGTTTTATGAACTGTTTCAGTGGTGGAGGTGCAAGCCAATTGAGAACCTTGAACACAAGACAGGAATCCATAAAATGCCTAAAGCTTTCAAAGTTAAATAAATTATATTTTTGTACTATATGGCAATGGTGGTAACGGTTGGGCTTTTGATCGAGTGTTTTTAATGTCTGTTAGTATAGTGACTCAATAGGTTTCATGGTTGTTATATTGGTCTGAGACCAGGTTGTGAAGCAGTATGTTATGTGTGAAAAAATCATTGCGTGCATGAAGAGTTTAGCTGCATCTGTTGTGAGATATGGTCTTATGTGCCTGGAATTATCTAAGTTGAATTTGATTGTATTGGTTACCTTTTTAACATGTTTTATGAATGTTAAATGTGAGTCTAGTAAGATTCCAAGGTATTTAAATTCTGTAACTACCTGAATGCGGTTTCTCTGTATCTGTCTTTTTGCGTCCATTTTATGCCCATATATGGAGATCTTTGACCATCTGTTTGCCTGTGTCCATTTATGTCCATATATGGAGATATCTGTATCTGTCTGTCTGCATCCATTTTATGCCCATATATTGGGGCATTCATTTTATGCCCATATATGGAGACTGCACGTGCCCGTGGGACAAACGGTTCTCGAGATACGCGGATTACATACAATACATACACACTCACAGAGATTTTTTGCTGACTCATGTGGCGTACGTGATGTCAGAGCCTTTTATGAAGTGATGTCACAATGAGTACCCAGCAAAAACAACGTCAATGAAGTGGGTGTCCACTCCTCGCTCCTCCAACACCGCCCGAAGGTGATGGTGCGACACCGTGTCGAATGCTTTTGCAAAATCAATGAACACCACTCCCAATGGCTTCCTGCACCTCTTGCTTCTCTTCATGCATGCGTCTAGCACAATCAGATTCTCCGAACATCCAGGAGAAGGTAGAAACCCTCTCTGGCGCGGGTGCAAGGGGCAGGCTCTTCTGATCCTCAAGTCTAGGATCCTGGAGAAGATACCGACGAGAACTGAGCCCACGGTGATTGGCCTCCAGTTGTTAATCGAGGCCAACTTCACCGGGTCGTCGGTTTTTGGGATTAGTGTGGTGTTGCATTGTTTAAACCCCTGCGGGAGGTGGCTCCGAACGAACAGAGACCACAGGGAAAGGATCCAGCAGACAAACGACCCTTATCCACGCCGCCTGGTTTGCACTTGGCGACATGGCATCGGATCGAGTATGTGCTTTTGCCAGCCCCGGATGCCGCCCAGCGAAATGCTTCTGGAGACATCCGGTGCCTTTGAAGGACACGCCACAAAGGGCACAGGGCCCAACAATCGGGATAGGGACGGTCAGATCGAAGGAGTTTTGGCCGGTACCGTTCCGAGAGTCTGCCGCCAGTCTGGAATGAGCAGGCTGGTCCTTAGGGGCTCCGACTCCTGCTACCTCATCGTTGGAGACCCCCGGACCCGTAGCGACTGGTTCCGGTAGACTGGTTCACGGGACTACACACAAAGATTTGGAGGACCCCTTGTAGTAACTCTGAGGACCACCTGTTGAAAACCCCTGACCTACAGAGAAACCATTCTCAGTTGACACACATGCACAGACAAAATACGAAAAGTTAAAATGTCTTGCCATAAAAGACAGTTCCTAGTTGCGCATATATGTCAAATCAGAGTCATTCTCAACAAGCCTCGTTAACTAGTGTTGAAAACGCATTCACCGTGATCACTTCTCTGGATTCTAATCCAAGCAAGTAGCAGAATAAAATTGTGGATTTATTTTGAGATGACAACAGCTATTCTGATCTGTGATGAATTATTCCAGTGGCACTGTATCCAAGACGTTTAAAACAACTTAACTCTTTTGAGAGGCAGCTATGTCTCTTCTCCTCGGTGCAGTGTGTGTGTGTGTGTGTGTCTGTGAGTGTGTAGAACGGGAGGGGGGAGGGGGGAGAATTAAGTGGCTGCGTTGCATACTTCTCCGTACCACGTCTTCTACCGAGAGAATGCACTTATTCTGTGGTATTCTGGCCATTCTTTATGTCAAATATTTTAACACAATTAATTACTGCCACTATAATTCTGACAGCTATAATTCATATATATTTCAATATTTCATTTATTTATTCCATAAATATTTTTCATCACAATTGGGTTTGTGGGTAGGGGGGCTTAGGGAGGGCTAAAGGCCTCTCCATACTTCGACCGAAACCGCCGTTTTCGGTCAAAAGGTCCTTTTCTACCATAAAATTATATCCCTCGGGACTTCTGAAAAGCATTGGACCGAACGAGAGTTCGGAAATTTGCAATTTGTTGTGCAAAAAACACAACTCACCGAACATTTCGGTCGAAGTATGGAGAGGCCTTAAGCCTCCACCAGGGGGGGGGGGGGGGGGGCTAGAGACCCTGCTTGCCCCCCCCCTGAAGCCGTCCCTGCCCACAGATAGTCAGGTGTTAACTATCAGAGGTGTCACAAGAGGGGAGGGGTGGAGGGGACTTAATTATTTTATTCTTTAGCTAATGAAAAATAGCAGATATACAAGCTCACAGCCTGGCACAGAGTGCCGCGCTGTGAGCTTGTAGATCTGCTATTTTTGCAAATCTTTGAATATATGTATTTTTAAGCAAACATTTGTAACTCAAATTTTGCTTCTGGAGGGTCCCTGGAACTAATTATTTTGAGATGGACAAATACATACCATTTTGGGGGTCCTTCACATTAAAAAGTTTGAGCACCACTGATGAAGAAACATAAGAATTTGAAATATTCAAAGACTTTCACAAATCTTCAAGATTTTTCAAAAATAGCACATCTACAAGCCAAGTGCCACGCTGCGAGCTTGTATATCTGCTATTTTTCAACAGATAAAGCACAAGCCCGAAATGAATCCTTGTACCCAGGGCCCAGAATTTGGTGCAACACCCCTGGTAACTATCTCCATGGCTGTTTATCGATGTGGATTCTTGTCTAGACTTGAGTCCTCGTGAACTTGTGATACGTCATAAGTTGCTGCCCAAGTACCCTTCCAATCTCAAGTCTGCATTTGACCAAGTAGAGACCAAATTCCCGGATGTGAACTTGATCCTCCCACTTTACAGAGGATGCATCGGAGCTGACTTCTGTAGACTTTCCACAGCAAATGACCCAGAATGCAACACGACCCGGATAGGACCGCCCACAAGAGAGCCAGCAAAAAACAAACCAGTATGGCTGACACAGACGGACCGCAGTACAGTCCGAATATTTTTTTCGTTTTGCCACGGAGTGTCGTTTTATGATTTATTTTAGGCTTGAATGTTGTAAATTAACTTCAAACCGGTGCACCGAACATGTGGGCGCTCGAGTCGCCGCCAGCCGCCGCTAACCTGACTGCAGATGACCGGCCATCAGGACTACACTGTTCCAAGCAATTCCAAGCAAGAGGAATTCGTCCAGAGAAATATGCATGTGTTTATTCAAATTTAGTATTAGGGGTGTGTCAATCTGAATGGCAGCATGTCAGAAGCCCCCCAAGCGGAGGCTAGCCTAGCAACAACTAAACAGTTCAGCAATTGTTTACTTCATGTCATATACAGTACAGTACATCATTCATGCATTTCATTCCTCTCCTCTTTCTTTCTATCCATCAATTTCATTCTGTTTATATTTTGAGAATAACATTTGAGATCATCTCCTATGCCTGGTTTGTGTGCGATTTTGTCTTATAGGCCACTTTATGTGTGAACGTAAGTTTTAACTTGTTTTGATGTGCAGAATTAAATTGTAGACACAGTGATATTTTCAAATAATACCATTAGTCTCTGCTAAATATTGAATGTTTATTTTGTTTCGTTTTATATTCTATTATATAGGCCTACTTTGTACACAGTGGGGGAAATACATTATTACTAATAGCCACCCTAAACCTACAATGATCAACATTATTCCAAACGAGCTCCCAGACCTTCAAAGATGCAGGCAGCAAGCTTCTCTTCTCACCTCCTCCTGGCTCCAACAGAGGTATGACAACGGATGCAGGATGCGATAATGGAATAATAATAGCATACAGCATAGGTGGGCACAACATGGCAGTGGCACCGCAATGTAAAAATTGCTGTTTTGTCAAAATGTTGAATGGAATATTTTATAAATGGTCTGAAGTAATGTAAAGTAAGAATTGTGGCTGTGAGTGGCCAGTGATAATAAGCTGCATTGCAGGCTACAGTGTTGATGTGTTTACAGTAGGCCTATATAAAGGCATGCCATATAGGCTACTTTCCAAAGTTTGGTGCGCAAATCATGAAAAAAGAAAACGACGCATTGCTATATTGTTCTGGTGGCAATGCATTAGGGTCTGTAGCCTACTAAGGCTCTCATAAATTACACAATCGGGCAGTAGCCAGACGCCTATCATAATACATGCCAAGTCGTGTATTTATTTTCCTGGCTGATAGGCCTAACCCTACATTATAAGCATATTAACAAAAACGTTTTAACATTTATATAAAAGAGAATAGGCTACGTTGTGGTTTTATGTCCTCACTTATTTGAATAGCTCTGGATTAAGAGCACCTGCTAAATGCCTATATTGTACATTGTAAACAGTGGTGTTTGTATAATATTTTTATATTGTAAAGTGCATGTGCCTATGCCTATCTTATACTACAAAGAACCCTGATCTACAAACTAACAATGCTTTGCATTAAGACGAGTTGTTAGTTTGTAGATCTGCTCTGGGCATATCCACACAGAGGACAAGCTGAGGTGGTGACGTCACCAAGTACGCTGCAGTAAGTACTGTTCCAATCCCAGAATCAGCAACGTGCGTCCTCCCGTCCTCGGAAGTTCTTACTCCCAAGGCGAACTTGCAAGTCTGAACTACCAAGGACCCAAGGACCCAGTTACCAAGCCTGCGATCGAGAAACAGCCCATATTCAGGTGAGCAGGGTGGGGCCTAGTTGATGGCTCATTGGAGAGCACCTGTGCTCAAAGTCCCAGGAGCCTATAAATAGCTGCACCCGGCCAGTCTGTGTGTGTCTGCCAGAGGAGACAGAGCTCACTTTCCACTTAGCTCACCATGCCTGTTTGTTAGTTTCTAGTTTTTGCCTATATTTTCCATCCTCACACCCTTTTAGGGTTAGGGTTTTGATAAATATAGGCTCCACAGATAAACATTGTGAAAATCAACAAACTATTGTGAGATGGAATTATAGACATTTGTTTGCCTTGGTTCCACAGATAAACATTGTGAAAATCAACAAACTATTACAAGATGGAATTATAGACATTAGTTTGCCTTGGTTCCACAGATAAACATTGTGAAAATCGACAAACAATTAAGTTGGAATAAGTGTAGTGACAAATATCTCCCTCCCCACCGGCTTCCCTCCCTCAAACACATTACAATTGTGTGTTTGTATCTAGATGCTTGACCCAGTGGATTCAAACCCACATCATTGATAATATCAAAGCTGCGGGTTTAAGGAGAAGCAGCTTTGACAAGGGCAGACATTCTTAGCTCTGATTTAAAAAGATTAACCTGTGTGGGATAAGATTAATTCATACATATGTGACCCGCTATAAATATGACAGAATACAGATATGGTACGAATATGACAATTTGTTTATTTAGAAAAGAAGGTACAAAATACTAGAAAAAGTCATTAAAAGTGATGCATTGGGAAAATGCCTAACAACAAATCGATAAAACAAAGGGAAAGGAACAGCAGTCCTACAGTTGCCACTTGTTCCACATAGACTTGATAGATTGCTTTAACCCAGGCAGACACCTCTCAGGGTTATACGTCAAGCAGCACTCCACCTGTAAATGTATTCACTATTCAGTTTAAATTCCTACACCAATTTGAGTTGACAGGCAAACATCCATGAACGTGATAACAGCTTCAAAACAGACCGGTTAACAGTTCAGCACACACACAACCCCCTCTCAACAACATGCTACCTGCAATGTTGTGAGGCCCCCAGCTTTTTAGACCTGTTAGCTGCCTGTTTAGAAACCTCTTAACTCATTTGCTGCGATGGCCGAGGAGCCCGAAAAAATCCCGCTGTACGGCCCTGCCACGCCCGAGGAACCAGAGGATTTGCTTTTATATAATGTAATGTTTAATTACACTCTTCCCCAGCCCCTGATAAAGTTTGAGCCTTCTGTCATATAGGGAACCCAAAATATCACACATCAAAGTTAGTGTGTTTGAAAACAAGAGTGTAATAAATGTATAAATCTCAATAAAAGTGTATAATTCTCCCCATAACCTACAGTGAAGGTACAGTGAAGGCATTTCGCACACACGCTGCAGCCTCCAGCACACAGAATGCGTCTTTTTTCCAGGCGTGCATCCCCTCACTCCAACATGCAGCCATGCCATTCACACACCCCCCCATTCCAACACCAATCCTTGCCCTACTATGGAAGTGTCGCCAGAAGTCAATCTGAATGGCAGCATGTCAGAAGCCCCCCAAGCGGAGGCTAGCCTAGCAACAACTAAACAGTTCAGCTCGATGAGACCGTTCTTCATAAATCAAACAAAATCCTGTGACATTTTCACTTCAAAAGCCATAATCTGCTATCAGCCTACACAACACACAGCTTCATAACCCCACAAAAATGTTCAAAGTCTCCACAACAAACTATTGTCCAGATTTGCAGCCAACAACTAGTTCAGGGTTGTCACAAGAGGGGGTAAAGTGGGGCTGAGTTACTAGGGCCCAAGGTGGAAGGCCCTTTGGTATTTTATACTTTTGCTATTGAAAAATAGCAGATCTACAAGCTTGCAGCACGGCACTGCTTGTATATAGGCCTATATATATATATATATATATATATATATATATATATATATTTGAAATCCCCCAATGAAGAACATTCATGGGGGGCCGCAGTGAATCCTTACCCGGGGCCCAGAATTAGTCGGACCGTCACCCTTGCATCAAAGTCTCAGAGCATCTCTGCCTCATTTGAGTTTGAGTTTATTTTGGATCCCCATTAGCTGTTACACCTGGCAACAGCTATTCTTCCTGGGGTCCACAGAAAATAATGTACATACAAAAAAGTAAATAAAATCATGTTTACAAATATCACAGAAAAATATATAATCAAATAAAATACTCTACAGCATAAAAACACGGTTAGTGCATTCAGATAATGTTACATGGTATACAGTGAATATTATATACATAGTTACAATTAATCCGGATGTATGAGAAACTGCTTTAGTCTGTTCTTAAAATGCCTTTTACTGTTAATTGATGTAATACATACTGGTAGAGAGTTCCAAAAAGTCATTGCCCTGTACATGACTGTATTCTTCATTGCATTAGTTCTTGGCTTAAGTGCTGTAAATCTACCCTTCGCTACATGTCTGGTATTATATTGGTGTCTATTGCTGGTATAATGAATGTTTTTATATAAGCATCTAGGTTTTTTATTTAAACAAATATTCCTAAAAAATACACCAACAGCCATGACAGATTCTGATGAATAGATAGTATATTGGATCGAATGTTGCACTTAAGAGCAAGACGAGCTGCCTTATTCTGGGCTATTTGTAGTTTATGCAGGTCCTTTTTAGCTGCATTGGACCACACAACTGGACAGTAGTCAAGATGGGATATGACTAGTGCCTGGATAACCTGAACAACAGATGTTGGAGTTAAAAACTCAGCACATCGCCTTATCATGGACAAACCCCCTCCCATTTTCTTTGTTATGTTATCAATGTGAGAAGACCATGTTAGATGACTGTCCAATGTTACACCAAGTAGTTTTGTTTCATCCACCTGCTCAATTTCTAAATCCCTCAGATGCAAATGTAGTTGGGGTTTTGACTTTAGCATGTACTGTGATCCAAATACAATAGATTTTGTCTTTGAGATGTTCAGGACCATCCTATTGTTCACCACCCACTCTGATATGTATTGTAGCTCCTTGTTAAGAGCTACAGACAGGTCCTCTACATTAGTATCAGACATATACAGAGTGGTATCGTCAGAGTACATGGCTATATTGGCCCTGTCTAAGACCAGTGGCATGTCGTTTGTAAATATGGTGAACAACAAAGGACCTAAACAGCTCCCTTGTGGAATTCCACAATGAATGTGTTTAATATCTGAGAGACTCCCATTGTAAAATACTCTCTGCGATCTGTTGGACAAATAGCTTTTTATCCACCTTACCACAGATGCATTAAAACCATAACAAGAAAGTTTGTCAAGCAGCAGATTGTGATCAATTATATCAAACGCAGCACTATAATCCAACATTACAGACCCCACTAGTCTCTTAGTATCTGCATACATTAGACAGTCATCTATTAGCTGTGTCAGTGCTGTACATGTTGAATGCCCATCTTTATAGGCATGTTGAAAGTCTGTATTTAATTCATTCTCAGAGAAATATGATTGAATTTGGTTGAAGACAATTTTTTCCATCAATTTAGCAAGAACTGGCAGAATGCTTATGGGGCGGCTGTTATCCCCTGTGATGTTTATTTTTGAATTTTTGGGTATTGGAATAACTTTAGCTTCCTTCCATACTTGTGGACACACATCCCACTTAAGGCTCTGATTAAAAATGTGAGTAATAGGTTTAGTTACTAGGTGTACAACGATCTTCAGTAACTTGCCATCCAGGTTGTCCAGGCCTGCAGACTTCTCAGAGTGTATTGAAAGTAAATGTTTCTCCACCTCCTCAAAGCTAATAGGTTCAAAACTAAACATACAGACCTTATTCTTCATAATTTTGTCTGCTATAGAGGAAACAAAATGCACATCATTACGAGATACATCATTTCTTAACCTGTCTACTTTACTGGTGAAGAAACCATTAAAGTACTGGGCTATATCATACGGTTTAGTAATAAAAGCCCCATCAACTTCAATGAAGGAGGAAGCCCTATTAGAACCCCTACCCAAAGCATTGTTAAATGTTTTCCACAGCAGTTTACTGTCAGTTCCTATTTCATTTATCCTTGTTTGATAATAGCATTTATTTTTCTTTCTATTCATTTTTGTCACATTATTCCTTAATTTACAGTATATCTGCCAGTCAGCCTGACTGCCAGATTCACTTGCCTTTTGCTTAGCACCATTTCTTAAAGCCATGCAGTTCTTAATTTCATTATCAATCCAAGGTGCTCTTACAGATTTAACAGTTTGTTTTCTAATTGGAGCGTGCTTGTCAGCTATTGATACAAATAACTGCATAAACAAATTCAAAGCCAGCTCTGGATTCTCCTCTTCACTTACAGTATGCCATGGTATGTTTTTCAGTTCTTCTAAAAATGAGCCCTCTTTGAAGTTCTTGTAAAATCTCTTGTAGATTACCTTTGGAACCGCTTTTGGAATTTTTGCCTTTCTAGTAAAAGCCACTATGTTGTGGTCCGTGCACCCAAATGCAACTGAAATCGCCTTTGAGCATATATCAGCTGCATTTGTAAAGATATGATCAATACAGGTAGAGGAGATGCCTTGTATTGTTGTTTGAGTTCTGGTTGGCTGGTTAACCAACTGTGTTAAATTACATGTATTTGCAGTAGCTTGGAGGGTTTTCTTAAGAGAGCATGTTGGAGAGAACCAATTAATATTCATATCTCCCATTATATACAATTCCTTGTTGCTATCTGATGCTCTGTCCACCATTTCACATACAGTGGTTAAGTACTGAGCATTTGAATCAGGTGGTCTGTAACAGCAACACATTAATATAGGTTTAATGTTAGGCAAATGGACTTGTAACCATAGAGCTTCAATGTCATCAATCATAAGGTCTTCCCTCATCTTTACTGGAATATCATTTAAAATATAAAAAGCTACACCCCCACCATAAATATTTCTGTCTTTCCTATAGATATTATACCCATTTACAATTAATGCCTTATCAAATGTTTCATCTACATGTGTCTCAGATATAGCAAGTATGTGAACATTGTTAGACATCAGCAATTCCTCAATTTCATGCACTTTATTACGAAGACTGCAGATATTAATATGTACAATCTTTAACCCCTTCCTAGGTAACTTTGTTAAAAGTGACATGGTTTATATGTATAAGACAGTGATTCACATTCCTAAAAATAATTCCTTCCTAATTTTGTTCAGTGTTACCTCCATCTCTTCGTGGCCGTGTTGGTGGGTGAGAGATAAGTTTGTCATAGCGGAGATAGGCAATGTCCCCCCTCTCCCTAGCAGCTCTCATGGCTGGCAACAGTTCCCTTCGTTTCTGCCGCACAGCCTCTGGAAAGTCTTCATTCAAATAGATGTTGGTACCTTTCAGTTGTTTTGCCCTCTGCAGTACAGCCTCCCTGTCCTTAAACCTAAGGAATTTGACCACAATTGTACGTGGCCTGGTGTTAGTGGTGTCCTCAGTCGACGTCCTCGGTTTCCCAATTCTATGCACTCGCTCCAGACAGATTTCACTCTCGTCTAGATCTAGCTTCTCTTTAATCATTTGTCTCACTTTTTCTTCAGAGTCTGACCATTTTTCATTGGGAGACTCTGGAATGCCATCCACCACAATGTTATTTCGTCTGAGTTGGCTCTCTAGATAGTCTGATTTTGAATCTATTGTCTGTATAGTTTCAGACAATTTGTGGGTATCCTTTTCATTAGACCCCCCATCAGAGGAGAGCTCTTTGCAGGCCAATTTCAAATCATCCACCTCCTTTTGAGTGAATTGGAGGCTGGATTTTAGATCATGTACTTCCTTCATGAGTTCATCTACTCGCTGGTTTGCAGTATTCATGATTATTTGTGTAAAGTTTTTATAACTGGTTTCCTGTTGCTGCATTAGTTCTTTATAGTGCATTGTTTGCTGTTCAAGCATTTCACGCACCTGCTGCATAGAGACAAGGTCCTCATTTATGTTGCTCCTATTCCGAGTCGGCATGGTGGCTGGTTGCTCCTTTGCCTGGCCTGGTGGATAGCTTCTGCCTGGTGATGGCTTTCTACTGCCAGGTGGTGGTTGGCTACTCCTATAGGCCTGGCCTGGTAGCCAGCCGCTTGCTGCTGCCCGGTGGTGGTGGCTAGCTGCTTGCTGCTGCCCGGTGGTGGTGGCTGGCCTGGTGGCTAGCTGCTTGCTGCTGCCCGGTGGTGGTGGCTGGCCTGGTGGCTAGCTGCTTGCTGCTGCCCGATGGTGGTGGCTGGCCTGGTGGCTAGCTGCTTGCTGCTGCCCGGTGGTGGTGGCTGGCCTGGTGGCTAGCTGCTTGCTGCTGCCCGGTGGTGGTGGCTGGCCTGGTGGCTAGCTGCTTGCTGCTGAAATATAAATGTAAATGCCTCTGCCATTAACCAGAGTGTCAGAGTGTGTGTGCTGTGTGTGTCTCTGCCATTAACCAGAGTGTCAAAGTATGTGTGCTGTGTGTGTCTCTGCCATTAACCAGAGTGTCAGAATGTGGGTTGCTGCTGCCTGGTGGTGGTGGCTGGCCTGGAAGCTAGCTGCTTGCTTCTGCCTGGTGACTGCCTGAACCAAAATAAACCATCACAAACACATAGATAACACATCTACACCTCACCTCACGTCAGCGGGGGTCCCCTCGACCACATCCCGATCATAAGGCACTGCTCGCGGCAGAGAGTAGATGTCCCCGACTCCCCCCGTGTCCTGGTCAAGCGACCAATGTCCTCTGTGTCGTGTCCGGAGGCTGATTTGACTACAAACTCCTCCATTCTCCATTCGCGTCGGTAAAACTTATAAGACATCCTCGTCAAGCGTTAGCCTTGTCTTCTCCGTGTCTGCTCGAGCTGTCCGAAACAGGTGGATCCCACCGGGAACAGTGGAGTAAGAAAAGCAATCGCGACGACTCATTGAAAGTACGTTGTTTTGTTTTCATCCATTCCTAAAGTTGTCCTTCCCCCACACAGCATGTCGGCGTGCGTGCATGCAAGCGCAATTTCCCATATCAATATTGAGTCTTCCCCTGGATAGCTTAATGAATAGGGCCCCGTGAAATGTTTCCAAATGGAGGCGCATTTTGCTTTTGGGAAGTTTTTTTGCCTCACAATTGGGGATGGGGCAAAATAGTGGGGCAGCTGACTTCGTGGTCTGAAACGAAGGTAAACAGTGCATTAAAAAGTGCAATGTCCCTTTAGCGTATAGGACAATCCATAGTTAGGTGACAATTTGTGGTGCACGCACGCACGCACACAGACACACATACACACACAGAGAGACAGTGAATACAGACCTCTGTCACACAGTTTTTGGGGGCCTTGACGTGCAGTTTGTTGGGCTCCACCTGCGAGATTAAACAAAGAAAGTCAGACAACCAGACAGTCAGATGGACACACGCAACACACACACACACACACACACACACACACACACACACACACACACACACACACACACACACACACACACACAGACAGTGAATACAGGCCTCTTCATTGCAGAGTTTGAGGGCCTCGACCTTCTGTCCATTGGGCACCACCTGCAAGATTAAACAAGGACAGTCAGACAACCAGACAGTGAGATGGAAACATACAATACACACACACGCACACAAGCACGCACGCACGCACGCACACAGTGTATACAGATCTCTATCACACAGTGTTTGGTGGCTTTCCAAAATCGTGATTACCGTACAATGAGGAAAAACTGAGAAACAACAAGGGATACAGTCAGTTGTAAAGTAAGCGTGTCAGACAGACAAGACAGACAAGACAGACAGACAGACAGACAGACAGACAGACAGATGTACAGACCTTTCCCCTTGGGCTATCCTGTGCCAGCGAGGCTCGTAACAGTGTCCTCCACTTGAGGGCTTGGTCCCTGGCCAGCTGCAACTCCTCCTTGTACTCCCTCAGTGTAGGCCTCAGGCGGCGGCAGCTTTGGCAGGGGACTGGAGGATGGGGAGGACTCTCTGGGGGACGCTCGGGGCCTTCTAGGGGACTGTGTTTGACCTCTGGGGGGGGTTGAATTTCCCCCAGAGGCTCCGGCCTCGTCCTGGGACCCTGGGGCCTCTGTCCTCCAAATCAAATGTAGACGCGACAGGTACTTGGGGGTCAGTGACCCGCAGCGCTGCCAGGAGCCTCTTCACCTCCAGCCAGGGGGCAAGATGTGTGAGGCTCCTGGCACGGCGGGCCTGCTCCATCGGGTCTCCCTCACTCTTGGCATGGAGCTCAAGGTGCCTGCTGAGTTTCTTCTGTGGTTTCCCACAGCTGGCCAGGGGGTAGTTGTTCTTTTCTATATAAATCCTCCCCCTGGCCAGCTAATGGAAAACCAAATGTTCCTCTGCGTTCAGCACCTTTTGGGTTTTCTTCAGGTGCATCTTTATGTCGCCCTTCAACTCCCCACACCCAGGAAAGGGGCTCACCGATTTCCCGGGTGCTTTCCTATTCGACCCAGAACAATCTGCCTCTGTTTCTTCCCCATGTTGTTGACGTCGGTGTAATGCTTGGGGAAACCAAAAATCTGCTCTATTTCGGTTAGCCATCCTCTTTGGGCCTCAGCTTGTTCAGGATCCTTTTGAACTCAAAGAAGAGAAGACCCGTTCCCCCATACAAGCCGTATCTGTGAGGGTTGACTGTGCAGAGGTCATTACAGGGACTTCCTCCTATCAGTAGGTCAAATGGACCCCGTTATGCCAACTCTCTGCTGGTGATGTTGCACAAGTCGCCCACATACTGTGATTGAAGAACAGTGTTGCTGCATATTCATCTTACTCTTTTTCTTTTGGCGAACTTTTTTTTTTGGCGAACTCCTGTTTTTTTCAGGGCTGGGGTCGCTTCTTCCTCTTCACTGCTTTTCTCTCCAGAGAGGACCAGGAGGTGGCATCAACAGGTGGTGCTACAGGCACTGGGAGCACCACCACCCGGCCTGTGCATGGCGTGGTAGCAGGGTGGTATGGCAGTGTGATGGATGTGGTATGGCAGTGTGATGGATGTGGTAGCAGGGTGGTATGGCAGTGCGATGGATGTGGTAGCAGGGTGGTATGGCAGTGGCCTGGGTGAAGGTTTGTAGGTCCTCGATAGGAGTGTCTTCTCCATAACTTAATTCTTCCTCCTCAGGGTCATCATCATCCTCTTCCTCCTCACTCTCTGGCTTCTTTGCTGCCTTGCCATTTTTCACAGCTTTGACTGGAGCTGTGTTGCTTTTTGGGGTTCTGGAGCCTCTCCTCTGCACTGCTTTCCTCTGAGCTTTATCCTTAGACCATCAACATCTTCTACGATGGCCTAGGTTGTTTAACCCTTAAGTGCTGTTCGGGTCATTTTGACCCGTTTTACATTTTCATTTGGAAAAAAAAGGTAGAAGTTAAAAATGTTTCCACCTGAAACTCACTGGCCTTAAAGATTCTTCTGAGATGAACATGTAAAAAAAATATTTTTGCACTACACCCATGCTACACCCCCCTCATAATTTTTGAACCTTAAGTGCTGTTCGGGTCATTTTGACCCGGAACCACAGAAATACACAGTATTATGCCAAAACACAGACACACAGTCACCCCCACTTCTAACACCCCCCTTCCGAAGCCCCATTCCGAACCCTCCCCCCCTTCCTATAAGCATGAGCAATATTGCCCAGTATTAAATGAAGTCGTTTTTTTTACATGGATTTCAGCTAAATCAGTAAAAACGCCTAGCTCTTTCAGTGTTTAATGTGATATAGCAAAGCAGAAATGCAAACATTTACCAAATATATCATATGAATTGTTTGGTATTGAGTCAAAGTCAATGTATCATGATGATTTGTTAAGTTAAAATTTATATTAGTGTTGTTTTTTTTAAACCAAATATCCACCGGGTCAAAATGACCCGAACAGAACGAAGGTGTAGTGAATCTGAACAGAACTTAAGGGTTAAAGAGAACATAATAATATGTTCAAATGAAACAGAATAATAAGAGAATATACACACAGGGTGATTGAAGAACAGTGTTGCTGCATATTCATCTTGTGGAGTACGCTTGGCAAACTCCTTGGTCCAGTTGGTGATGAGGGACGTGGACATGATGAGGAGCGTGTGTGTGGCGTGCAGGTCGTAGCAGCCCTCTGTAGTTGTTCTGCAGAGCCTGGCACTCAGGGAAATAGTCGGTGGTGACTGGTGAGAGGCAGGCAGGCCGGGTTGGTGACAGATAAACGGGGCACTGTTCGAGGCGGTTTAAATTTGAGTTTATTTTACATCCTCATTAGATGTTACTTATTGCAACAACCATTTCTTGCTGGGGTCCACACAGATAATATAGGCCTACATACAAAGCTGCATTTATGTGATATATATGGCAACCAGTAAGACTCCCTAATCGGGAGATAAGCGACCGTTGGTCGCTTATCTCCACAAATATCACAGCCTCCACCTCTCACGTCATACGGGCAGCCATAGTTACACCTGGAATGTTGAATCTCCATATATGGAGATAACCTACCCATCACACAAAGTCTGACCTCACCAGCCCATACCTGGGCATGGACGACTTATATCTCCATATACGGAGATGGCCATATATGGAGATACGATGACATCACAGAGTCCACAGCTGATGATGTGGCGTGATGTCATACAATACACAAACAAGCCCTATATAAAGGGGCAATTCTCACCAGGGAAGAGAGCATTCCCCACTAGCTGAGTATCTTAAGATGGTTGGATGTGATGATAAGCCACAAATAGGCCAAAAGTTTGTTTTACCAATTATCAAGACATACGGGCAGTTGACAGTTTGCCATTGTTACTCATTGAAGTTGAATCTCCATCTGAATCCCTTTTATGCCCATATATGGAGATCCCTGCTCTGAGTATCTGACATCACTAATCCCTTTTATGCCCATATACAGTATGGAGATCCCTAACAGAATCCATTTTATGCCCATATATGGAGATACCTGCTCTGAGTATCTGACATCACTGTGATGTCACCTGTTTATGCCTAAATATGGAGATCCCTGCTCTGAGTATCTGACATCACTGCGATCTCACCTGTGATGTCATAGTGACACATCACCTCAGTATCTGTGATGTCACAGTGACACATCACCTCAGTATCAGGCGTTACACGTATACATTGAGCAGGGCAAAGGTGTGACGTGTGTGACGGACGGACGGACGGACGGACGGACGGACGGACGGCCGGTGGAGGTTTTCATACTAAACTGCGACCTTACGGTCGCAATGAACATAATTATTTGATACATTTGTTTACAAATGAAGCATTTTTTATTAATTGAAAATGATTTCATGATCTCACCACATCGAAACCACTGTAACCATGTTAATTTATACAAATATGGTTATTGCGATCCATTTCCCAAAGCTCTCCAGAAGCTCTGGTGAAAAGGAATTTTTTTGGAAACCTCTGTGTGGTCCGTTCATGAGATGTAGCCCTCTATCAGAGAGTAGGAGAAGAAACGGATGTGGAATTTAGGCTCATGTTTATTCCGATTCTGTACGTCCACTGGATAAGAGCATCTGCTATATATTTAAATGTATTGTAACTATAACTAAGTACCGGACTGTATGGCAAGAAACATATTTGATTGGCCAACGTGTAGATTTCAAGTTTGTCACAATATTCAATCACTACTTTACATCCTTATTAACCAGGTTCTTGTATGCAAATATGGTTTAAACAAGCTAACAATGTTGTTGATCAGGAGTGTTTTTACTTATATCTAGTGACCGTGCACATGCATCGCGCACGCGCATCGTGCGCGATGGACATGCTGCAAGCACATGAAAAGGTGGTTTTAAAGACAGAAGCTAAGCCCTCACCAGTGCCGGTGGCCTGGTGGGGGCCAAATGTAACGTGACACACATGCCAAAAAGACAAGGTCACTTTGACATGCATTAACAACATTGGAAACAAAAAGGCAGACAGACAGACAGACAGACATACCTCTTCTCTGTTGGCCTGAGCAATGAGGTTACGAAGTCTCTGCTTGTATTTCTCCTTTTTGGCCCTCTCCTGCGCCAACATCTCCTTGAACACCTTGCATTGGTCACATCTCGGGGAACTGGCCTGGCCTCCTGATGGGGCTCCTGATCCTCCGGCCTCTGCGGCCTCTGCAGAGGGGGGTCCATCCTCATCAAGGTCAATAGTGCTCATCAGCGAGTAGGCTTCGCTCGAGTTCCTCAATTCGGCAATCAGCCTCTAGGCCCCCCGCCACTCGGCAATTATGTCGTAGCTGTCCTTTATCTGCTGCTGCCTCTCAGGGTCAGTTGAAACTTTGGCATGCAGGTTCAAGTGGCGTCTCAGTTTCTCACCCCTTTTACCACAGGATGGCATTGCAAGGGCATGTATCTACATTATGAGAGTCCTAATCTCTTCAGCACATTGACAGGAAATAAAGAGGGATAAATATAAAGTATGGTTGGTTGTGGTTAGTAAGGGCATCTCTGTTGTTGTCATGTCCTCGTTTTCTGTCCCAGTGCTGTCCTCTCTAGGTTCTTCCCTATGCTGCAACTCATCATCATCAACGCAGTCTTTTAGTGGCATACACCAATTCTCTGTTCACAAAGAGCCCTGGAATTTCTCTTTAGAAGTTTAGAACATCAAAATTACCCAGTATATACAGGAAGTTGTCTAATGATTCCAGGTGCAACCAACCCTGCCTGGGGCTTCAGTGTAGTAAGAGATGCAGGGCGTGGTGGGCCTGGAGGGGAGCTTGTGCTGAAACTGGACGATGACCCGGTGGGTGCTGAAGATTGAGCACAGGCACCTTTGGTGAAAACATTCCAGCTGCTAGGTATGATGATGGTATGTTGTCCAAGTTTCTCAACTGTAGAGTAGGGCATTCCAGAATTAGACTAGTAGGAAGAAGGGCCTTTCATGCACCCCCCGAAAATATATTTCTAATCTCCCTTATTCGAAAAAAATGTGCTATGTTAAAAAGTTGTCAACGTGTCCCTACTACCCCAAAACCTCCCTTTTGGTAAATGGCTCTGGTGAAATTGTGTAAGCCAAATATTAATTAACTAAACGTACATAAATACCCAGCGAACATTTTATAATGGGGCCCATATGGGTTTATATGGGCAAAGTGGGCATGGGCTGACCCGTGTTTTGAACACGGGCTCCACTTGGGGCTCATATGTGGCAGCCCACCTAGTCATACAGGGGTTTCTAACTGGGTATTGAATGGGCGCCATGTAGGCAAATTTATATCAGGCCCATGTGGGTTTGCCTATATAGGCTTGAACTGGGATAAGAATGGGCCTTAAGTGGGTTCTACCTGGGCTAAAGATATGGGCCCCAATATAGGGTTGGATGGGCAAAGTGGGCATGGGCTGACCCGTGTTTTGAACACGGGCTCCACTTGGGGCTCATGTGTGGCAGCCCACCTAGTCTTACAGGGGTTTCTAACTGGGTATTGGATGGGCACCATGTAGGCAATTTTATATCAGGCCCATGTGGGCACCACCTTTGTTTGCCTGTATAGGCTGGAACTGGGATAAGAATGGGCCTCAAGTGGGTTCTACCTAGGCTTGCCTGAGGTTCCTGCTGTGCCTTTAGAGGGGTCCAAATAGGGAGTTGCATCTCCAACCCATCTATGTCGCACTTGTGTTAGCCCACATTGTTGTAAGTGGGTTATAGCTGGGTACGGAGTGGGATCCATATAGGCAATTGCATATCAGCCCTAAATGGGTTTGACATAAGATTGCCTATAATACCCCACTTCTGACCTAGTCAGAACCGACTTACAACAATGTGGGCAAACACAAGTGAGGCCTAGATGGTTTGGATATACAACTGCCCATGTAGTCCTCAGCTCTGTTTGCTTGAAGTGGGATCTAGGCCTTGAGTGTAGTCCAACTGGGCAATTTTGACACCCTTGTAGATCCCACTTCCAGCCACCCAGATGAGTTGGTCCTGGAGGGAATTAAATGGGAGAATTTAGCAGTAGATGACCCATTTTTAACTGCTGCAAAAATGTCTAAAGTTTAGCAACTTTAAGTTTTTAACAGGGTGAAAATACCATATCAGACAATATCCTTCAGAACATTTATTTTCATTCAGGAATAAAAAACTTGCAAAATGTAAACAAAACAAAAATTTCACAATGTAAACATTAACACTACCGCCGCCACCAGTGTCATTTTAACAGGGTGAAAATATCATATCAGACAACATCCTTCAGAACATTTATTTTCATTCAGGAATAAAAAACTTGCAAAATGTAAACAAAACAAAAATTTCACAATGTAAACATTAACACTACCGCCGCCACCAGTGTCATGTGCCGTTCGTCACTTCTGAGAAGGAAGCGCCAGCCTTATTGGGCTAATCGGGCGGAAATCCCGATCCACACGACCACACATGGGTCACAAATTTGCTATGTTGCTGGCTCTGGGTGATAAACATGTGCAAAACGTGACCCTTTTACAAAGCAGCACGATCTGGCCTAAAGAAGCGAGATACAAAGATTTTCGCTGAATATCCCCCGTAGGCGGCAATGCAATGGCCACTATGATAACACGCTCCACCGACACCATAAACATGGGCCAGCCGATACGGGGGACTAATCCTAAGCAATAACATGCAACGAATGACCACAGATGCCAGTGGCGAGCGAGCAACAGACCTATATTTATGCTAGCGGCGGTAGTTACAGGAATACTTAACCCCCAAACGACTTGTTTTGAATGAGGTGGTTTTTCGTTTGTTAAACAAAACGAGAACTTTGTTATTTCAATTGCCATATTTTCGATGTGCCATAAATTAGTGTTGTTCCGATCCGATGCCAAGTATTGTTATCGGATACCAGGTACTCTTACTCTGTCTGAAAAACCGGAACAACACTACCATAAATCATAAATACATTTGTCAAAAAACCAAACAAAAAACAAAACCGAGAACTGTCAGTAACAGGCAAAGTGATTGAGGGCGTCTTCATAAATTAAAGGGACTCGTCACCATTGATACAACCAGGCCCTATTTTTATGTTTAGGACATAAGAAACATGATCCTGGTGTTTGTGTTCAATATGTGTTTTTAGAAATGTTAGTCTAAACTTCCTCTTGTGTGCCAGAGGAATCATCATGACATCACCACACTTCCTGACTACATATTGCTGACTACATGCAACCTCTCTCAGTTAGAACAGTGTTGCCAGATCTTGAGAAATAACCAACCAGGTCTATGAAAACATAAGCATTTCAAACCTGTACATCAGTTGCCTGTTGGAAAATAGGCAATCTACAAGCTCACAAGCTTGTAGATCTGCTGAGGAGTTGGGAAGAGTTGTAGTCAGGAAGAGAAGTGTGGTGATGTCATGATGATGCTTGTACGCAAGAGGAAGTTTAGACTAAAACACTGATTGAAAACAAAAAACACCAGGATCATGTTTCTTAGGTCCTAAACATCATTAAAGTCCCACTCCACTAAAAATATATTTTTGTTTTTGATATGTTTATGAAGTTTATCTATGACAATGTTGTTTTTTTTTTCCTACTGAGTGAGACTTTAAAATAGGACCTGGTTGCATCAAGGGTTAAGTGTCCCTTTAAGCGGAGTGCTAATATGTGATTTGTGGAAAAACTTCAAGTTTCAAACGCCATCGTTTAAGTATATGAAATATCTGTAATAAAATAACAAAAAATTATTCTAAGGCAACATGTCATGCACCGGAAATAGGTAATCTACAAGCTAAAAATAGTGTGTCTCAGCGCTACGTCTTAGCTTGAAGAATGTCTACTTTCGTTTAATTCAATTAGATCCAAATTTTAACATTTTCATACATGAAATAATAAAATAGCAAAAACGTCTTCTATGGCAACATATCATCCACCGGAAATAGGTAATCTACAAGCTAACAATAGTGTGTCTCAGCGCTACGTCTTAGCTTGAAGGTTGTCTACTTTCGTTGAATTCAATTGGATCTAAAGAATGAAATGAGTTTGCCTAGGTGCTGGCAGGTGCATTGTCAGGTGTTGTGTTTACGCCCTGTGTGCTGCTGTTTTCGAGGGAAGCCCTCGCTGCCCTTCTTCCCCCTCTGTCACGAGCGCCGGTGAACCAGGCTCCCAGGGCCACCTCTGCTCTTTTCTGGTTCACATCCTGAGTGATGCTGTGCTTCTTCAGAGCCCCTAAAAATAAGAGACAAGAAGCCAACTTAGTAAAAAAAAGTGTTTTGAATAGTACATTAGACATAAGTGCAATCAAAAGTTGTATTGTGACTGCAGGGGGGCATCTAAGTGTAGAACTCAGGGAACTGTGTCTGTCTTTGTCTGTGTGTGTCACCAAGCATCAGATTCATGTATTTAGTGCGCAGGCAGCATTGTGATGTCAGACCATGCCGATTTGTGCTAACCTGACTCTGCCAGATCGAAGATGGGGTTCCACATTAGTTTCTCCCTGAATCTTCGATCTGGAATCTCACCAGGGAACAAGCTGACTGTCAATCACCGTGTGTAGGCGTGCTACTCAAACCAATCATATTGACGTGACGACATGACATAGTGCCAGCAGAAAGTTAAAAAAAAAAAAACACAACCACCAGCAAACTAGGGCTGTGAATCTTTGGGTCTTGCAAGATTCGATTCAAGATCGATTCTTGGGGTCACGATTCAGGGCTGTGTAGCCTAAGGGTCAATTTAGACCCCTAAAGGAACCCAGAGAGTCCCTGGAATCCATTGAGCAAATGCCAGCTCGGGAGTGGACCGAGACATCATAAAACAAAAATAAAGCGGTCGTTTAAACACATTCAAGTTGTCATACGAATGCAGTGCTTCTCAAACTTTTAAACCCCACGGTCTTTCCCTTGTCTCTGACAGTGTCTAACTAGAAGGAACCAAATACACCCGCCAGGGTCCGTTTGTACACTGTCAGAGTTACAGACGTGTAAATGACCACTTTGCATGAACACCTAACGTTTCTACGTTGATGTGACTCCTCATTACCTTATTTACATTTACTTATAACAGCCGCATCTCTATAAAAGAAAAGCCACTCAAATGGGAAAGTTAAGCTCCTTTCGGAATCCTTGAAGTTCACTACACTCTCTCTGTTTGGTCATGGACTTAACAAAAGTAACATCGCTAAATGTTGCTCAGATGTTTCTAAAGATACAGCCAACATACATTCCACACTGTGGAAACGGTGCGCGCGAGTGGCGAGACAACTTCACACCTAATAACAAAAGAAGCTGTCTTATGCAAAGTGGTCATTTGGCTCGAATTACTTGTGAATATGGGGGCGCATCATGATCCGTGCGTCCTATTGTGAACGCATGTGCGTTCCGTGCCGTTCTTTGCGCATGCATGTGAAGAAAAAAGAAAAAACAAAACAGTTGGAACAGTTATCCAAGCACGCCTCTCTCTCTCTATCGCTCTCTCTCACTTTGTGTGTGTGTGTGTGTGTGCGTGCGTGCGTGCGTGCGTGCGTGCGTGCGTGCGTGCGTGTGTGCGTGTGTGTGTGTGTGCGCGCACGTACGTGCATGGACGCGGTCCACAAAGTGGGGTCCTTGAGGGAGTCCCAGGGGGTACCCAGCTAAATGATGGATATTAGGATCCAAATGGACACTTATTTGTTTGTAACTCTGAGAGCATACAAATGGAACAAATGGACCCTTGTACACTTCTCAGAGTTAAATTAACAATGATTTTACTAAAGACACAAACTGGAGTTCCAGAATCAGAAATGCCATTAAATGGGGATCCATATTTAATGCATGTCAAACTTGGGGCCATAGCAATTAAAATGGTTGAGAATCGCTGCTAGAGCCATGGGGGTCCCTGTGGCAATGTGGCTTATCTTTTCAAATGGGGGTCCGCGGGTTAATAAGTGTCAATTTGGCGCTCCTTGGCATGAAAAAGTTTGAGAACCCCTTCCTTTTAGTTCACACTTTAACAAAGTTTACATAGAGACACACCACCACCAGCATTCATTAACATAGGAATGAGATGCTAGTTGCATATCAATTGTACTGCTAAAACTACTGTCTTGAAAACCACTGGGTTCTCAAAGTCCAACAGCACAGCACAGTATAGTACACTACCCTAAGGCAGGGGTTCCCAAAATGTGGGTCGCGACCCCCAAAAGGGCGGTTAGGTGACCACTGGGTTCTCAAAGCACAAGAAACCATACCGTTTGTGACCACTGGGTTCTCAAAGTCCAACAGCACAGTATAGTACACTACCCTAAGGCAGGGGTTCCCAAAATGTGGGTCGCGACCCCCAAAAGGGCGGTTAGGTGACCACTGGGTTCTCAAAGCACAAGAAACCATACCGTTTGTGACCACTGGGTTCTCAAAGTCCAACAGCACAGTATAGTACACTACCCTAAGGCAGGGGTTCCCAAAATGTGGGTCGCGACCCCCAAAAGGGCGGTTAGGTGACCACTGGGTTCTCAAAGCACAAGAAACCATACCGTTTGTGACCACTGGGTTCTCAAAGTCCAACAGCACAGTATAGTACACTACCCTAAGGCAGGGGTTCCCAAAGTATGGGTCGCGACCCCCAAAAGGGCCGTTAGGTGACCACTGGGTTCTCACAGCACAAGAAACAATACCGTTTGTGACCACTGGGTTCTCAAAGTCCAACAGCACAGTATATTACACTAACCTAAGGCAGGGGTTCCCAAAGTGTGGATCGCGACCCCCAAAATGGCCGTTAGGGCCTAAGGTATGGCCAATAAAGGCACTGGTCAGTTCACATGGGTGTGATTTTATTAGATGGAGTGGAATCTCTGCCCTGTACAATGAAACAACTCCTTGCCGCATGTCTCCCCTTATATCCCTCTCCCTTCCCGGTCAACCTACTGTACTATCAAATAAAGGCAAAAACAGCCCATCGAATACACATATATGTTGGCTTAGTGACCTGGGCAGCTCCTGTGCATGGCAAATATCAGTTGCTGAGTTACTGCATTACCGTCTCTCTCATCTCCCTCTCAATGTCCTGTCCACTATACACTATATGAATAAAGACAAAGCCTCCAAAACATCTTCAGTTTCAATGAGCAATTAAAAAGCTTACCATATAAAACATCAAAAAGAGGCAGGTTACGGAACTTCTTCTTCCCACGCAATCCTTGGACGTTGTACTCAAGGGCCAGGTCTGTGGACAGGAGGAATCCCATCATCCTCCTAATACACTCCTCCAGCGAGGACCCACCAATGTCTGCAACCATGGCAACCTAAGTATGACAAACATCACAGGAAGAAAATTGTTTTTAATCCTTTCAGGCCTGATTTCGATTCAAAAATGTCTTCTGAACCCCAACTGTTTATGTCACCGTTTCTCAAAAAAAAAAAAAAAAAAATCATTTCAGGAGCCTCAAAATTATATGTTATTTGGCCGCAGGACTGCCCTCTGAAAATATGTTGTTTTAGTGACCCACCCAAAAGTAGACACTCGAGTTAAAACCGTATTCCCTGAAGAAAATCCAAAGACATTTCCTCGATTTAAAACAAATAGCAGACCTACAAGTTCGTAGCGCGGCACTCTGCTTGTAGATCTGCCTTTTCAACAGCTAAAGAGTAAAATAGTGGTTAAGGTGCTTAAAAGCAAAAGTTACAAAATGTGTGTCAGGCCTAAATGGGTTTTAATAATCAGCTAATATCAATGCCCTTTCCATTGTGTTAATGGCAAGATCCTGACAGACTACTATTATCAAAATGTGATGTGAATAAAATGTGTAAAATACAAGAACACATAGTGGAGTGAATGAGAAAACATACAACTGCGGCCTTGAAGTCTGAGTTCCCAAGCTTGGAGTTCATGGCCTCCACCTCCTGGAAAGACTTCAATGGGAAAACCGCTCCCTCGGGCGCCTCTGGCAGTGTGGTGGCGGGATTGTGCTTTAGCTGGATCATGATATTGTTGAGCATTTTGCCATGGATCTTCTGGTTGGCTTTGACTTCCTCCAGTTGTCTAACCAACTGGAGGTACATGTGCTCTCCAATTGTAGCGCTGGATGTGCTGGTTGACGGGCTGGTAAGGTTGGCAGGGGTTGCAGTCGTGGGGAGACGTTTAGTGCTGGATGTGCTGGTTGACGGGCTGGTAAGAGTGGCAGGGGTTGCAGTCGTGGGGAGACGTCTCATCTGTGGAGCACTTTCTCTTAGGGTGGTTATGGGATGGCTCTGCCTTTGGTTGACACTCGGGGTTTCAGAGGGTAGAACTTCTTGGCAATGTGGCAATGTGGTAATGTGGTCGACGAGCAGTGTTCCAGTGGGGTGGCTTGTAGGTGGCTCTGAGTCGCTAGAAGGCGAGAATCCTCTAGGAGTGGGTGTCCAACTTGGGTCTGGGGTTCCTACACATAAATTTATAGTTCAACTCATCATCTGTTTGTTAAAGAATCAAAATAAAAACATAATGAAATTCAATACAGAAACATGTCTATGTCTGGGCTCAGTGTGGGCTAAGTGGGCATGGGTTTTAGAACTGGGCACATGTCTGGTCTCAGTGTGAGCTAAGTGGGCATGGGTTAGAACTGGGCACATATGTCTGGGTCTCGTATGGATTCTAAGGGCCATGTGGTTAGTAGCTTGGGAAAATATTGGACAGAGGCTAAACTTCATTGCCAACCCCTGCTTTACACACCTTCGTCACAACTGATGCTGTAACTGCTGGTCGGACTGGGGCTCCTCGGTCTCTTTCGAAGTGGGAATTTCCCTCGCTTTTCGACACGGGGAGGTGTAGGTGGCACTACATCTTCAGGATGAAGCACAGGCGGCTCTTCATCACTCGATAACATCTCCCTCCGTTTGTGTGATGGCCTACATTCAATTAAAACACAGCAAGCATAAAGAAGAAAACAACGTTAAAGGACAACTTATTTGCTATGGCCCTTATAGACCCCAGTAAGTTAGTAAATAAAAACTAGATCAGGAGACCTGGTTATGCCAGACCCAGAATGGAAAAAACAAGAACAAAAACCAGGACAGACCGAAGAAATGGACAAGAATGGACAAGAACAAAAACCAAAACCGACCGACCGTCAGACCGACAAATCTGGCGGTGCCCGAAGGGCCATTGGTGGATAATTATGATGTCATACTTATGTCATTCCAATTGTCGAATATGATTGGGCAGAAAGAGAGAGGACAAGAAAAAGAGAGGAGAAAAACCAGAAAGACCGACAGACAGACGGACCGACCGACCGACCGACAAAGCCTCTCCTAGGCCTGACCCCCTGTGTCTGGCAATAAGTTCCCCGCCTTATTTTGTAAAACAAGACACATTTAGCCTCTTGTACGATTGCCCACACCCCCTGTACACCCCCTGTACAAACAGCATTTTGGCCACACTAAATGGCTAAAATTAAAGAAAGCAACAAATGAAATAATTTTAACACTCGATCAGCTTTCACATGTGCTAAATACACTGTAAAACATGAGCTAAGAGTGTAAAAAAGAAAGAAAAAAAGAAAGAAAAATAGTCCTTTTAGCAGTAGTTCTCAAAATGGGGTCCGGGGACCCACATGGACTTTTGTGGGTGTCCCAGAGCACTGGTTCCCAAACGCATTAAAAACAAATTGCCATAATCATTTATTTTCTTAATAAATGAATAAATGTATGAAAATAGACGATCTGCATAGAAGCTGACAACGTTGCGTGAAGCATTACGTTGTGGTCAAAATGTGGTGGAAACAGAGCTATACTTCCTAAACCAGACCTCTATACGAAGAGATCAGAGAAACATACTTTCCACGGATTACATTTAGGTGACTTACTTCCTGTGTCGCTTCTGGGTTGTTTCAGACTCCGTTTCTATGCTGGATGACGCCTCTGCCCTCCTAAGTTTTGGACGAGCTGCTTCGTATGTGTCTTAGAAGAAAAGAAAAGAAAACAGAGGAAGGGGACATTAAACCATTGATTTTCAAAGTGGGTTACTTTAGGATGGTCTAAATCATACATGGGCAACTGGAGGCCACATACCTCCACATAATGCTGTTAATATCAGAATACTAAGATATTATTGATTTCAGCTGTTGACAATTCCAAATATTCAAACATGACCCAGTTATGTCTATATACGTAGCCAATGACTAGTGTTAGTGTCTCATTTATGCCCAACAAATTTTAATTTAAGTTCATTAAGTTAAGTTTAACTAAATACCTTTTGAAAGTAAATCAGTTATTTTTCAGCATTACAATTAAAATAAAAAAAATAACAGCATTACAATTTAAATTAGCAAAAATAGCCGATCTACAAGCTAAAAAAGCTGCAACGCATTTTGAGCTAGTAGATCGGCTATTTTTGCCATTTAGTGACAGAATGTGGCCCTCTGGAGCGAGAGTGGAAACATAGTGGCCCTCTCCATCATCGAAGTTGCCCACCCCTGTTCTAAATTGACAATTCTGTAACTAAGTGTACAGATGGAACCAAAATACAGAGTTTAGAGGAGCCCTTAAAATGTAAAAGTTTGAGAACCACTATATTACACTTAAACCCCAGCATCGGTGTGTGGGGAAAGCTTCCACTGACAATAGCAGAACGATAAGGTTGTCTATTGTCGCCTTAAGCCCTAAGGGACTCTGGATATAAAGGGGTTAAAGCCTATTCTTCTAAGTTCAAGATTGATTACCTGCAGTTCCAAGTATTTTAATGGGACATCTCATCCACGAAGGGTCTGGTGGCACCTCCTGTTTGGCTGCTTTAGTGATTGAGCCGTTCAATCCCACAGGCCAATAGGTCACGCTCCGGTCTTCTGCGGTCACCCAGCAGGAGGGGATGATGTCCACCATCTTTTTCCCATCGTTGGAGACCTCCTCCGGGAACTCTACGATATAAAATCGCTTGGGCATTCTGCAAAGTTTACAGTTCATTGGTCATGCAGCTGATTAAAAGACACACTTCCTCCGTCCAGCAGAGGAAGCAGGATTTGTTTCTCTGTTAATGCAGTCAGTTCCACAGAACACAGCTCTTCTGAGAGGTCCGTTACTCTTGTGATTCCAACAAAGGTTGAATTGGCAGGGTATTTCCCAAAGCTACAATGTTTCTTATAAAATTGGCAAACTGCGTACAACTCTCCTCCAATCAATTCGACGATGTTCCTTACTATTGCAACTTTCCCATCAACACTGTAGCAGTTGCTACCATGTGAGCAGGAGATCAGCCGACCGTCCTGAATGTACTTCTTGTACTGCATGATAGCGGTTACATGATGAATAGTTGGGCCACTTAAATGTGGCTGCTGTGGGCCATTGCTTCTTTCCTTTTGTTCTTGAGAGAGAGGTCTATTTCTTTCTGCTATGCGCCGCACGAGTTGCTGAACAGGTCCTTGTGGCCTTCTTAGTAACTTGGGTAATGTCCCCAGATGATTTTCGAACAGGAAACAGGACACCGTGTCCAAGGCCCCAAACCTCTTAGCGTCATCCGCCAGATGTATGAGGGAATGGGTATTATAGACTACCTCCTCTTTCCCATAAATGTTAGCAAAGTTGTTCACGTAACATTTTAAAAGTTTTAAAAGTTTGTCTGCATAGTCACAATGCTCAGAGCACAGAGATGGACTGAGAAGAATTCTCATTGCAATAGACAAAAGCATGAAGTTCTGGTAAAACCGTTCAGGAAGCCGTCCATTCAGCACCACTGGGCCTGTGTATAATAAAAACTGACGAAATTCAGTCGCCTTCCATAGCTTGAATTCATAAAGTGACCGTGGCTTTCGTGAAAAGTTACTCGGGATATATTTTCTGATAGATTCAAGGTGGCTAGAGATAACTTGGATGGTGACTGCTGAAAGCCTGCACTTTTTAGGCCCCTGAATCCACAAACCTATGACTCTTCTAACATTTCCCAGGCACACCAAGTGCATGTAATCGAGTACGAAGCTCAAAACCATTTTGATCCCTAGCTCTTGCAAAGGTGACTCGCCATGGTGATGACCTTCATCGCACCTACTTTCAAATGATGAGTCTGTCCTAAGTGCTTTTTCCAAGTCTGGAAGAACAACCTTACCATTTAGGTGAATTCCGTGCTCTATGCAGCGCTCACAGGAACTATAACCTGCATGGCCCTTAATACATTTTAAAAAAGCGCGGGCAGGCGCATCACAGATGAACGCATCTGGAAGGGAAACATTGTAGTGTTTTCCATTGTACTCTAAACCCTCTCGAGTTACTTTTTTCAGGTCTTCTATAAAGTCCTTCAAATATTCACCTAAGGAAGGAGGCTTTGAGGGGCCCGCATACATACCAATCATAAATACATTAGAAGTCGGTATTTCTTTGATCTTGGCCAATATAGGCCATAACTCACTTTTAGTGCTTTTCGAGAGGGATAAGCCATCAATGTTTACACGCATGGTTAGTGTGTCTAATTCAAGAGGTGGTTGTCGAGACAGCTCTGAAATAATAGCGTTTGAGATTCCAAGATAGTAATAGCTACCCATTTTGCCCATTTCTTTGACATCACATGTTTTTAAGGTTGACAGAAGGGTTCTTGGGTCACTGGGTAAGTCCAGACCACACTGCCTTAAAATAGTCAATAGTTCTGATAAACTTCTATGTGAAATATTGCTTTTTGCAGCCCAAGAAGCTATTTTCTCTTTAACCTCACAACACTGATCAGATCCTTCTACAGTTTCTGAATTAGTCTGAATAGCTTCGCTGTGGTCATCACGAACAGGCTCTGTATCAGATTCTTGGTGGCTTTCCTCAGAATCTGAGATTTGTGTACTTTCCTCCGTAAATGTATCGTGGACACTTTCTGGCTGTAAATCAGAGTCATTGTCAAGATTTCCAAAGCGCTGACTGTCCGCTGTATCACAAAGCATGTGTGACACCAATTGTTCATTTTGATTCGCAAAACTGTTCTCATTCTCAAGACTGTCCACTTCGAATGCAACTGAAGCCTGCTCCTGATTAGTTGAAGAATCTTTTTTGAAGGCTTCCAACATCCGCGAATGTTCTGCAACGTTTGAATTAATTCGTCGTCGTTTGGTCGATGAACTAACACAATCCATTTTTAATTGTATTCGCCAAGATCTGTAAGACACAGATAAAGGTTTGGGTCAAGTGTGAGCCAAGTATGAAGAAATTCACAAAGTGGATTTTAGGGACTCTGGGAGTGGGATCCGAAGAGGCTAATCTATATATACAATTGAGGGTTTTTTCCCGGTAGGGTGGGTCCCAGACAACGGTTTAGTGACTAGAGGTCTAGAGGGGGACAATACAAAAAACGACATGTGGGCTTTTCCATCATAAGTGAAATAACTGTCAGGTAACAACATCACAACTTAATAGATGTTGGCCTATTGACAGTACATAAGTATATTGCCTTGATGCCTCGTCTATAACATTAAGCTGCACAGACAGACTTCTGTCTGCAGTGCAGTGCACATAAAGAGCGTCAATGAGAAGCACCTGGTTGCACACAGAGGGACGCTCTGCAAAGCTCTCAGCCTAAGGTGACTGTCATTTCTCTCCAAAAGCCCTTGATTATGATGTAATATGATTAAAGATTACTGTGATTAGGGTAAGCTCACATCACACACACCATACAGTAATAACTCCTGAAAGTATATAAAAATAAAAAATAAAAAAAAATATCGACTCAATATCGGTTATCGGCCTCTTGGGGCAAAATGTATCGGTATCGACCCTGAAAAACCCATATCGTTCAAGTTTGCATTAGATTAATGGATTAATGGCATTTCTAATTCTGGAACATAATGAAATTAATTAACTCTGAGAAGTGTACAAATGGACCCAAATGGGCCCCAACTGTCCCTCAAGGGACTTTGAGAACCGTAGAGAGCACTGTTTCTCAAACACTGGGTCAGGACCCATTTGTTTGCATGCATGGTTAAGAGTTGTGGGAAGTTGTAGGAATGATTTAACCCATTTAGGACAGAACGCAAGGTCTCCCCTTAACTCTGACAATGTGCAAATAGAACCAAACATACACAATTTACTTACTTAACTCTCAGGATGATCTTCTCAACCCCCAACCTAAACCAAGCACAGACACACAGAAATATTAGATTCAGGATTATTAGAGTAGAATCAAGGGTTCTCAAACTTTTTCATGCCAAGGACCTCAAATCGACACTTATAAGCCCACAGACCCCCATTTGACAATATACACTGCAGGGACCCCTTTTAAGAGAAGATGTATGCTTGGAATTTCAGTCTATATACTAAAATAAATGTAAATTTAACAGAGAATTTTACAAGTGGACTCAATAGGACAGGTTCATTTTGTTCCAGAGTAACAAACAAATAAGGGTCCATTTGGATCTTAAAATTGAGGGACTCCCTCAAGGACCCCTGTGGGTCCCCGGACCCCACTTTGAGAAACGTGGCTCGCGCACACACCCAATGCTCTGAGAGCACATCACGTCGACAGGACAAGCGCACGCAGTGACTTACTCATATACAATACATGCAGCAAAATTGTACTTGTTGCCTACCACCGATTGTTCTATATATAATGAAGACAATTATAAATATAATATAGCCTACAGATGTAGTTATAGGAATATCCTATAATATTTAGGGACTTGTCTTTAATAGACAGGCATAGACAGAGACACAATGCATGCTGTGAGCTTGTAGATCGGCTATTTTCTATCTTACTTCTTAAATAGGCGGCAAGGCCTGTGTTTTCTAAGATAATTTCTTAGATTTAGATTTTATTTATTCATGAAATAAATAAAAAAACATTTATTTTAAATCATGAAATGTTTTTCTTTTTGGGGGAGAATGTTTTTTGAGAGTTTTTAAATGATACAAAACTAAATGTAGGAAATTAGACATTAAGGGACCCATAAAAATGTTTTCGCGACCCACAAATGGGTACCAAACCCAGTGCTTGGGAAACAGTGTTGTAAAACCACAGACGATTATATTCTCCGCTTTGAGAACTGTGACTCTCTGCCTCATTTTCTCTCTCTCTGCCTGATCTTAATAAATGCTAGAAATCTCTGTCTAATAAGAGGCAGATGGAACGGCATGATAGCGTTGATCTAGCGTTAGCTCTGGTCCATAGCGTTAGTGGAGTTAGTGGAACTCCACTAACGCTATGGACCAGAGCTAATTTAGCGTTAGCATGTCATCGCATCAAAATCAACAAGCGTAGGCTATAATCGATTATGTCACGTCACCGCATAGATGCAGAATAGCGACCGCATCACGATACAAGCGAATTAAAAAGTCCAATCCACAACTACACCACACTATCTCTATCAACGACAACCTAGCCAAGTGTATTTACTACTGACTGGCTGCTGAGCGCAGCCTCCGCTCTGCGCTGACGGCTGCAGGGCACTGGACACAGTCAGGCATGGGTGTTGACGTCACAGGCAAGAAAAAGCGAGCGCTTGATTTGTTCAAAACTAAAACGACCATATCCCCCTTCCACCATCACCACTACTGCACTGACAAACCGGACGGAGCCAAGAAGAGAAAAAAGCGCTCCTCTTCTCACTGCTGCTCAACGCAGCCTAGATGACACGACACCCCCCCACCCCCCCTAAATATTTTTACATCGAATCTGAACGAATCACACAAACAATCAATTTGGATTCAAAACGGCAATTTTCGCCGAAAAGCTACAAGTTTGCATGCCTTATAGCTACAGTGCATGCACATAAGTGTCGACAAAAAACGCCAACCTTGCACAGAGTAATTGTTTTATCATTATGCAATATAAAATGCAAATACATAACCAAGAACATTCACAACGTTCACGCGAAAAATAAGCACCAATTCGCACATAAAACGAAAGACACACATTAAATGATGTGTCTAAACAACACAAGGAATTGGTCAATATCCTCTGTCATTATGTTGAATTCATTTTATATACCGTCTATAAATGCATACAAGTAATTTTCGAGGCTCTAGTCCACGCAATGTGCGGGTTTAGAAGCAAGCGATTTAGAAGATGTTGCTATCGTTTGTTAGCATTGACGTTAGCATTTTGGCGGGCGATATGCAAGATCTTCTAAACACACGCAAAACACCACATTGCGTGGACTAGACCCACGATAATTATTTGTATGCAATGTAACAACAGAAACCGCAGATAAACAATTAATTTATAACTTACGTTTAAATAAAAAAAACGTCTCCGGCCTGGAAGCGCAGTGGGAATGCGAATGCGAGCGGCTACACCCTTCTCAGCAAGCAAGCACAATGGATAAGATGGCTGCCAAAGGACCGATTAGCTGACGCGGGAGTGCCTGACCAAAATGGCTGCTCAGGACTAGTCTTCCCATTATGCTATAGTGTGGCTCAGTAGACTAACCCAGTGCCTGACAAAAATAAATCACAATCTTACCCAAATCTTAATTTTAAAACACGCATACACTTTTAAACACCAACCGAAGCGTTTACTCCCCAGTGAGCACATTTAAATTACTGTGCATTTGTAAATAAGAAGTATCTATATTTTTCGCTTTTTTGGTTATCAAACTTTTTCATGCCAAGGATCCCCCCCCCCCCCCCCCCCATATTGACACTTTTAGCCCCCATAAGGGCATATAGCAGCGATTAATCACAACCATTTCAATTTTCAAGTTTGCATTAGTCCCTTTTAATGCATTTCTAATTCTGGAACATAATGAAATTAATTAACTTAAGAAGTGTACAAATGGATCCAAATGGACCCTAACTGTCCCTCGAGAGACTTTGAGAACCGTAGAGAGCACTGTTTCTCAAACACTGGGTCAGGACCCATTTGTGGGCCACAGACATATTTGTATGGGACCCCTATTTATTTTCCTATATTCTTTTTGTTTTTAATAAGTGGTCATTTCAAAAGATTTCCAAAAGACATTCCAGAAAAAGCTTCTTCATCACTTAAAGGAGTAGTTCACCCCCAAAATGACTTTTTTTCTATTGATTACTCATGCCATGGAGAGTAGAGTTCAATAATATTTTTAGTTTTTTGTCACATTCCTAAGACATAAATGTGATAACAATAAATTTACCCCCATTCATTTCGGATGGTGACCCGTTTCATCACAGCCTCAGCTCAATGCCAGGCAGACAGATACCTACACAGAGATCTCCATATATGGGCAATCGGTGTCCGGTGTACATTCTGCATAACCTTATATGATAAGTCTGTCTGACAAATCATATCTGACTCATGATGGTATACAGGCAGACAGATGGATAATAAAGGTCTTATGACACTGGGGTTTGCACAGGGTGGGTCGTTCTATTTACTCTGTTCCCGATATAGGCACAGTCACTCGGCCGCCCGAATAGCAGCCGAGCCTAGAAGAGGTTAGGACACATTTCCCACTTCAGATTACTAGAAGGAGGCGCGCCTCCTCCTAGTAATTTAAGGGTAACATAGTGCCATTCATACACACCACCATTCCTATCATTCACTTCCAGATCGGAATATTGGTGCTTCCCAATAGGGTTAGGGTTAGGTTTAGGGGTTAGGTTTAGGGTTAGGTTAGGGTTAGGTTTAGGGGTTAGGTTAAGGGTTAGGGTAAGGGTTAGGTTTAGGGTTAAGTTTAGGGTTAGGTTTAGGGTTAGGTTTAAGTGCCGACGTTTCGGAATGGGGGTGTGTAGGAATGGCAGTGTGTATGAATGGCGAAACGCGATGTGAAACCTTTACAAGCAACACCGCTACTACACCGCCACTTCCATAAGTGAAAATACGGAATTCTAGGCAACCATGTCTGGTCTTAGAACAGGTCACCTATGTCTGAGTCCCATATGGATTGTGTATGGGTTAAACTGGCATGGGTTAGAATGGGTCACCTATGACTGGTTCCCATATAGATTGTGTATGGGTTAAACGGGCATGGGTCAGAAGTGGTAACTTATGTCTGGGTCCCATCTAGATTGTGTATGGGTTAAACGGGCATGGGTTAGAAGTGGTTACTTATGTCTGGGTCCCATATAGATTGTGTATGGGTTAAACGGGCATGGGTCATAAGTGGTCACTTATGTCTGGGTGGCAATTGGATCGTGTATGGACAAAGTGGGCACAGTTAGCCCTGGTCGCCCTGGTCTCCATTATATTGTTCCTCTGTATAGACCTCGATGGACATAAAGTGAAGGACTTTGTGTATTGATGTCTGAGAAGTACACCGAAGACATACATGAGTGCCTCTCCACAAACTTTACAACATGTTCAAAATATGGATTCTAATTAGTCATCATTATCACGATTATGGTGAGAAATGTATCCTAACCAATAAAGAGAATATAAAGTTGGTGGGTGTTATGTGTTGGGGCATTTGGACACTTGGGCATTTGCAAAGGGTTGTAACAGTGGGTGACGAAACAGTGACAAAAATCATGTTGTTGGATACAGGATGTTCTACTGATAAATAATCTGGTGTTTGATTTAGTGAACACCACTTACAACAACTTGTAGATAGATTTTTATGATTATTTCGAAGAAAATTTGACAAAACATTCCAATTCTTTTATATTTCAGTCAACCTGCCAATACGCACATGTGGATATCAATTTTGTACATTTTACATAAGCTACACCGCTACTTTCCATAAGTGAAAATATGGGATTCTGGGCACCCATGTCTGGGTCCCGTATGTGTCCCAAATGGGGAAATTGGGCATGGGTTAGAAGTAGTCACTTATGTGTTGGTCACATATGGATTGTGTATGGGTTAAACGGGTATGGGTCAGAAGTGGTCACATATGTCTGGGTCCCATAATAGATTATGTATGGGTTAAACGGGCATGGGTTAGAAGTGGTCACTTATGTCTGGGTCCCATATAGATTGTGTATGGCAGGGCTATTCAATTGGCGGCCCTCGGGCCAGATCCGGCCCCCCAATCAAGTCCGACAGGCCCGCGGCCCACTCCCAAGAAAAATAAATAAAGAAAAGGCTTCACGCATAAAACTTCATAAAAAAGTTATTGGTGCCGCTGTGTGAGTGTGTGCGTGCCTGCGTGTACTTCTACCAGTGCAAGCAGGCTAATGCAGAAAACCCCGCCCCTCAATGCAATCATTGCTAAGCCCCCCCAGTCTGTGTGAGTGTGTTGTGCTGTGCGTGAAAGGAGGATATGCGAGATTGTGAGTGGAGACGGGACGGCCGGGAGAGAAAGTTATTGGTGCCGCAAAATAACGACGGCGGGGGAGAGAAAACGTTGGACAACAATTTTCGGTTTTGTAAAGATGACGAAATCACCACGACTCATTCCAGTCCAGCGTGGGGGAATCGCATAACGTGCCGTCCCCGCTGGTCCACACACACACCCCTATCACAACATATTTGAGCTGGTAGATTGGCTATATTTGGCGCGCGACACCATCGGATTAATAAAGGAGCGAAATGATTAATGTGTGCATGCGAAGTCTTTGTTGCAGATGCAGAGAAAGAGTGAAGAGAGGGAGGGAGACCGGAGTGATGTAGTAGCGAGAGAGAGAAACAGCTGTGCTGTGTTGTGAACTTGTAGTTGTACTGTTGTAGGCTACCTCACGAAGTCTCCACTCATTTTAAAACGTTTCCATGAGTGTGCACGTCCCAAAATACTCCATGATGGCTGTTAGGAACTCTTCTTGTATCCGTTAAAAAGATTAAATGTCAATCTTAAATTGCATCAACAGGGGGGAAATATGCATGTATGTGAGACTAAAACTTAATGTGCTTTTTTGCCTTATATCTGACCCACTTAAAATGGGTCACAAGTATAATAATGGATGGAAGAAGATATAAGCAAATATTTTTCCCTTGAAAATAATGAAAGGCATAGAATACTAAGTGTCTGAATAAAAAGAAAAAAGTACATATTGTATTAATTGTGGGAATAATGGGATTCTGAGACGCCCTCAACCTGGCTCACTCATTCTCAAAGAGGAATAGGCCCAAATAACTGAAACCCTCCGAAAATAAAGAAAAACACGACAAAAACTGCACACATTTTGTGCGAGCGTCGCACACAGTCTGGCCCCCAGCCCTGGGGGTCCCGACAATGTGGCCCCCTGGACAATTTAATTGAATAGCCCTGGTGTATGGGTTAAACGGGCATGGGTCAGAAGTGGTCACATGGCCCTTACAGAATCCATACGGGACCCAGACATATGTGCCCAGTTCTAACCCATGCCCACTTAGCCCACACTGAGCACAGACATATGTGCCCAGTTCTAACCCATGCCCACATGGCCCTTACAGAAACCATACGGGACCCAGACATATGTGCCCAGTTCTAACCCATGCCCACTTAGCCTACATTGAGCCCAGACATATTTGCCCAGTTCTAACCCATGCCCACATGGCCCTTACAGAATGTATACGGGACCCAGACATATGTGCCCAGTTCTAACCCATGCCCACTTAGCCCACGCTGAGCCCAGACATATTTGCCCAGTTCTAACCCATGCCCACATGGCCCTCACACAATCCATACGGGACCCATACATATGTGCCCAGTTGTAGCCCATCCCCACTTAGCCCATTTATAACACATTTGGGGCCCAGCCATAGGTGCCCAGTTCCAACCCATGCCCATATCGCCCCTTTTTAAACCGTATGGGACCCAGGCATGGTTGCCCAGTTCTAACCCATGCCCACTTCGCCCACATATAATCAACATGAGACCCATGGAAAATGCCCAGCTCAAGCCCATGCCCATTTTGCCCACATAAAATCAACATGGGGCCCGTAGAAATTGCCCAGCTCAAGCCCATGCCCACTTAGCCCACATAGCACCTACATGGAAACCGGCATAATGCCCAGTCCCAGCCCATTGCCCAGTTGAGACCCATTTAGCCTACATGTGGCCCATATGGGGCCTATTATGAATTGTTCGCTGGGTAGGCATGGAAGTCTGAAATTGGGCATGGAGTATCCTGACACATAGGGGTAAGTAACAGAATAGGATTTTGGGGCGTGCTACGATTGTATTTTTGAAGCGGTGAAAGCCGCTTCCAAGGAGTGGCTTTGTGTGTCCCATGTCCATATATGGTCATTTCAGTCCAGAATGAACAGGTTTTATCAAAAACAAAATGTGTGTACCATGTCCAATATGGTCATTTCAGTCCAGAATGAACAGGTTTTATCAAAAACAAAATGTCAATGTAAATCTTTACCTTACAGTTAATTACTGTAAGGCCTTTTTAAATTACTATAAATTATTGTTAATAGAGGTTCCTGTACAATACTGTATTTTACAGTAAATAAACATATTAATAATAATAATCTTACAATGAACAAAATGAGGACTGACCCATTAGAGAGGCCCATTAGAGGCCCATTAGCACAAAGGGACCCTTGCTATACATAGGGCCCTTGCTATAGGCTACATATTAAGGGGCCTTGCTATAAATACTAAGGGCCCCCACACACATGATAATTACAAGTTCAGTAAGCCTATTCTAAACTTGACCACACCTGAAACGCTTTGTCAAGTTATTTTCTTTAATTTTGACTTGATTACATCATTTAGAAAAAAATATATATATTTTTGTTCATGAATACACTTTTCCAGCTGTAGTTATTTACATTCACAGGCCAGTTGTGTTCCCAATAGAAATAGTATACATGTGAATGATAATAGGTCTGATTAGGTACGTCATAAAACATTCAATGATTCAGTGTATTGGAAAACTGTGTTCCTTATAAACACACAGCAATGTAAGGCACCAAAACATAACATTTGTATGTAGTAAGGGAAAGTTAGCCTATTGCTACATCAATCTGGGAACTAAATCTAAATCACTAGCTTCCTTCACAAATGTGTTCACAAAGGTGTCTACTATCACCTCTGAACTTTGTCAAACCCAACTCCCTTGACATACTTTGTGGGAGCCAATCAAAGTTGGGGGTATCGTGATACCCAGGGCCTGGGATTAAAGGGGGAAAAATAAAACATGGCCAATATGAACGTATGAAGTGTGTAATTAGGGTATTGTTGGGCTGCTGAATCCATTCCAACCATTAGTTATAAGTAAAAATGACTCCTTGGCCATAAAAAAAGGCCTAATTAGCCAATCATGTCATTCGAGTTCACCTGTGTCCTGTTAGTCCCTATGTTTTAAACCCTGTGTTTGAATGTTCCTTGTCAGATTGTATCATGTTATCCTGTGTGTCATGTGTGATTACTCACCTGATCTTGAATAGTTTTCATGAATTCAAACACTACTCCAACCTTTTTTTTTTATTGCCAATATTATATGTCTCATGGACACACAAAATTAGGTGTGGCCTATTTTATGGCCAAGGAGTGGCCATTCATTTTAACTGAAAACGAATGGTTGGAATGGATTCAGCAGCCCAAAAATACCCAAATTACACACCTCATACGCTCATATTGGCCATTTATTTTTTATTTTTCCCCCTTTAAACCCAGGCCCTCGGGATACCCAATAATTTGATTGGCTCCCACAAAGTATGTCAAGGGAGTTGGGTTTGACAAAGTTCAGAGGTGATAGTAGACACCTTTATGAACACATTTGTGAAGAAAGCTAGTGATTTAGATTTAGTTCCCAGATTGATGTAGCAATAGGCTAACTTTCTCTTACTAATGGTTTTCAGTATGAAAACCAGATGTGCTATAACTACAGTATATTCCTATTTTGGAAGTCACATCAAATTGTGCAACATGTTATGCATTAGCAGATACATCTGTTCACAACAGACACAATCTTTCACTTCTATTACCTTGTCAGTACATAAGTAATTACCACAATAACATACAGTATTGAGTCCTACTTTTATCTCCTCCCTTTTTAACCATGAATATATGAAATATAAATCAACAATGTGTGATTTGGGGAACAAATAAAACAACTTTATGGTTGTGGCCTACAGTCAACCAAGTTTTCCATCTTGTATTGCAGAAGTGCTGTGGGCATTCACTGAGATGTGTTCACCATTTGATGGTCACTTTGAAGGACAAGCCTAATAATCTGTTGGTTCTCAAAGGGGGTTCCAGGGGGTCCCCAGCAAAACAAGGAAAAGGATTTATTTTGATTTTATTAGAAATCTTGTATAGGGGCCCCTGGCACAGCATATTTTCAGATGGGTTTCCGCGGCCAAATCATATTCAATTGAGGGAGGGCATGACAAGGACCAGTGCTTGTCAAGCTTTTCAGGCAGTGACCTCCAAAATAATCATATTTTAAGGAATCCCCCCCAACCACACTGACTAAGCACTAAGGGCTTAGTCGAGTCGTTGAGGCATTACACTTTAAATAACACAGTTCTATTGTGAAAATAGAAGATCTACATGCTCAAAACACCTCGCATTGTGAGGATGTAGATCGGCTATTTTTACAATTTCTGCCTCTAATATTTGACAATTTGGCCAATGTTTAATTTGTCATTTTAGAGGTATTAAAAAGTCCTTAACACATCTACTGCATTTTAATCTGAAGGGATGCTTGGTGCCTTGGTGCCGCACCTTTCCTCCGTAGGCCGCCGCTATTATTTTGAAGGGCCGGAAGGGGGTTGTTTTTGTTTTTTTGGATTATCACTTGACGGCAACGATTACGTCATCTAGTCACATGACAGTGTGAGCCCAGAAGAGAAACATGTCTGCGCCCAGCCCGAGTCTACAGTATACAGTATGGAGACCACTCTTTGTATAAAAATGTCTCTTTTGAGTAAATGAAGTCTCTTTATGGGCCTCTCAATGGATTTACTATAGAGCAGTGTTTCTCAAACTTTTTTGGCTTGAGTACCCCCTTTTCCTGATTTCTGATTCCAAGTACCCCCTATAACCGACAACAACATTTTGAGTATACAACTGCAATTAAACCCATAGTTTAATGAGACTATGATAGTAGAGTATATGAGACTATGATACCCCCATCCCCCCTTTCAAGAATATAACATGACAAATAAGAAATAGAGTGAAAAGATTTTGAAACAACAAACAATATTGTAATAAAACTATCAATTCTCAATCACAGCTTACTGTGGCAAAGTAATGTTGGAACAATCACATTAATTTCAAGTGCAAAGTTAAGTCCACAAACAGCAGCATGACCTCAAAGAATATTGTTTTCAATTAAACAGTAATAGAACTATGTACAGTTCAGTATGCAGCACATTTGATTTGATTTGTGGACAGTTTAAATTCAAGTGCACAAACAGCACAGATAGCAAGAGGATACCGGTAATTCAAGCTTTCCATAGAGCACAATATTGGTGAGTTTGACGTCGTTTAATATAATCAGATTGCAAAAAAACTGTTTTGATGCATTGGCTGCCTATGGGAGGTATTGCAACCCTAGATTCAACCAATTAAAAAAAAATCTAGTGTTGCAATTTGCGGCTAAATTTGTATATTGCTAGTGCATAGTGACTGTGATATCCACCCCTATACTCATTGATGATATCTGCATTCATTCATAGATGTATTGACATAATATAAATTCATATAGGTCTAATCAGTTGACTGTTAACCATTCAAGCCCCCTAAATAATCATATTTGAGCTGGGGACCCTCCACCCTGACAAGCACTTGGAGTAGTAAGCTTGTGTAGTAAGCTTGTAGATCTGCTATTCACAATTGTTGCCTCTTTCTTATATCATTTGTTTGTTTTTCACTTTTGATGTTCATTGTTCCCACTATGGCATGGCAGCTTGTGTCAGCTTGTATCATTTAATTTTGGAATATATATATTTTTTAAATTAATTTATAACAACAAAAAACAAATGTGTGTGTTTGTGAAGATGCAGCTTCTGAAGACGGTTCAGAAAGCAACAACTCCAAAAAAGGAGTGATCCCTTCCAGAAAGAGAAGAGAGGAGACTTTGCTTTCAGAGCAGCCATACGTTTCCAATGAAGACAGTCAAGACACCAATGACTCCAACATCTCAGAGAGAGAGATCTTCCACCATCTGGATCAACACAATCTGGATGCAGCATTCCAGAGGAGGTTCAACAGTTGGAAAGGTAGGAAGTATTGTTTGTTTAAATAACTGGCTGCATAAATTCATGTTTTTAACATTACAGCACGTAACATTGCAGCATGCCCGACATGTTTCCATAACATGACGTTAGGATATCACTAGCTCTGGTCCATAGCATTAGTGGAGTTCTCCCTAACGCATTGTTAGTCTACCTCCACACCTCCTTGGCAAAACCGGAAAGCCCGCTCGTCTGGTCAAAAAAAAAACCCACTAATACCAAAGGTATTAGTGGACAGTTGAAAGCTTACTCTACTCAGTGGATGCAGTCTGGGGCTCTGGGCCCCCCACCACACACTTAAAATACATAGGCGAAATGAAAAGTCTCATTGGGTGTTATTCATCTCTGTGACGTTGGAAGCGCTGTTTCATAAAATAGTCTTCAATCAGGAAGAGTGTCTCCGTCAGGTGGATTATTTTTCATTAACGCTATGGACCAGAACTAGGATATCACATGCTTGACAAACTTTCATATTTGACTATACAATTAAAAACACAATAAGTGAATTGTTTGTGATATTGTTTGTTTTGTTTTTCTCTTTGTGTTTGTGACAATCTGCAGAAGACCCCAATACCTTTCTGCAGGCGAGACCACTCGGCTTGCCGTGATCGTCGGTGAAACCAACTGCACAATCGGGCAGTTGATGCCTGTGTTGACGATGTATCTCATAACGTGTTCACCTTTCACCTCACATACCCCAAGTGCAACATGACTAAAGGAAAATACTATGGCCCGAAGGCAAAAAAGTCTGTGGTTGCACAGTGGACTGTATCGGCTGACCCCGGAACTGATCATTAACCTTAAAGGTGCTGTAAGTGATGTCTTTGTTAAAATGTGATTTAAATATCTCTTTCCATAGCAATCATTGCTATAGTGTTTGTTCAGTAAGAAGAGCGGTTTTAGTAAAAGCATGAGTATTTAAATTTTTTAAATAAAATGTAATAAAAAGTAAATGAAGAAAACATGTGTTCTGTGCTTATTCTCATTACGATCTTTTTACCTTATTTTAAACATTTTGGTTGATATGAGACAATTTGTCTAGAGAATATTTTTGCTTGAATTAATTGGGGCTTTTTTGCAGTGTGTAAAAGTAAAAGGAATGAGTAGTTGTTGTCGTCATTGCTTAATAGTAAGACTGAAGTGATTGAATGATAATCGTGTACAGTTTCAAAAGTGATTCAAAAGGGTTTGTGTAGAAACTAAAAGTAATTAATTAGTGATCAGTAGTGATAAAACACTACCTAAACACTACACATACAAGGATGTAGTAATTCCACAGGGATTGAGAAGAGATCCAGCAGTGAATGTGTAAGCATTGTGTAGAGTTTCAAAAGTGATTCAAAGGGGTTTGTTTAATAGTAATACAGAAGTGATTGAATGATAATCGTGTAGAGTTTCAAAGGTGATTCAAAAGGGTTTGTGTAGAAATGAAAAGTAATTCAGTAGTGATAAAACACTACAGAAACACTACAGAAACACTACACACACAAGGATCTATTAATTCCATTGGGATTGTGAAGAGATACAGTAGTGAATGTGTAGTAATTCAATAATAAATGTGAGAGAATTGAGTAGTGATTGAGTAGTGATTGGATAGTACTTTCCCAAAAGCCAATAGTGATGCTGAAGTAATTAAGTAGCAGTCGTGCAGTGATTTGAATAGGCATTAAGTAGTGATTATCAGTAGTGATTCAGTGGGTGAAACCAGCCATTTCTCTACTCATTACTACTTGAATCACTACTTAAATCACTACACATTGCAATAGTAATCAAGTAGTGAAATGGTAGTGTTTGTGTAGACATTTAGTAGTAGTGATGAGTAGTGATTCAGTAGTGTTTTTTGATGAAGGTTGTTCTCCTGCTGTGGCAAAAGTCTGTTGTTGTTCGACGTGGTGTCGATTCCGTCACCTCCACTGTCAACCTGTGTTGTTTCTTGGTGCCCGACTTGCTCTCCATGTTGGTGAATAGCAATCTGCCCTCCTTGTCACCACAGGCTGCAGTCAACACAAGATTATTGTTAATCTGTGAGGTCTCGACCTTGTAGATCTGCTTGAAAGTCAGTTCTTGTTGATTTTGCATAGCTTGCAAGTTGCTTCTGTAGTGATCTCCTCTTTGTTCTCCATGGTGGTGGACCTGCTTTAGGTCTGCTTTCAAAAATCTCCTTTTCAAAAAATTCCTTCACCCCAGAGTTCTTTTGACCAAGTATCCATCTATGGTAAAGATGAAATATTGGTCCCTGTTCGGGCGCCAAATGTTATAGAAAAATATTAATATCCAGTCAGGGTGAAGTCAACCATTTATTGAAGAAGTTTCAGCAACAGAGAAACAGCATACAGCATCAGAGAGCTCTGGCCTGCTGGCCAGAGCTTTGCCCTGTCGGGCAGAAGACCTCTCCTGTACCATTATCATACAGTTCTTATAGTCCATTCTGACAGAGATTCTATTCTAAATATGTACTTATAAGGATGTGTACTAAAGATAAAGACATCATACAAATAGTTACACACAGTACAGATTTGCTGAGAGTGAGAGAGCAAGCATAGATGGGGGAGAGAACTCAGCTGTTAGATTGACAGCTGCAGGTACATCTAAATGAGCAAGTAGCCTTGTGAGATTCTTTAGACTACATACAGTACACATATTTGTTACTCTAGAAATATTTCTACCACAACTCACTAGTCATCTGCCTGCCTCTCCTCCACTGGCAGCTGGGCAGCACCTGACCTTGTACGTCACACAGCCCACTGCGCTGTAGAGATGGGATTTATGGTTCTTTGAAGTGAGCCGGATCTCTGGGATCCGTTCCTTTCAAAGAGCCGTTCAAAAGACTGGCTCATTTGAGTTACTGGTTACTTAAAGAGCCGCTCAAAAGACTCGATTAGTTCACGAACGTCCCACCTCTACTGCGCTGCCAGGCAGGGAGCGGCCGAGCGCTAGTGGCACATTGTATTACACAATCGCAGCAGCATTCTCAACAATAAAACACACAAAATCAGGGGGTTGGGGGCATCTTATTTATTTCATTCGGATTAGATAACAACTAAATGGCTGGGGGTTTTCTTTCTTTTTCTTTTTTTTCCCCCAGACGTTTTTTTTTTTTCTTCTTTTTTTTGTGCCACCCTGGAGGGCCCCCTGATGCCAAGGGCCCCTGGGCACGTGCCCAAGGTGCCCATATTGTAGATCCGGCCGTGCTCACCAGCCGACCCTTGTCCGACGCATACAGCCACTTAAAGAACGCCCTCTGCTTCCTACGACTAGCACGGCTGTTGCTCTTCTCAGGCCGTCTCCTTCCCTCCTTCCTACCAGGACGCCCCGAACGGGGAGAACCCAGATCAGCTAGCAGCCCCGCCGCGGCTCTGGCTTCGATCGCTGCAATGGAGCAGTCCGCCATCCTCAGGGGGAGGTGGTCGGGAGTTGGCACGATCCCATCAGGCTCGACGTTGGCATCCACAAGTCCCGAAAGCTTTTGTACTTGAGCCCTATGTCCTTCAGTGGGGCGAACAGATGTCGGATGACTGGGACGCTCCAAGAACGACCCAGAACAATCTGCCTCTCTTTCTTCCCCATGTTGTAATCCTAAAAATAAAATACAAATAAAAAAACACAGAAAGGAAGCATCTTATTTAGACAAATTTAAACCAGTGTTTTTCAACATTTTCATTTCAAGAACCTCCAGTTTGATATGCATTTAGGTCATGGACCCCTCAATTGACGCATAATTATTGTTTCTCTTCTTTGGGACCCCAATCAGAATGTACAAATGGAACCAAATAGGCCTGTAAGGGTCCATTTGGTTCCATTTGTACACTTTCAGAGTTACAGACCCATAGAATAAACGTGCTTTAAACTATTATGTACTGTATCATAATAGGTTAAAGCACTTGAGTAACAATTTGTTTTATAATTAAAATGTCGCTTGATACAGTAATACACAGTTATTCTTTGGCCACTTGGAATATAACGTTTGGTTGTATTTTGACTCGTCCCTGTTCTCATTTTGTGTCAAGACTGTCTCTCCACCTTCGACCCTCCATATGTACAAGGGGTGCCAATGAAAATGTGATTTTTCAGACTAAATGGTGTGAGTTCCACATGGTGCCAATAAGTTGTACAATAATACAATTAACTAGAAAAATATTGTTCCTTCGAAACAATTGTGGGCTCGCTTCAAGCCGGAAAACAATGGCTATAAAAGTACAAAATGTCAAGATCGCAGGCAGTGCTCTCTTTGACGTTACTGACGTCAAAGATTGGTCCATTTTGTTCCAAAAATGTGTTGTGCAAAAGTTGACCCGCTGGTGGCGCTATAACAGGCCAATGTAAGAAGGGTGGTATCTGTTCCTTGACCTATTGGGAATGTGCTTGCAAGATTTCACGCACATTGCAGGCTGTGTTCATGATTTGAGGTGTTTTTGGCTTTGGCCACTTTATCGCTGCTTGCAGCTATATTTATTATTATTATTATAATTTTTTTTGTGTGTGCACTTCATAGGCATATTAGATAAAGGTCCTTAGATTGTGTGTAGAATGTTTCATGCAAATTTCTAAAAAAATCCTAACGGGTTTAAGCGTTTCACAAACTGCTCAAAACTGCCCCCCTTTGGCCAATTGGAGTAAGATTGGTTTTAGTGATATTTGGACTAACACTACATCTTTGCCAAATGCCATGAACATGTTACTTTGCATGTATGATTTAGAGGCAGAAGAATAATTTGCATAAAACTGCAATATTCATTGAATTATTAAAAAAGCATGTTTCAATTTAAAAAAAAAATCAGATCTGACAGATTTTTAGATATTGGTCCAAAGTTCATGTAAAAAAAGTTTTGTGGACGTGATGCGAAAATTCCAGAATAAAAGCGGGTTTAAGCGTTTTACAAACTGCTCAAAATGGCAGAAAATCTAAGGGCGGAGCTTACTTAACAAAGACACAGATGTCTTCCGCTTGAGTCAAAGCACGCGTGTAAGCAAGTTGCATGTCTTCAAACGAAACGAGGCATGACTTATGCCCGTTTAAAGTTTGAATTTTCAAACGCTTCGTATAGCGCCCCCCTTTGGCCGATTTGAATAAAATTGGTTTCAGTGATACTTTGACTAACCCTCTACATCTTTGCCAAATGCCATGAACGTGTAACTTTGCATGTATGATTTAGAGGCTGAAGAATAATTTGCATAAAACTGCAATATTGATTGAATTATAAAAAAATTATATTTCACTTTAAAAGAAATCCGCCGAGACTAGTTTGACCGTATTGGTCCAAAGTTCCTGTGAAAAAAGTTTTGTGCGCGTCACGCAAAAATCCCAGGAGGAGATAGATTTTGACTGTTTTTCATATAATTCCAAATTTTGGGGGATCTAAAGGTCAGAGGTCAAAAGTCAGAGCGTAAAAGTTGTTCGGCATGAGGAGACACATACGTGTATACAGGTTTCATGGCTGTACTTATAACAGAGCATGAGCTCTACCTGTTCAAAGTTCGCACTTTTGAAGGCTTCCTACAGCGCCCCCCTGTGGCCGATTGGAATAAAATTGGTTTCAGTGATACTTTGACTAACCCTCTACATCTTTGCCAAATGCCATGAACGTGTAACTTTGCATGTATGATTTAGAGGCCGAAGAATAATTTGCATAAAACCGCAATATCGATTGAATTATTAAAAAAATATATTTCACTTTAAAAGAAATCCGCCGAGACTAGTTTGACCGTATTGGTCCAAAGTTCATGTGAAAAAGGTTTTGTGCGCGTTATGCAAAAATCCCAGGAGGAGATAGATTTTTACTGTTTTTCCAACACATTATCATCCTCCCTGCGTCAGACCCTTGACTTTCGGTCATTATAGCTTTCCGCGTTCATTTGAGAGGCAGGGAGAGCTGGCGAGCTGCCATGGCGTTCATTTGAGAGGCAGGGAGAGCTGCTCACGGCGTTCATTAGAGAAGCCGGCACTCTTTCAGTCGCTCTAGTAAGGTTACCATGGCAACGCGTCAACGGCGCGCTAGGGAGCGCTCCATTGTCAGAACCGGGATGCTGTTTTGATACACTCGTGTATCAAAACATACACTCGTGTATCAAAACAGCATCCCGGTTCTGCAACATGCAATATTCCGGTGGTTTAGTTCTTTAGTTGGTTTAGGCATCTCCATTCAATGCATTTTTATAACATTTAAAGCCTTAGCTTTAAAATGTGTTTAATTGTAGCTCCCTTCAATTAATTGCTTAGATTTTTTAATGTTCAATGCATTTCTTTCATGTATTTATTTAATCTTTCATGTATTTATTTTGAGCCAACCGAAATGACAATAATGTAATTTGGGCCAGTGTGTTTATTCATTGTTATTTATAAAAATAAATTCTAATTTGTTATGTTTTCACAGGAAGTTCAGTCGGCGGAAGTTGCGTGCGTCGTTCACCACTGAAAACAAAAACACCCCAACGGGAGAGTATTTTTTGCAGGTCTTTCAGTCCGAGTGTATACAAACAGCATCTTGTTAAGACGGCCAATCACAAGCTCCGGCTGCCTTAACCCAGTTGCTTTTTTGATACACTCGGACTGAACCACCTGCGGTTTCCTATCCGCTCGTGGATTCACTGGATTACTTGTTTCACAAGAGCAAAGAAGCGTCGCTGTCGTGGATCTGCATAATAAAGCGAGTCCATTCAGGTAAGAGACAATAGGCATCATCTAGAATGACTCAATGGGGGTTTATTGTTAAAATGTTAGGCTGTTGTACAGAAGGTCTGTAATGTTTTTCTTTACCTTGAAACACATGCTAACTCTCATGCTAACTGAAAGCTATTAAAGCTAACAACAACACCTCCCTCAGCCAGGGACCCCTTCTTAGCTGAAGCAGGGACCCCTTAGCTGAGAGAGAGATGAAGCAGGGACCCCTTAGCTGAAAGAGAGATGAAGCAGGGACCCCTTAGCTGAGAGAGATGAAGCAGGGAGTGGGACCCCTTAGCTGAGAGAGAGATGAAGCAGGGACCCCTTAGCTGAGAGAGAGATGAAGCAGGGACCCCTTAGCTGAGAGAGATGAAGCAGGGACCCCTTAGCTGAGAGAGAGAGATGAAGCAGGGACCCCTTAGCTGAGAGAGAGATGAAGCAGGGACCCCTTAGCTGAGAGAGAGATGAAGCAGGGACCCCTTAGCTGAGAGAGAGATGAAGCAGGGACCCCTTAGCTGAGAGAGAGATGAAGCAGGGACCCCTTAGCTGAGAGAGAGATGAAGCAGGGACCCCTTAGCTGAGAGAGAGATGAAGCAGGGACCCCTTAGCTGAGAGAGAGTTGAAGCAGGGACCCCTTAGCTGAGGGAGAGATGAAGCAGGGACCCCTTAGCTGAGGGAGAGATGAAGCAGGGACCCCTTAGCTGAGAGAGAGATGAAGCAGGGACCCCTTAGCTGAGAGAGAGATGAAGCAGGGACCCCGTAGCTGAGAAAGTTTGAGAACACTGTTCTTTACTTCAACAGTGGGAGTTACTACTGGGGGTCCTCCAAATCTTTGAGTGATAGAAACTTTTTTTTACTCCTTTTTTATATTAACTACTTGAACCCTAGTGTCCATATTCTGAGAACTGTAGCCCAAAATAGCAGATCTACAAGCTCACAACGCCTCAATCGGCTGTTTTTGGCAAAGAGCTTTGGTGTAGAGAGGAAAAAGAGCAGACCAAGTACAGAGTGAAAGGCCAAGTTTATTAAGTATTGACAGTTCAAGTGGTTAAATATCTGAAAACACAAATTGACATGAAAATATACATATATACATATATGGAGATCCATCTACTGTATATAGTACATGCCTTTTATGCCCATACATCCTGTTAGATATGGGCTTAATATCGATGACATCAGGGATCTCCATATATGGACATAAAATGGTTTCTGTTAGAGTGGTTCCCATGACATCACAGCATACAATAATTTGTTATGCCCATAGGAGATCCCTATCTGACCAGCCACACAGAGAGGGGCCATGTCTTGGCCATCTGGCCAGTGATATATATCAATGACAACAGGGATCTTCATATATGGGCATAAAAGGGATTCTGGGTTATACCCATATATGGACTTTTACATAGGTTATGTCACCCGTGATATCACCTGTGATCAGGGGTGTCGCACCAAATTCTGGGCCCTGGGTACAAGGATTCAATGCGGGCCCCCCATGAATGTTCTAGGGGGAGGGGGTTTAACCCATTTAGACTGGGAACGCATTATTTTGCGCTTTAACAATTGAAAAATATCATAATATCTACAATATCACAATATCTACAAGCTCACAGCGCAGCACAGAGTGCCGCGCTGCGAGCTTGTAGATCTGCTATTTTTGAAAAATCGTGAAAATGGGACTTGTAAGGTTTTTTGAAAAACCTATGTTTCTATGTCAGTGGTGCTCAAATTGTTTTGATGTGAAGGACCCCCAAAATGATATGTTTTTGACCACGGACCCCCATCTCAAAATATTTAGTTCCAGGGATCCCCCAGAAGCCAAATTTGAGTACAAATGTTCACTTAAAAAATACATATATTCAAAGATTTGCACACGTTTTCACGACGTTTCAAAAAATAGCAGATCTACAAGCTAGTGCCGCGCTGTGAGCTTGTACATTTGCTATTTTTCAATAGCTAAACTATAAAATAATTAAGGCCCCTCCACCTTGGGCCCTAGTAACTCAGTCCCACTTTCCCCCCCCTTGTGACGCCCCTGCCTGTGATGCCACAGTGATGTGAAAAGGGAAGCAACCTAAAACTGTGTACACACACGTCTACACAGAGACAAGCTGTAGCATTTCTCATGGTCAATTGCGACCGAAATTCAGAATGAATTTATACTAGTCTGAATCTTCACACAAGTTCTGTTTTTCTCCACAGCTGTCATGCCAGGAACACTGCGACAACAGGACCATATCCGCCCGGCTGCCTGAAGCCCACCCTCGTGTTCCAGGAATTGCTACGGCCGAGCCCTCCGACGCGACCATGTCCTGCATATTACGCTTGGATTAACAGAATTTGGTGTTGATTTGTGGACAACGTGGAGTATTTATCTGCTTCTACGGACAATGAAAGAACCAACGTCTACCACTCTCAAGCCTCAAAGTTCCTTAAGGATAGTACTTTGCATTCACTCATTCCTTCCCACAATATGAGAGTCCTATGGGCAGCTTGAAACGTGGGCGGGAGTACTTGCCTTGACAGACAGACTCCTCTAACCCAGTGGTTCTCAACCATGTGGGTCGGGACCTCCAGGGGGGTCCCCAAATTATTTTGAGGGGTCCTCAGATGATTGACTTGATGTGCAACATTGTTTTCTCACTCAACAGTAAAAAATAAATAAATAAATAAAAAAACAAGTGTATAGAGGTATATGAACATTTCTAAAGTGACAATTTAAGGAATTTTTAATACCTCTAAAATGACAAATTAAACATTGGCCAAAATTGGTCAAATATTAGAGTCAGAAATTGTGAAAATAGCCGATCTATAGCTGCAAATTGCAACACTAGATTTTATTTTAATCGGATGAATCTAGGGTTGCAATACCTCCCATAGGCAGCCAATGCATCAAAACAGTTTTTTTGCTATCTGATTGTAATAAACAACTTCAAATTCAGCTATATTGGAAAGCTCAGAGTGCCCTCTTTCTATCTGCAAAGTGTTTGTTTCATAAAAATCCACCGTAGACATTTTAGGAGCTACTTTCTATCAAGAAATTGGAGCAGACATGGTTTATTTTCTACGTGTTGAACTTCGGAAGCGCTCGTCTTCTATTACGCAGCGTCCCGCTGCCTCCTGCATTATGTGACATTTAGAACCAGGTGGTACACATGACTGCTGAGTGACAAGCGCTTCCAAACTCCAGCACTTGGAAAAAATTATCATCTGAAGCCAATATCTTGATAGAAAGTAGCTCATAACATGTCTACGGTGGAGTTTTATGAAAGAAACTCTTTGCAGATAGAACGAGGATACTCCAAGCTTTCCATACAGCCCCGATATTGGTGAGTTTGAAGTCGTTTAATACAATCAGATAGCAAATAACTGTTTTGATGCTATGCCTGCCTATGGGAGGTATTGCAACCCTAGATTCATCAGATTAAAATAAAATCTAGTGTTGCAATTTGCGGCTAGCCGATCTACATGCTCACAACGCCTCGCAACGCAAGGTGCTGTGAGCATGTAGAACTGTGTATATATACAAAATGTAATACCTCAACTCTTACTGCTTGTCAGGGTGGGGGTTCCCAGTTAAAATATGGTTATTTTGGGGGTCGCGGCCTGAAAAAGTTTGAGAACCACTGTTCTAACCAATCAGCGTAGCAAAACATCTGACGTCATCTCAGTGCAGCCAGTCGGAAGCACGGCAAACACATATTTTCGGCCGATGAACTCCGCTAGCACATACTCTTGTTCCTTTTTAATTGTTGTAATTGATTCCAACTCTGAAATAACTTGCATTATGTTGCTTTATGTATCTATTTCTGTCTGTTATGTGGATGAATACATGGAAAATATATTTCCAAGCTGTATTACGATACACAATTTTATCAAGATTCTTTTTCATGTTGGTTTTTATGGTATTTAGGGGAGACCTTGCTACTTAACATTGAACTACTGATTTAGACAAAATTGCAAATTGGATTCTGAAACAAATTCTCTGTAATTAACAGGCTCCCTCATTGTATCACGATATACTGTATACGATATCTCTGAAGAGGCATATCGTTGAGACATTGTATAGTCTCAACGATATATATTACCATATCGCCCACCCCTACACTCAACTAAGCCGTGAGTCGTGAGATGATAAACATGTAGAGATGTTTTCCCTCTCTCTGCAGTTGTAGGATACGTTGTGTGATTATTGCCATATTATCTGTCATCTATTTCAAGAACAATAAATTCTAAGAATCTGTATCTTGTCTTTGTTGATTGTCTGAAGTTTTTCTTACAGTAACACAGCCAGTTATAGTGTTGTAATAGTGTTATTATTACATAGTAATAGTGAATAGTAATCTTTCTGAACAGTTAACATAAGCAGGTAACTGAGTGCACCTCATGGTAGCGCCAGGGTCTTCAGCCGGGGGTCCGGGACCCCTAGGGGGTCGTCAGAATTACACCAGGGGTCTTCCAAATCTTTGAGTGATAGGGGGGAAAAAAATACTTTTTTTATATGAACCACTAGTGTCCATATTCTGAGAACTTTAGCCAAAAATAGCAGATCTACAAGCTCAGCTGTGAGCTTGTAGATCGGCTATATTCGGCAAAGAGGTTTGGTGTAGAGGGGAAAAAGAGCAGACTAAGTACAGATTGAAAGGTCAGGTTTGTGAAGTACTGACATTTCAAGTTGTTAAATATCTAAAAATGACATGAATCCAAAATACTGTACACTGCTTCATCTCTCTCAACTAAAGGGTCCTTGGCCTGAAAACGTTGAAGACCCTAGAAGATCTGCTATTTTCAACTAGCCAATGAACAACAGATGTTGATACTAAGTAGTATTTAGGATAGACCCCTGTATTTGATATTAAATGTACTTATTAGTATGTTAAAGTAAATGATCCTACTAGAAAGTAAAGGCTGTTAATAAAAATCTAATTACAAATCAGTCAGACTTTTCTTTCTCTCTGTGAGCTTCATAAAGTTTAATGTATATGATAAGATGTCATTATACAGTATGAACTTCATTATATACCAGTAAGACTCCCTGATCTCTTATCTCTGTCTGTCTGGCTCTCTTTTATGCCCATATGGTGTTCCATGTCCAGGCCAGTCTGTGACCACTCTGTGATGTCAGTCATTTTGGGCACTGTTTAGTATCAGTGATGTCAGAAATGATGTCGGATGTCATTCATGACAGATATAATTTGTGCATTGTTTCAACATGCAGCTGTTACCATGGGGCGACACTGTTTAGTATCAGTGATGTCAGCATACAGACAGACAGACGGCGGACAGACAGACAGACAGACAGACAGACAGACAGACAGACAGACAGACAGACAGACAGACAGACAGACAGACATTCAGTCCATTAATACGGTAGTTAGATGGGGTGCATAGCGTTGTTTCGATGTATTGGTGAATGCTAACCTGGTGGACTGACATCTAGACCTACTGCACATGCAGTATGAAACAGAGCTGATACAAAATACCTGTATTTTGAGGACAATAATGCTGCTATTTGTACCCTGTATATAAAATGTCACAATGCGACATAGCTCTGTTTACACAATGCTGTACCCCCTCCAACTGTATATATGTTCCCCATTTTCAACTGTTTTTTATTGTATTTGTGATACTTGCTTTGGCAATGTAAACGTATGTTTTCTCATGCCAATAAAGCTCCTTGAATTGAATTGAATTGAATGATAACCCTAGCTAAGCCTCCACACTCCTATCTAACATCAGGGTCTAGAGCTCTACAAGAGCCAGGGGTCTTCAACGTTTTCAGGCCAAGGACCCTTTAGTTGAGAAAGAGAGATGAAGCAGGGGCCCCCACAACATATTCAGAGATTTGATAGTTCCATTGTTTAACAGCACAATCATCAGTGTATTTTTGATTCATGTCAATTTGTGTTTTCAGATATTTAACCACTTGAAATGTCAATACTTAATAAAGTTGACCTTTCACTCTGTACTTAGTCTGCTTTTTCCCCTCTACACCAAACCTCTTTGCCGAATATAGCCGATCTACAAGCTCACAACGCCTCGCGCTGACATCACTGATAATAAACAGTGCCCAAAATGACTGACATCACAGAGTAGTCACAGACTGGCCTGGACATGGAACACCATATATGGGCATAAAAGAGAGCCAGACAGACAGAGATAAGAGATCTTTCTCCATATAATGTGTGGGACACAGACAGACAGAAGGATACAATGAGTATTGCACAAATGTGAGCTGTATGTGAGTGAGAAGTTCATACTGTATAATGACATCTTATCATAATACATTATAAACTTTATGAAGCTCACAGAGAGAAAGAAAAGTCTGACTGATTTGTAATTAGATTTTTATTAACAACCATCAGTGTATTTTGGATTCATGTCAATTTGTGTTTTTAGATATTTAACTTGAAACCTGACCCTTCACTCTGTACTTAGTCTGCTCTTTTTCCCCTCTACACCAAACCTCTTTGCCGAATATAGCCGATCTACAAGCTCACAGCTGAGCTTGTAGATCTGCTATTTTTGGCTAAAGTTCTCAGAATATGGACACTAGTGGTTCATATAAAAAAAGTATTTTTTCCCCCCTATCACTCAAAGATTTGGAAGACCCCTGGTGTAATTCTGAGGACCCCCTAGGGGTCCCGGACCCCCGGCTGAAGACCCTGGCGCTACCATGAGGTGCACTCAGTTACCTGCTTATGTTAACTGTTCAGAAAGATTACTATTCACTATTACTATGTAATAATAACACTATTACAACACTATAACTGGCTGTGTTACTGTAAGAAAAACTTCAGACAATCAACAAAGACAAGATACAGATTCTTAGAATTTATTGTTCTTGAAATAGATGACAGATAATATGGCAATAATCACACAACGTATCCTACAACTGCAGAGAGAGGGAAAACATCTCTACATGTTTATCATCTCACGACTCACGGCTTAGTTGAGTGTAGGGGTGGGCGATATGGTAATATATATCGTTGAGACTATACAATGTCTCAACGATATGCCTCTTCAGAGATATCGTATACAGTATATCGTGATACAATGAGGGAGCCTGTTAATTACAGAGATTTGTTTCAGAATCCAATTTGCAATTTTGTCTAAATCAGTAGTTCAATGTTAAGTAGCAAGGTCTCCCCTAAATACCATAAAAACCAACATGAAAAAGAATCTTGATAAAATTGTGCAATTAAAAAGGAACAAGAGTATGTGCTAGCGGAGTTCATCGGCCGAAAATATGTGTTTGCCGTGCTTCCGACTGGCTGCACTGAGATGACGTCAGATGTTTTGCTACGCTGATTGGTTAGAACAGTGGTTCTCAAACCTTTTCAGGCCGCGACCCCCAAAATAACCATATTTTAACTGGGAACCCCCACCCTGACAAGCAGTAAGAGTTGAGGCATTACATTTTGTATAACACAGTTCTACATGCTCACAGCACCTTGCGTTGCGAGGCGTTGTGAGCATGTAGATCGGCTAGCCGCAAATTGCAACACTAGATTTTATTTTAATCTGATGAATCTAGGGTTGCAATACCTCCCATAGGCAGGCATAGCATCAAAACAGTTATTTGCTATCTGATTGTATTAAACGACTTCAAACTCACCAATATCGGGGCTGGTTGGAAAGCTTGGAGTATCCTCGTTCTATCTGCAAAGAGTTTCTTTCATAAAACTCCACCGTAGACATGTTATGAGCTACTTTCTATCAAGATATTGGCTTCAGATGATAATTTTTTCCAAGTGCTGGAGTTTGGAAGCGCTTGTCACTCAGCAGTCATGTGTACCACCTGGTTCTAAATGTCACATAATGCAGGAGGCAGCGGGACGCTGCGTAATAGAAGACGAGCGCTTCCGAAGTTCAACACGTAGAAAATAAACCATGTCTGCTCCAATTTCTTGATAGAAAGTAGCTCCTAAAATGTCTACGGTGGATTTTTATGAAACAAACACTTTGCAGATAGAAAGAGGACACTCTGAGCTTTCCAATATAGCTGAATTTGAAGTTGTTTATTACAATCAGATAGCAAAAAAACTGTTTTGATGCATTGGCTGCCTATGGGAGGTATTGCAACCCTAGATTCATCCGATTAAAATAAAATCTAGTGTTGCAATTTGCAGCTATAGATCGGCTATTTTCACAATTTCTGACTCTAATATTTGACCAATTTTGGCCAATGTTTAATTTGTCATTTTAGAGGTATTAAAAATTCCTTAAATTGTCACTTTAGAAATGTTCATATACCTCTATACACTTGTTTTTTTATTTATTTATTTATTTTTTACTGTTGAGTGAGAAAACAATGTTGCACATCAAGTCAATCATCTGAGGACCCCTCAAAATAATTTGGGGACCCCCCTGGAGGTCCCGACCCACATGGTTGAGAACCACTGGGTTAGAGGAGTCTGTCTGTCAAGGCAAGTACTCCCGCCCACGTTTCAAGCTGCCCATAGGACTCTCATATTGTGGGAAGGAATGAGTGAATGCAAAGTACTATCCTTAAGGAACTTTGAGGCTTGAGAGTGGTAGACGTTGGTTCTTTCATTGTCCGTAGAAGCAGATAAATACTCCACGTTGTCCACAAATCAACACCAAATTCTGTTAATCCAAGCGTAATATGCAGGACATGGTCGCGTCGGAGGGCTCGGCCGTAGCAATTCCTGGAACACGAGGGTGGGCTTCAGGCAGCCGGGCGGATATGGTCCTGTTGTCGCAGTGTTCCTGGCATGACAGCTGTGGAGAAAAACAGAACGTGTGTGAAGATTCAGACTAGTATAAATTCATTCTGAATTTCAGTCGCAATTGACCATGAGAAATGCTACAGCTTGTCTCTGTGTAGACGTGTGTGTACACAGTTTTAGGTTGCTTCCCTTTTCACATCACTGTGGCATCACAGGCAGGGGCGTCACAAGGGGGGGGAAAGTGGGACTGAGTTACTAGGGCCCAAGGTGGAGGGGCCTTAATTATTTTATAGTTTAGCTATTGAAAAATAGCAAATGTACAAGCTCACAGCGCGGCACTAGCTTGTAGATCTGCTATTTTTTGAAACGTCGTGAAAACGTGTGCAAATCTTTGAATATATGTATTTTTTAAGTGAACATTTGTAACTCAAATTTGGCTTCTGGGGGATCCCTGGAACTAAATATTTTGAGATGGGGGTCCGTGGTCAAAAACATATCATTTTGGGGGTCCTTCACATCAAAACAATTTGAGCACCACTGACATAGAAACATAGGTTTTTCAAAAAACCTTACAAGTCCCATTTTCACGATTTTTCAAAAATAGCAGATCTACAAGCTCGCAGCGCGGCACTCTGTGCTGCGCTGTGAGCTTGTAGATATTGTGATATTGTAGATATTATGATATTTTTCAATTGTTAAAGCGCAAAATAATGCGTTCCCAGTCTAAATGGGTTAAACCCCCTCCCCCTAGAACATTCATGGGGGGCCCGCATTGAATCCTTGTACCCAGGGCCCAGAATTTGGTGCGACACCCCTGATCACAGGTGATATCACGGGTGACATAACCTATGTAAAAGTCCATATATGGGTATAACCCAGAATCCCTTTTATGCCCATATATGAAGATCCCTGTTGTCATTGATATATATCACTGGCCAGATGGCCAAGACATGGCCCCTCTCTGTGTGGCTGGTCAGATAGGGATCTCCTATGGGCATAACAAATTATTGTATGCTGTGATGTCATGGGAACCACTCTAACAGAAACCATTTTATGTCCATATATGGAGATCCCTGATGTCATCGATATTAAGCCCATATCTAACAGGATGTATGGGCATAAAAGGCATGTACTATATACAGTAGATGGATCTCCATATATGTATATATGTATATTTTCATGTCAATTTGTGTTTTCAGATATTTAACCACTTGAACTGTCAATACTTAATAAACTTGGCCTTTCACTCTGTACTTGGTCTGCTCTTTTTCCTCTCTACACCAAAGCTCTTTGCCAAAAACAGCCGATTGAGGCGTTGTGAGCTTGTAGATCTGCTATTTTGGGCTACAGTTCTCAGAATATGGACACTAGGGTTCAAGTAGTTAATATAAAAAAGGAGTAAAAAAAAGTTTCTATCACTCAAAGATTTGGAGGACCCCCAGTAGTAACTACCACTGTTGAAGTAAAGAACAGTGTTCTCAAACTTTCTCAGCTACGGGGTCCCTGCTTCATCTCTCTCTCAGCTAAGGGGTCCCTGCTTCATCTCTCTCTCAGCTAAGGGGTCCCTGCTTCATCTCTCCCTCAGCTAAGGGGTCCCTGCTTCATCTCTCCCTCAGCTAAGGGGTCCCTGCTTCAACTCTCTCTCAGCTAAGGGGTCCCTGCTTCATCTCTCTCTCAGCTAAGGGGTCCCTGCTTCATCTCTCTCTCAGCTAAGGGGTCCCTGCTTCATCTCTCTCTCAGCTAAGGGGTCCCACTCCCTGCTTCATCTCTCTCAGCTAAGGGGTCCCTGCTTCATCTCTCTTTCAGCTAAGGGGTCCCTGCTGCATCTCTCTCTCAGCTAAGGGGTCCCTGCTTCATCTCTCTCTCAGCTAAGGGGTCCCTGCTTCATCTCTCTCAGCTAAGGGGTCCCTGCTTCATCTCTCTCTCAGCTAAGGGGTCCCTGCTTCATCTCTCTCTCAGCTAAGGGGTCCCTGCTTCAGCTAAGAAGGGGTCCCTGGCTGAGGGAGGTGTTGTTGTTAGCTTTAATAGCTTTCAGTTAGCATGAGAGTTAGCATGTGTTTCAAGGTAAAGAAAAACATTACAGACCTACTGTACAACAGCCTAACATTTTAACAATAAACCCCCATTGAGTCATTCTAGATGATGCCTATTGTCTCTTACCTGAATGGACTCGCTTTATTATGCAGATCCACGACAGCGACGCTTCTTTGCTCTTGTGAAACAAGTAATCCAGTGAATCCACGAGCGGATAGGAAACCGCAGGTGGTTCAGTCCGAGTGTATCAAAAAAGCAACTGGGTTAAGGCAGCCGGAGCTTGTGATTGGCCGTCTTAACAAGATGCTGTTTGTATACACTCGGACTGAAAGACCTGCAAAAAATACTCTCCCGTTGGGGTGTTTTTGTTTTCAGTGGTGAACGACGCACGCAACTTCCGCCGACTGAACTTCCTGTGAAAACATAACAAATTAGAATTTATTTTTATAAATAACAATGAATAAACACACTGGCCCAAATTACATTATTGTCATTTCGGTTGGCTCAAAATAAATACATGAAAGATTAAATAAATACATGAAAGAAATGCATTGAACATTAAAAAATCTAAGCAATTAATTGAAGGGAGCTACAATTAAACACATTTTAAAGCTAAGGCTTTAAATGTTATAAAAATGCATTGAATGGAGATGCCTAAACCAACTAAAGAACTAAACCACCGGAATATTGCATGTTGCAGAACCGGGATGCTGTTTTGATACACGAGTGTATGTTTTGATACACGAGTGTATCAAAACAGCATCCCGGTTCTGACAATGGAGCGCTCCCTAGCGCGCCGTTGACGCGTTGCCATGGTAACCTTACTAGAGCGACTGAAAGAGTGCCGGCTTCTCTAATGAACGCCGTGAGCAGCTCTCCCTGCCTCTCAAATGAACGCCATGGCAGCTCGCCAGCTCTCCCTGCCTCTCAAATGAATGCGGAAAGCTATAATGACCGAAAGTCAAGGGTCTGACGCAGGGAGGATGATAATGTGTTGGTTTTTCATATAATTCAAAATTCTGGGGGATCTAAAGGTCAGAGGTCAAAAGTTAGAGCGTAAAAGTTGTTCGGCATGAGGAGATGCATACGTGTATACAGGTTTCATGGCTGTACCTCAAACACAGCATGAGCTCTATCTGTTCAAAGTTCGCACTTTCGAAGGCTTCCTACAGCGCCACCATTTGGCCGATTGCTGTAAAAAATAATAGCACCACACTTCGCCACTGTAAGCTGAACACATTGATGTTTTTATTTTCATTTTCTGTCTAAGTATGTAGGAGTAGAAAGGAACCTAAGTTTTGAGGAGAACTGTTGACTGCTCTGGTAGATAAATAATGACAATATCTAAAGTGTGCTCGCCTTATAGGCGAGCCCACAATAATACAATTAGCTGCAATGTTCTTATCTGTACCTAATTGTACCAAAATTCTGTACTTACTTGCGCGATTTTCAGTTGTTGCCTCATGGCCGAGATCCATTTCTTCTGAATCATGTTTTCCTTCCGCATCCGCTTGCATGCGGGTGCTATGCCAGCGGATGTGGAAGCCATGTCTTCTGCCATTGTTTCTCTGACCACCATGTCCACACTGGTGACCATCTTGGCCCCTGAGGTATGCAGGCTGCGAAGCTGCTGCATCGCAGCCTGGCACCTCAGAGGCCTCAGGAGCTTTTTAATTTCGAGCTGGGTGAGCTCCCTGTGTGCGTTTTTTAGCTGGAATGGTGCCGTGTTCTCCAATTAGGTGTCGGTCGACACCATCTACGACCACTTCACAAACTGGGCAGAAGTCTGTCTTCTCCTCCATGTCTACCTGTGAATAATGAAAATTACATTACACCATTAAACCCTATTACACCCCTATTACACTATTACAACCCTATTGCACGCCTATTACAACCCTATGACACCCTATTACACTATTACACCCCTATTCGCCCCTTTATCCGAGATCTGTACGACGGCCTCTTGATCAACGCTGTCCACAATTATCAGGTTCTACTACATCAATGTGACATTCTAGCATCATGTACAGAGGGTGTACTTATACATCAGCTGCCTCACGCTACAGAAACAGGAGATAGGCTCATGTACTACGGACCACCGGAGATGCCCAAGCTGAAGAGGAGGGTTCAATGACGCCGGCTGCTAGTATTTCATCGACTAGCTCCTTCATCACTTTCATTTTCACCGGGGAGACCCGGTAAGACTTCTGCTTGATGGGCATTTCCTGTGTAAGAAATATCTTGTGTTTGAGCACATTCGTTTGGCCCAACGTAGAGGTGCATATATACATCTCCATTGCTCTGCAATAGCTCCAGTAGCCGCTTCTTCCCATTGTCATCCAATTTAGCTTTATCCACTGCATTCTCCCACCGCACTGCGTCCCAGGAGGAAAGAGTAACCGCCGTGGTCCTGCAGGGATTAATGGCAGAGTAGAAGGTCAGCAGACTCTTCCCCTTCACCACATCAGAGACAAATGTTGTACTATTACTCCACTATTAATTGAAAACTTCAGTTACTAGTTACTTATAGGTTTGATTATTATTACACTATGTAAACTTTGGCTTGTGACACATTCTGCATGATGAGTACTTTCTGCTTTTGGTTCTTTACGTAAATTGTGATACCAATGCAATGTTTATGTACTTTTGCTCAAGTACATTTTGAATTCTGGACTTTTACTTGTAAGGTCACACCGCACCTTTATTCTACCTGTTAACCTAACAGGTAGAATTTCTGCCAATGCATTTCAATGGGAATCAACCTCTCTTTAGCAAAAATCTGTAAATGGCAGCAATACGCTCCATTCCCATTTCCATGCATTGGCAGAATCCACCCTCATAGGTAGAATGAAAGTGCGGTGTGACCATACCCTAGCAGAGTATTTCTACATTTCTACTGCAGTATTGATACTTTTACTTAAGTTAAACATTTGCAATGTGCAGCTGTAACAGCTTCACATTGATAGTGGTCCTTCAGTGGGGCGAACAGATGTCGGATGACTGGGACGCTCCAAGAACGACCCAGAACCATTTGCCTCTCTTTCTTTCCCATGTTGTTTACGTCTGTGTAGTGTTTGGGGAAACCAAAAATCTCTTCAATTTCGGTTAGCCAGAGGTGGTCGGCCTCATCGTTCCAGGTCTCTGGAGTGAAGTTGCACTTTGTGGTCATGGTCTTCACTTTGGTTATCCTGGTAACCCGTCCTTTCTCCAAACAATCCTGGAGGTTCACCTTGTCCTCCAGAGTCGTTGTCAAGGCTCTGTTCATGCCTGGCAGATTACCCCAAAAATATCTGTGTGCGGGGCTGACCTCCACCGCATCATGCAGAACAGGATTGCACTTTAGGTATTTACAGATGTCTGCCTTGGTTCTGAGTTCCATGTTGACAACGTTCTCAAAGAGCCAGAAGAACGGCCGGTCTTCATCCTCTCTGGGCCTCAGCATGTTGAGGATTGTCATGACCTGGCTCAAGCATGACAAACATGGGAGACGACACACAGGCGAAGTTGTAAACTTACTTTTATTTATAACTAAAAATAACCATAAATCATACTTAAACGTGAGAAGGTAGTATGAGTGGTCAGTGTTATCAGCAGTGTAGTGCGTGTATGGGTGTGTGACAGTGTTGTGTAAGTGCAAAGGCAGATACCGAACTGAGGAACTAACTCAAACAAAACAAAACCAAACAAAGTTTCCAGAGCAGGGGAGAGAGGGAGAATGGCCCTGACCAGCCTGCTTAAATACTCCATTGGTGATGGGAGCCAGGTGTGTCTCATCCCCTGGACACACCCCTGCAGGCTGGTCTCCTCCTACACATGAACACAGAACACCATTAGATTCATCACAGAACACACACCCCATGTATGGGTCATCACAGGATCCTTTCAAACTCAAAGAACAGTAGTCCCGTTCCCCCATATAAACCGCTCCTGTGAGGGTTGACCGTGCAGAGGTCCTGGCAGGGACTTCCTCCTATCAGGAGGTCAAATGGACCCCATTCTGCCAACTGTTTGCTGGTGATGTTGCACACATCGCCCACATACTGAATGTGGCCGTCATGTTTGACCTTTCCTACGTTGATGGAGTACTGACAGACCTCTGAGGCGATGTAACACTCAATGTTCAAGTCAAAATGTGAAATGTGTATGGGAGAGATTCATGTTGTTCAAATGTGCATGGAGGGTTCAACTATTGGTCACTTTTTTCTTTTTTTGATGACTTGATCCCGTCGATCCAAGAGCACCATTATACTGGGTTTTACTATTATATCCTCTGACGAGCACCTGGTTTCTCTCTCTTTCTGCACTCTTCTTTTACTTGAAGTATACTATGGTCATACTTGAACTGCACTACTTTTAAACTTGAAGTATACCATTTACCAGCCAGCCAATATGATAGGACAACGATTGTTTTTGAGTAAGAACCTGATCCCGGACCTGAAAGCACCCAAACAAATGAAGTGTCACACAGAGAAGAAAGCCTTACATTGTAGAGACTGTGGCAAGATGTTTAGTTCTAAGAAATATCTGAAGTTTCACACAATGATTCATAGAGGGGAATACCCCTTTAATTGTACAGTTTGTGGCAAAGGCTGCAGTAAAATTAATAATCTAAAAAGACACATGATGACTGTTAAATGGATAGGTGATGGGGTGTGTGTTCCTAGGTGTAATCACCGCAGGGTGTCGACAAAAACACACAGGATGTCCAGAATTATATTTTAATTTCCCTTGTGCATATGGTTCTGAAACAGTAACAACAAAGCATCATAAGTCAACAATCTCACAAACGTTACAGTATATAATGCCAATAATCAGGAAAATAATATACATCCAGTTGTATCGCAACAACACTCATTATGCATATTAATACTTCCTTAAAATTAGGCATACAAGTAAATCAAGAGATAATATAGGCAGACTTAACATAGATCCATCACCCATGTAATGCACGCACAAACACAGAGGGAAATGTGTGACTGTTCACAGTGGCAAACTGGAGGTAACTGGCAGCTAACAGATAAACCAGGTGCTGATGATGTGGCTTAATTAGGTCGAGCCGACCTGTAGCAGACAGTTCAAAGGGGCTTAAATCAGCTACAATTAAAGACTTTTCAACACCCGCCCCAATTTCCTCGGTAAATTATACTACAGAAAAGTCTTAATTATCTTTGTCAGGGAGGGATGGCAAGCAGACAAGCTTGCTCACTGGACTTGTATTGTACGAACTTCCCTGCAACAGTTCGGATTCTTCCATCAGCTCCTGCTGTGACTCTGGTCAATTTGCCCTCTGGCCAGAGAGCTTTTGGCAATTGTCGATCGGTGACCATGACAACTCTCCCCTCCTTGAAGCTTGTGGCAGGACCTGAGGCCCATTTGTGTTGTACCTGCAGACCAGGTAAGTATTTCTTCTTACGGTGGGCCTGAGAACGGTCCAAAAGGACCGGACTGTTACTCTTACGGTCTCTGCTCAGCATCTTAGATATAAAGGATACCACTTGTGGGAGAGCAGAGTCTGCCCGCCCCATCAGCAAACTGTTTGAAGTGGCTGACTTCCCTGGCCATATCTTACAGTCATCACAGTCCTGCTTTGGACGGTGTATGGTTCCCCTTACAGGCAACTCAGGTTTAGGGGGCCACTTGTCTGGAGCTTGAGACTGGGAAGGCAGTAACTGATTATTGCTACCTGCTATGTCTTCTGCAGTGGGGGAAACTATGCCTGTGAACATGCACTGCTGTTCAGGAAGTTGGGATTGGAGGCCACTGGCTGGCCCTTGCAATGTCCAGCCCAGCCTAGTTCGGATAGCAGCTGGACTTCCTGGTGGTCCAAAACGCACAGGTCCAAGGGCCGTAATTAGATGGTGGTGATCAGAGCCAATGAGCAATAATGGGCGGACTTGATCAAAGCCCTGAAGAGGGAGGCCTTGGAGATGACTATACTTCTGTGTCAGGGCTGCCACTGGATGAGAATGTCTTGCTAACCCCAAATTCTCCGCTGTGAAGGCATTCTGTATCTTACATCTCTTGCCTGGCTGGAAGGCGGGTGCAACTGTAAAGGACACCCTGGCTCCCTGTACCACCTGAGTATCTTGCCTCACTGTCCTTAATATTAGGTCTTCTGGATGGCCTCTAAGCCCAAGATGCACTGCAGCGTCATTTAGGAGAATCGTTCGCTCCGAGCCATCATCAAGGATGGCATATGTCATCAATGAACGGTTACCGTGACGCAGCAGCACCTTGGTTATCTTCAGTAGGACTTTACTGCAACCAGCTGGCCTGTCCAGGTACAGGGTCTGACTTTCTGAGGGTTGTGCAGGGTCTCTCTCACTTCTAGGTGTACTGTTGATGTCATGGAGGACTGTTAAATGCCTTCGCTTACAGGCCTGACAGGTGGCTTTCAACCCACATTGTGCAGCCTGATGTTTCCCTCCACACCTCCAACACTTATTATTGGACTTAATCCACTGAGTCTTCAGTTCACTCGTCAGTTGTTTGAAGTTGGTACATTGATTAAGGTAATGTTGATGATTATCACAGTACTGACAGTAAATCTTTGTCTCATGGTCTCTAGCTTCTGAGTCTGTTTCCGTTGCAGGGCTATTTTCAGCTTCATCCAAGCTATGCAAGATTGTTGCTGTCAAAGGTGATAATCTATCATTCTTTCCTCCCTCCTTTTGTTTTCCAACAGGATCCCTTGATTCCTCCCTGCTTACTTTGTATTCCATTGGCTGCACTTTCATCTCAAACTCAAGCCAATCTGAGAAGTCTAGTAGATTTGGAACCGGGTTCCTGCTCGGATGGACATATCGTTTGAAGTTGGCCTTCAGATCATGTGGCAGTTTGGACATGAGCCTAACGACGTGGGAGCCACACTTCAACTCAAAAGCTCCCTTCTCTCCTTGTTGGTCTAGCATACCAACCAATGCCCGGACTCTTAAGCCAAACTTGCGGAAGGCCGACGTATCACCACTGCGGATGCAAGGACCATCCATGAGTTCGGCAATCCTTTGTAGGGACAATCGATGGGGCTGTCCATAATACTCATTTAGAGACTGCATTGTGTAAGTATAAGGATGCCGAGAATTGCTATATGAATCAGCAATAAGAAGGGCCTCCTCAAACTTAAGGTGCTCCAACAGGATCTGATATTTAAAGCGTTCTGTAGCGTCATGTGGAAGAATGTTTTCCAAGGCAATCTTCAGCCTTGCAAACTGACGCGGATCCTCTGCTGTAAAGTCAGGGATTGAAGGTTTTGGACCCCTGTAAATTCTCTCTTGAGTTGGGGGTGAAAGAGAGCGATGGCGAGAACCTCTAGACGAGGAATATCGAGAGGGAGAGCACCGCTGACTATATCCATAGTGCTGATGAGGCGATGGTGACTGGTATCTGTGGTGTCTGGAGTGAGGGGATGGGGACTGATACTGGTGTTCTCTGTGGTCCCTGGAGTGAGGGCGAGGGGATGGGGAACGGTACTGACGCTGTCTGCGGTCCCTGGAGTGAGGGTCAGGAGAAGGGGACCGGTACTGATGCTGTCTGCGGTCCCTGGAGTGAGGGTCAGGAGAAGGGGACCGGTACTGATGCTGTGTATGGTCCCTGCAGTGAGGGCGAGGGGATGGGGACCAGTACTGATGCTGTCTGCGGTCCCTGTAGTGAGGGTCAGGAGATGTGGACCGGTAACCGCGCTCTCTGTGGTCCCTGGAGCGAGGAGGTGTGGACCGGTAATGGCGCTCTCTTTGTTGAGAATAGCCTTCCTGGTTTGGGGCTATACTAGCCCGGGCATGGAGCTGCAGTTCAGGCTGACCTTTTGTTGGATGCACGTGTTGACCTGGTAAGGCAGACTGAGTTGGGCACTTCTGGTCATGTCGCTGCATATGCTGGCGTGATGAGGTGGGCTTAAGCTCTATTCTCTGTAATGACTCTGCCATGTCATTGACGCCATCGTGTTCATATTCTGTGGTCTGTGGGCCCTCGGCTCCAGAGAGCCGACTAGTGCGTGTGGCAGGTTTATTGCAGGGCAGTGGCACTGCAGCTTCCCTTTGATCCATCCTGCTCCTCTCATATACTGACATCAAGAATTTGTGCAGCCTCCTATTTTCCTCCTGGAGTGCTTTCATGGCTTCTGCACCTCCAGATTGGCTGTACTCGGATTCCTCATCTGAGGAACATTGAGGTATTTGCAACTCCCTACGATCCACGTCATCCTCTACTGTATATCCCCACCTGTCCAGCTCTACCCATTGGGTGAAGGGTGTCTTCTTGGCATCTCCCTCATGCTGGTACCGGGCAGCTAGCACGTCTGGATCACTATGGCGCTGGGTGGCACGCCTGGAGCGGACATCTGGTCCTAACTCTTCAGATTGAATTCTGGACATCTCCTTGGCAATCACAATTTCCAGCTCGAAGGACCAATGTTAAATGGATAGGTGATGGGGTGTGTGTTCCTAGGTGTAATCACCGCAGGGTGTCGACAAAAACACACAGGATGTCCAGAATTATATTTTAATTTCCCTTGTGCATATGGTTCTGAAACAGTAACAACAAAGCATCATAAGTCAACAATCTCACAAACGTTACAGTATATAATGCCAATAATCAGGAAAATAATATACATCCAGTTGTATCGCAACAACACTCATTATGCATATTAATACTTCCTTAAAATTAGGCATACAAGTAAATCAAGAGATAATATAGGCAGACTTAACATAGATCCATCACCCATGTAATGCACGCACAAACACAGAGGGAAATGTGTGACTGTTCACAGTGGCAAACTGGAGGTAACTGGCAGCTAACAGATAAACCAGGTGCTGATGATGTGGCTTAATTAGGTCGAGCCGACCTGTAGCAGACAGTTCAAAGGGGCTTAAATCAGCTACAATTAAAGACTTTTCAACAATGACTCTTGCATGGGAAAAACCCTTTACTTGTACAGTTTGTGGTAAAGGCTGTAGTCAAATGGTTGGTCTAAAAAAAAACACATGCGGACTCATACAGGGGAAAAACCCTTTACTTGCACAGTTTGTGGAAAAGGATGTAGTCAAATTAATCATCTAAAAACACACATGAGGACCCATACAGGGGAAAAGCCCTTTACTTGCACAGTTTGTGGCAAAGGCCATATTAATACAAGTAATCTGAGAGCACATATGAGGAGTCATACGGGGGCCCAACAACAATAACACTCTAAAGCAGGAGTTCTCAAACCTTTTAATACCACAACCCCAACTTAAGAGGGGAATTATTTGGCGACCCGACAATTTAACAAGCATCAGTGTCTAAGAACAATATGAGCATCAGTCAAAAACAATTAGGCCTATATCCATTAAAGTTTTACTCAATGTATGTTGTTAGGATAGTCAAATGTTTATGACAATCATTTCTTAGTTTGATTGCTTGTTTAGATTAAACATAGTTGTCTTCACAACTGTGTTTTGTAAAGGCAACTATTTATTCTATTACACATGGAGAGAGACGTGGCTCTTCTCTGCTGGATTTTTTTTTTTACATGTAACACCACAAGTGACACTTTTTTTATAACAGACTGTCACGGGGCAGACATGCGTGCCTGCACACATGCACGCGCGCACGCATGCACGCGCGCACACACACACACACACACACACACACACACACACACACACACACACACACACACACACACACACACACACACACACACACACACAATCCAATCTCTCCTGCACTGCTGGGGGAAGTTCCTTGATTAATAGGAAGGTAAGTGCTGTGGAGGAGAGGGGTGTTTCCTAGGTTTCAGAGTAATATGTTTATTTAAATTGTGAATGAATTTCCACCATTTGTTTAATAATAATGCATCTTTAAGAATGTTTAGGTTACTTTTATGCAATGGGTTGTTTTGGATTTGCACTTGAATTGCACTCTTCTTTTACTTGAGGTATACTATAGTCATACTTGAACTGCACTACTTTAAAACTTGAAGTATACCATTTATATACTAGTAGTCTAGTTATGTGGGTGCGGCGTGTGTTTTTGCCACCACTAGGGGGCGCTATTTTAATTACTGCATAATTAATTCATTTGGATTAAAATATTTTAATTGATACATAAATTATAATAATTAAATGAAATACATTAAAAAAATCTACATATTTAACCCTTTTAGTGCCTATCCCGAACTAGTTCGGGATATTCGGGATCAAAAACAATTTTTTATTTGCTATTTTACTTACCCCGAGCTGCTTGGAGCAACGTGGGTGGTCCCGGCTCGCCCAGCGCTCACCAACGAGAGACGCTAGATGCTCCGACGATTTATTCCATTGAAAATGGTTTAAAATAAAGTTTAGACCCCCCCCAATGTTCACCAAATGTTCATTGTAGGCGGCGCGACGTATTCCAGGGTGCCTATCCCGAACATGTCCGGGATATTTAATAAAATGAATTATTTTATCGGAGCCGGGACTTAGACTCGGCCATCCACGGGCCGTATTCGCGCTAACGGCCAAATCGCGCCGCCCACTCCAATAATAAATCACATCTTTAGACAGGATTTTCTCCGGATTGTGTCCCCAGACCCAATGAGAAAGTTTTTTGCGACTGAAATAGCTTTAGATCGGGCTTCTAAATGGGTTAGCATTTTGGCTACGTGTCAGCTAGCTTCCTCCTCTGGACACCCATAGGATTGACCGGAGTGAAAACACAGGCCAGTTGGGAGAGGGTCGACGAAAGCTATAAAGAAGGTCAATGGAGAAATTTCTGGCACTCTAGCACCCCTTGTGGCCGGATGGCACTGTATGAGTTAATGTAATCATAACTATATTTTTTATGGTTTATATTTTTTATGGTTTTTATAGTTTTTATAGTTTAAAAGTACTATAGTATATTGTGTTTGTGTGAGAGGTAGAGCGGAGGAGAGGAGAAACGAGAAAAGGGGGGAGAAGGGGAGGGGTGGTATGAATGGGTTGGTGGGGGGTAAAGTGTCAGCCCATGGATGTCGCAAACGGTTTGTTTGTGTGTGTGTGTGTGTGTGTGTGTGTGTGTGTGTGTGTGTGTGTGTGTGTGTGTGTGTGTGTGTGTGTGATAGCGTGTGTGTGTGTGTGTGTGTGTGTGTGTGTGTGTGTGTGTGTGTGTGTGTGGGTGTGTCTGTCAGCATATTTGCTGCATTGTTTGTCGTGTGCGTTGGTATGCGTGATAGCCCAAAATAGAAGCAGTATGGGTCCTTAGGCTTAGCTTTATTTTAAAAACAGACCCCCCACATCAGATCGTGATTGCTTTTACTAATGCCATTGCATAACTTATTTGACACAATGTAGTCGTGAGCATTAGTATGCATGATAGCCCAAATAGAAGCAGCAGGTGGGCTTTAGACTTATCTACACAGCTGGGCCTGGGGGAACGGGTAAGGGATTAAACTCACATTAAAGTGCATGGGTGTGTGTGTGGGGTTAATAGTTACAATAAGCTTTACCTACTGTATTAAAATAGCCGATCTACAGCGAAATAAGAGAGAGGGAGAGAAGAGTGGGGGCACCCTGTAGATCTGTTATTTTATCTGCTTTTTGTTTGAACAAACGGAGATAGCCCCTAAAGGGGTAAGGGAGATTATCTATAGGGATCATCCAGTTGATTGCGGTAGAATAATGTAAATGCTATGTTACACTAATACAGACCTTGTGACATCCAATTGGTAATACTAGCGCTGGTTAATTACAATTTATATTTTATTTTCAGAGGTCTATTCTATGTTTTAAGATGTTATTTTATTCAAAACATCTATCTAACTCATCTTGAACACAATGTGCTCACCTACATGCTCCATAAGTCTCTCACCCATCTGGAAGATCTGGGCAGCACAGTCAGAATTATGTTTTTTGACTTCTCCAGTGCTTTCAACACTATCCAACCGTCTCTGCTTGCGGAGAAGCTTACGTTGATGGGGGTGGACAAGGGCTTTGTGGCATGGATCACAGACTACCTTTCAGAAAGACCACAGTCTGTGAGACTGCAGAGCTGTCGGTCTGATGTGCTGGTGAGCAACACGGGGGCCCCTCAAGGAACTGTGCTCTCACCCTTCCTGTTCACTCTCTATACATCGGACTTCCGCTTCAACTCCAAGACCTGTCATCTGCAGAAGTTCTCAGATGATACCGTAGTGATCAGCAAGATCTCGGGTGACAACACGGCTGAGCACGATGGTGTGGGACTTTGTGCAGTGGAGCGAGGACAACCATCTCAAGCTCAACGCAAGCAAGACTAAGGAGATGGTGGTGGACTTCCGCACCTCCAAGAGAGTCCCCCCGGTGCCAAGCACCATTAACGGTGAGGTGGTTGAGCTCGTGGATAACTACAAATTCCTCGGAGTACACCTGAATAGTTCACTGGACTGGTCGGACAACGCGCAGGCGATTCACAGCAAGGGGAAAAGCAGGCTGTTCCTCCTGAGAAGACTGAGATCGTTTGGGGTGTGCAATAGGATGCTACAGATGTTCTATCAGTCTGTCATGGCAAGTGTCCTCTTTTTTGGCATAACATGCTGGGGTGGCAACAACAGAGCAGGTGACACGTTTAACCTAAACAGACTGGTGAAGAAAGCAGGCTCTGTTGTTGGGTCCTCTCTGCAGGGGGTGGAGGAAGTAACCAGGGTGCGCACTGCGAAGAAGCTAGATTCCATCTTGGAGAACTCTTCCCACCCCCTCCATCTAGAGATCACCAGTTACTGGAGTAAGAGAGGAAACGACCGCTTTACCTACCCAGTACGGAGATGTGAGAGATTAGGAAAATCTTTTGTACCGGCTGCCCTTAAAACAGTTTCTCAGCCAAATCGCCAAACGTCGCCATTTTGAGGAGGCCCAGCCAGCCAGATCGCCAAACGTCGCATTGCTGATGATTTTCTGATTTTTTTGGTATTTTTTTGACATTTTTAGAGCAAAAACTGACCTTTCTAGCTTCATTTCAGTCTAAAGAAACATATTACGATGGAAATGACATCATCGATGACGTAACCCGGAAGTCGTTCGGCCATAACATAGTATAGGCCTTTCCATAGCATTGAAAGCTGACGTTTTTCTTATCAAACTTTACCATATTTAGACGGATTTTCATTCGGAAAAAAATGGCAGGCTGACAGAGTGGTCACTCAGGAGCAAAAACGAGTGTGCACGGCGTGCGCACGACGTTCAGGGCGTGCGGGATCGCTCCCGTTCGGCGGACCGGGAGCCATAATGGCGGCTCCATAGGCGGCCATTATGGTCCACATGCTGTCCAGGCTTAGTCCAGACTGCAAGACCTAATCGTTGGGCACACTCTAGTGGTATAGTACGTGTACTACATTCTGCAATCATATTATCCCTGCTGGGTTAGGCTACTGATAACTTGGAAATTAATAATATTCCTGGCAGTATAGGCGCACAAGCATATTGTAAATGGCTGAGAGAGAGTTAAGCTGTACAACGAGACACATAACGGACGCTTGAAAAGGTCTCCCTTCCTAACTTAGACTTACGGAACCATTGCTGCATTGACTTTGACCTCTAAGGAACTATTGCTGTATTGACTTTGACCTCTAAGGACCTTCCAGGAAGAGTGCTCATGTGCGCCTTGCGGTGACACGCTTCCTAGTTTCTTCTTTTTTCGCACTGATTTTTGACACTGCACTATTAGGTTGTTAGTGTTGGTAGTTTCTGAGTATTTTTGCTTTGTTTAACAATGACAGTGAGATACTTGTTTGCACTAACTAGCATTGACTGCTATGGTCTCTTTTGCAAGACACTTTATGTATATATACTTATATATTATTCGCCCCCTCTATTGATGCACCTTCTCTTTATTGGTACTGTACTGCTCTTGTCTTTGTTTTGTTTTTTTCCCTCTTATCTATCTTTTCTTACGTCTCTGTAACTTTGTAAATAACTGTATACTGCTGTGCTACTACTGGACAACTAAATTTCCCCCTTGGGATAATAAAGGTATCTATCTATCTATCTAATGTCTAGCAGAGCGAAACATTGTAGGCATGTAGATCTGCTATTTTAGGCATCAGTTCTACAGCGTTAACAGTGTTAATATAAAAATGATTGGAAGCTTTTGAGGACCCCCTGTACTAATTCTGAAGCCCTTAGTTGATATTAAACCTACATTATAATTTAGTTTCATCTACGCCTATGATTTCAAAACCCTTCCCACCCCATGCATAGCCATATTGATGATATTAAAAACATTATGTATGCATGTGTGTAATAGTCATCGTACAACTTTTCAACCAACAGCCATGTACAGATCATGATTGCTTTTAACTCAGCGCTATACAGTGGTGGGGAGTATATTAAGTACATTTACTTAAGTTCAATTTGAATACCGTACTTCTACATTGTAACAGAATATTTATACATTATTGTAGTGATACTTTTACTTAAGTAAGTGATAAAAAATAAAAACATTTATGTTTGATGCATTGATAATATATCGGGGTTATCGGGATGATCATTTTGATGGTTGAGGGGAGGGGGTTAGGGTTAGGGGAGGGGAGGGGAGGGGGGGTTAGGGTTAGGGGAGGGTGGGGTGGGGCTAAGGTATGTAAGGACTTATATGATTGGGTAATTATAGGGGAAAGTAACTGTATAAAGCCTACTGTTTTTGAAGATACAAGGACGAGAAGAAAAAAAAAAAAAAAAACTACTCACGGTCTCCCCTGCACCTATTTTATTTGGGCTCCAACAATGGTGATGGTAAGTTCCTTCCTTCTAATATATATATATATATATATATATATATATATATATATATATATATATATATATATATATATTATGATATAGATCATTTATTCCTATGTAACTGTTATATTGCAATTTTTTATTTTTATTATTTTATTCCTGTTTAATAAGCGATACTATTCTCCTCATTGTGCCAGACAGACGGCCTGCAGACAATTGGAGGATAATCCAGGGGAAGAGAAGACGTCCTGAATCAGGGGTTGTGTTGAAAAGGATTAGATCAGGTATATATAGTGAATATATTTTAAATAATACTGAATTATTATCGCTACATTATGTACGTGATACATGACTTACGTATGCGCGTGTGTGTGTGTGTGTGTGTGTGTGTGTGTGTGTGTGTGTGTGTGTGTGTGTGTATGTGTATATATGCATGAAAGAAATAACTCCGTATGATTTTTTTTTTTCTATTGCAGGACTACCGGAAACAGAGCCTCCGTCGACATCCAGGCAGAACATTACCGATGTGCCACCCGTACAAATCAACAACGACGCAAGTGGACTTGGTATGTACAATATACAGCGATATGAATATGATATATGTCCTATTGTTTACAAACGGTATCCCCTTGTGGAGGGATGATGTTACAACATGATATTATCCCCGAAGGTCGAACCGGATCTAAGATATAATAAACATCCGGTCTAGGCAGGATGCATGTATACAGTGTTCCGGTTCCGCCTTCTTAACTGTATCCTGCCTAGACAGGATGATATTATATCTTAGATTATGTGCGCTCCACCTGAAATACTGTAGCATACGGTTAACTCACTCACAGTCATTTACAATATGCTTGTGCACCCGGAATATTATTAATTTCACAGTAGATCTCCACCATATGCATGAAATTATAGTAGGCTGTAGTCTATATAATGTACACTAGATGTCGCCAACGATTAAGGTCTCTGGCGATTGCTAGAAGGCCTCAAGTTAGCATCCTGTCCAACCACTTAGCATTAGCGCTAGCATGGAACAGCGCGGGACCCGTGCACACCATACGCGCGCTTGATGGTCTAAAAAACTTAGCGACTATGGCCTTAGATGCATAATAGATGCACAGACGCTTCAAACCGGATCAAAATCCGACGTTTTGATGCTGAGATTTAGCAGAGTTGTTGTAATGGCTTTCCAATGTAAAAAATATGCTTGTTTACTTTGGAGACACGCTCGATTTCCGATTTCCGGTTTCCGGCGATGACGTCATTTCCATCGTAAATTCATTGCTTAAGCTTATATGAACCTAGAAAGGTCAGTTTTTGCTCTAAAAATGTCCAAAAAATACCAAAAGGGTTAGGGTTAGGTTTGTCTATAAATAACTATATATTGTGTGCGTGTGTGTGTGTGTGTGTGTGTGTGTGTGTGTGGGTGTGTGTGTGTGTGTGTGTGTGTGTGTGTGTGTGTGTGTGTGAGTGAGTGTGTGTGTGTGTGTGTGTGTGTGTGTGTGTGTGTGTGTGTGTGTGTGTGTGTGTGTGTGTGTGTGTGTGTGCCAGAATTAAATAATGTTTTTTATTTTTTCTATATAATAATTCATTTTTTTTTCTTTCTACAGAGCTACAGGAGCTTCCGTCGACACCAACGGAATACAACGCACAGGAACTGATCATTCCAGTTACCCCCCGGCTCCACCGAGCGCGTCGAGCGTCGCGTCAACGTCAACGTTGGGAACGCTCCCGTTTTAATCAATGAAGGGTGCTCCACTGCCGACGTCAACGTCCGCGTCGGACGCTCCCTTGACGGCGTCCAAACTCAAAAATCGCCCCGGTTCAATTTTTTGACGGCGTCCACAACGTCCAGTCATGTATAAAATATGAATAAATGCATTGTATATTTAAATGTAGGCTACATACGTGCTTTTCTGCTGTTGGCTATCCATTCACGTCATTCATAGGGTGACTAGATGTCCCAGAAATCCTAGCATATTTTTTTATGTAATTACAGCGGTCTTCTTTGATAAAATTATACAACATAGGCTTTAATCATGACAAAACAAAGTGGTCCGTGGTGCATTGCTGCTCTCTGCTGTGAACATAGTGTGCTCTATACGTTCACATTCAGGTCACAAATAGTTTTATTCCTGTTTGAAAGTGATTTTCATGTAGTTTTGGAAATGGGCTATATTGGCCATAGAATGAATACACAGCCGCTGCGCTGCGGTGGAGCCGGTCTGACGTCAATGTGACGGCGTCAATGAAGCCGCCACGACGCAGAGCAACGCGACGCCGCCGGTGGAGCCCTGGGGTTACCGCACCTCCCACATCTGATGAGGACGTCGATATTCACGTTAGCGTCGATGCATTTGTGGATTTTGTCAATGGTGGGGCTACCGCATCAACACCAGTGAGTAATCACCAATATGACATCGCGGGTATAAATCTTTCTGATGCCCCATACGCTGAAAATGAAGTATTTAATCAATTGTACCATAATAATGGTATGCATGACGTGTTAAACAACACTGTTGATTCTAATGCTGTGAGGGGTTTTATATCACCCCGTGGGGGTCTCAATAATTATTCCTGGGTGACTGGTTGCAGTGTCGATGAGTCTTATTTTGACTCATCGAGAGCATACTCCTATGCCTTATGAGGATTCATATGATGGTATCATTTTTCCTGACGAACCGCATGGTTTTAGTGAGCTTGAAACTAGTGTATTAAAGGTAGTTATAATCTGGAGACCTGGAGAGGAGGTTTTTGCAATACAGCTTACAATGTAACTTAGGCCATACAACTACATGGATTGATTGATTGATTGATTGATTGATTGATTGATTGAAGACTTTATTAGAAGTTTGCATAGGAAAAGGTACAGTTTCATGACGGTACAGTTCACTGGTACAAGGTCTACTAAAAGGAGATCCTAGAAAAGACTAAGCTTATTTCCATAGGAAACCATTGAAGTATCTCATAACATTGAATGGCAGACGGATAGAACACAGTACTATGCAGTGGATATAGTCAGGAAAAAAAAGGGGAAAACAATTTAAAAATAAAAACATACAGTAGGTAAATACAAAGGGGGGTCATGGGAGGGTAGGGCTGGGCTATGTTTGTTTTTACCAGTTGCGAACGGCTGCTGCCTGTAAGTGGTTTGTCAGGGCGATTTTAAAGGATGCTAGTGATCCACACTCCTTTAAGGCCTTCGGTAAGGCGTTCCACATTTTTGAGGTATAGCATAAGAACGAGTTTGACCCTTTCTTTGAGGTGACTCTGGGTTGAACGTGATCTGTGGCGCTGCCGCTGGTGTTGTAATTATGGACATCCTTAACCTTTATAAAGTATTTTGCCAGGTACATGGGTATCTTAGTGGTGTAGTGTATCTTGTACACCAGGCCCATTGCAAGTTGCTGTACTCTGTCATCTACTCTGAGCCACCCCACTCTTAACTGGTGAGTAGCGGTGAGGTGAGTCTGATAGGGAAGGTTAAGCTAATTAGTTTGTTTTGGGCTGTTTGGAGCTTAGTTTAGGGCTTGCACATTTTTGCAGAGCTCACTACAGGAGGTCCTTGCCATCAAGGTCTCTCTCAACGTTCTGAAGCAACGGCGCCACCAATATTGAGCTGTCCACAATGGAACCAGGGAAGTCCTTCCACATGTATTCCAAGGAAGGGATGGGGGATGTGCTAATTCTCATGCTGACAGACAGATGGCCGTCGCTGCCATAGTGACCGCCTTCAGCAAACCCACCGCCGACGTCCCGTGAATCTCTAAGCACTACAAAACGGGAGCTCCCATTCCTGAAAACCTGCCGGACAAACTTGTTTAGTTTCACCTCACCAATGTCGGTATGCACACCCTGAAGAGGATATTCCCATATATGGAGTTATCTGTTTGTCTGCGTCCATTTTATGGCCATATATGGAGATATCGGTATCTGTCAATCTGCGTCCATTTTATGCCCATATATGGAGATCTCTGCAGACATAGTGCCGGTTCCGGAAAACCCTGATGTCAGACATCAGAATCCGAACCTTTCGTGCCGGTTCCGGAAAATCGGGCATTGGGTTGAGTCGAGGCCCGGCACTGCACTACCTGCTGCGGCGGAGAACGTGCGTGCCAAATTTGAAATAGGGAATGAATGCCCCACCCTTTAATGCAAACCCCATTATACCTGTTGTCATAGGACCCATTTTGACCATCTGTTTGCCTGTGTCCACTTATGCCCATATATGGAGATCTCTGCAGACACAGTGCCGGTTCCGGAAAACTCTGATGTCAGACATCAGCTCCGCATACGGGCGTCCATTTTATGCCCATCAGTATATGGAGATCTCTGTGAACGCCCTACCCTTTAATGCAAACCCCATTATAGCTGTTGTCATAAGACCCGTTTTGACCATAAGTTTGCCTGTGTCCATTTATGCCCATATAGCAACATCAAAACACGTCATACTGATGACATTCAATACGTAACCATGGCATTTTTGTTGACTCATGTGGCGTACGTGATGTCAGAGCCTTTTATGATGTGATGTCACAATGAGTCAGCGCTTGCGCCGGTTTCCTCAGAAACAGCCAATCATCTCCGCATACAGAGATTCCGAACGTTTTGCGCCGGTTCGGGAAAACCGCACATCGGGTTGGGTCGAGGCCCGGCACTGCACTCCGCACCGCGGTGGGGAACTTGTGTGCCGAATCTGAGGCCGGTGGGACGTACGGTTCTTGAGATACGCGGATTACATCTATGCACGCTCACAGAGATTTCTCACATTTATTGTAAGATTGTTGAATCCAAACCATGTTGACACTAATAAGTATCCAAAGTTGTAACTGTGAGATTGTAAACTTTGTTGTACCCACTCTCAGTTACAACTTTGCAACCAAATGTAACCAAATGAAAATGTGTCATGATTTAATCACTTAGTCTGTGTTCTGTGTTAACACTTCCACAGCCTGCCCAGAATGGCTTGTTGTTGGACTAGCCGGAAATTTCTATTATTGTATCATAGACAGGAAGAAATGTATAAAAACCTGATTAAAGGGTGTACAAAACTTTTCTCAATTGTTTCTTATGTATTTTGACCTTTAGAATCCATTTCTGCAATATACATTTTATATTGCGCATAATTAATGAGATAATTATTTGACTAATTATACTAATTATCTCATTAATTATGCACAACACAACAATATACTTTGCAGAAATTGATTCTACAGGAAGAATTACATAAGAATCAACAGAGAAAAGTTTGGTAAACCCTTTTATCAACTTTTGATGAATTTCTTAGGGGTGGGACGATATTGGTATCTCACGATACGATATCTATCACGATATTAGGCTCTCGATAACAATATTATCACGGTATTCGATATATTGCGGTATTCGATATATTGCAAGAAATGTCATCAACGATATATCACGATATCTGTAACTGAAAATGAAAAAAATAAGTATAAAGGCAAAAATCTGGAATTACACATTTATTCCATAATCGTACACATTATTGTACCAACAAACATATGTCAGTGCATCTTGCCTCCTTACAGAGTCAACAGAACCCTAAACAAACACTGACTGCAACATTGCAACTTGCCCACAATTTGTCTGTCCATAACAAACAATGCGTACTATCCATAACTAAAAATGTAGTAACAACAGGGCTGCCAAGTCTCACGCTTTGAGCGTGAGAGTCACGCAATTTAACCTCTTCTCACGCCACACGCCACACATGCCATTTCTCACGCAATTTTACAGCCATCCCACGGACCTCTCCCGAAAGTTGCGGGGGTTTTCTCACTCGGTAAAAGTCGCACGGAGAATTCTAAGCGCAGTGAATGCAGCTGCTCTGCTCCTCCACTCTCTCTCCCCTCTACACATACACACATGCAGGCGACGGAGCGAGAGAGAGAGCCCTACAGACGGCAGCTTTCTCGCTTCGATCTGCGGGGCCGGGGATCGCGCCGCCCCCGTGGTGGAGAAACACACTCGCTCCGCGAGTAAACGCCGGGCAATATTTCACAAAGATGACCACAATCCAGCTCTTGCCTCCCGCGAGCGCATGCACGAAAGAGCCCACGCGCAATAATTTCATGGGTTATATCCACTTGTCTTGAACCCTAATATCCCCATATTCTTCTGAGGAGGGCTTTAGAAGAGATAGGGAGGTTTGCACCAACACTAGGCCTACTAGTCTACTACTCTACTAGAGGGAAGAATCCCAGTAGCCCAGTGGTTCTCAACATGTGGGTCGGGACCCCCAGGGGTCCCCAAATTATTTTGTGGAGGTCGCCATGATTAACGTAATGTGAAACATTGTTTTCTCACTCAACAGTAAACAAACCAACATAAAGTTTAAGTGTATAGAGGGTATCTGCACATTTCTAAAGTGACAAAATAGCTCTAAGATGACAAATTAAACATTGGGCAAATTGTCAAGTAATAGAGGCAGACATTGTGAAAATAGTAGATCTACATGCTCACATGTCTATTTTCACAGTAGAACCGTGTTATAGCCTACAAAATGTTGCCTGAACGCTTATAGGGTGGAGGGGTCCCCAGTTAAAATATGATTATTTGGGGCGCAGTCTGAAAAGGTTGAGAACCACTAGCCTTACTAGTAGTACTGTATTCAGTATTAGTAGTTTTACTAATAAATGTATATTTATTGGTCATTCTTGTTGCAAGTTTATTTCTACTTGTGCTGGTCACTCAGTTTGAATGCGTTATAAGCATGAGGTAGTGACCCCGTCTGCGCCAACCAACTTAAGCCCCACACGCCACGAAATCGCTCTAAATCGATGTTAAAAAGGCCAAAAAATTTCGCACATCCCCCCCCAAAAAATGTCTCACTCTTAAAAATTTCTGGAACTTGGCAGCCCTGTAACAATGTAATTGAAAAGAAACATAAAATAAGATGGACAGAAAGCGCTGAGCAAAGAGCATAGCATACTGTAAACCTGGACAGATTTCAATGCTTAGCAGGCAGGGATCACACATTGTTTTAAATGTGGGCCTATTGTAGTTCTTCACATCAAGATGAAAGATAATAAGTAAAGATTATCAAGTAACATCAGTAACTTCTTTTAAACTTTTAGTTATTTACAGTCTTCAGTGCAAGATAAGAACAAAGATAAGAGAAAAATATATAAATAATAAACTTGACACTAAAAAGTGCTGGCAATTAAATGCCAAGTTAACCTGGACACAGTGCTTTCTGAACAGTAGCACTATCAACTGTTTATGTAAACCTGGACTGGTTTTCAACACCTTGCTACAAGTATTTTCAACACCTTGCTCTACGTAAACTTGGACCCATCTCAGTTCTTAGTGCAAGTAAAGTATAACAATAAAGAAACAAGAATACAATTAAATGTAAGTCTGAGGACATACTAAACCAGACCTCCCTTTTGTTTAACCTGCACAAATTAAGCCAAATTCCTTATTTTTTAATGACTAATTTTTTTTTAAGGAACACCAGCTGATCAGTGTGCTCAGGGGTGATTGCACTCCTCTTAGCGGTGATGATGTCACCAGCAGTGGAAAATACTCTCTCCGATGGAACGCTAGTTCCAGGGACACACAGATACCTTTTGGCCATCTTTGCCAGGAGTGGGTACCTGTGTGCCTCCTTTCTCCACCAAGCAAACGGATCACCATCCAGTTCAAGGGATTTAGCTTCCCTGTACAGCTTGACCTCCTCTTCAGCAGTGGCTGTAGGTGTCAACCTGGAGGGGGGAGAACTGACAGTCTTGAAAGTTTTTCCAAGAAGGCGATCTAGCGCAGATCGCTTCTTTGGTGGTGGTGGCGCATCCTCCTCCATAGCAGAAGCACTCCCCTCAGCAGAAGCACTCCCCTCAGCAGCAGCACTGCCCACAGCAGCAGCAGAAGCACTCCCCTCAGCCGCAGCAGTCACCTCCGAGTCTGCACATCCTCGCTCGCGTTCTGCATCCTCCTCCTGTAAGACAAAAAAAACATTGGCACAGAGTGGCACACCTTCATTATTACTGTATATCACACAATGAAAACATCATCACATAAAATCAAACATTTTTTATTAATTTTCAAATATTGTATTGGATGTATATCCAACAGTAGTTGGTTTAATGGCACAATACAATTTAAATGACCTGCTGTTTAGTGTTGCCACTGTTGTAATTACCATAATGGCAGCAGCCTTTGACACCACCATGGCATAGGTCTCCTCCACCTCTCGAGGTGGCAAGAAAGGCATATCCTTGAACCTGGGGTCTAAGGCACTTGCCACGTAGAGGAAGCTTTTGTCCCTGGCAGACGTGTAGCGCTTTGCTAGATCTCCATGGATGGCATTCTTCAGCCCTCTGACAACAGGGGGATCCACACCAGAGCTGGCCGTGTCACTCCGCAGTTGAGTCAGAAGAGGAGCGATGATGGAGACTGTGGCGCTCTTCTCCTCACACATACTGTTGGTTGCCACCAGCATTGGCTCCAGGGCTTCAACAACTGCTTCAGCATTGCTCAGGTCTCCTTCAGTCAGGTTGCAGACGTCAGTAGCATTCTTTCTGACCTTTAAAGAAAGAACAGGACAGAGCAGAACAGAATGGAACTTCCATTAAAACCATTGTTAATAAAAATAAAGAACAGGACAGAACCCAATGGAACCTCCTTTAAAACCATTGTTAAAGAAAAATAAAATACAGTATTAACATTTTATTATGTATTCTAAATTCATGTAAATTAGTATGTATTTAAATATAGTAGGCTGTTACTATTTATTTATTTATCTATTTATTAATATGTTAGGCTGTAACCTAATTATCACAATGTTCTAAACAACAAACATCACACATTATGGATGATTCATACAATTCATTCACAATATAGAATTAAGCAATTTACCTCTGGAGACAAGAGGGCAGCAGTGACAGCAGGCTGTTGCTCAAGGAACCTCTGGAGCATCTCATAGGCACTGTTCCAGCGGACAACAACATCAGTGATGAGCTTGTTGTGTTTAAGGCCAAGACAGGTATGGTTCTTCTTCAGGGCTGCAGCTGATTGATTGAATACTGTATTAGTACTAGTTTGCATAGGAAAATACCTGACAGTACAGTTCAGTAAAGCCCTGCTTCATCACACAAGACTGTCACACAAAACTAGTGAAAATAGCAGATCTACAAGCACACAACGCCTCCTTTTCTTCCATTTTTAAAATGATAAAATACAAAACGTTTTTTATACATACATAAAATGATAGACATAGTGTGCCAATCCACTCTCGTTCAGAACAAGTGTTGATGTACTTTTGTACTATTAAGTATGCAGTATTACTTTATTTTGTGTATTTATTCGTTTTTGTGTCAGCTTGTTGGCACTGGGAAAAAAAACTGCTGAATAATAAGGATTGAGCTGCGAGGCAGCCAGACAAAATAAAATCATTCATTCATTCATTCATTCATACAATATTAAGAAAAATGTTAAATATATTAGGCCTTTTTTACCTGCTGGGGGGCTTCTGTGGAAGAAGGCTGTAATCCTCCGGACTTTCCCAAGCAGTTGAGCAATGTTAGGCAGCTTTAGGGCACGCTGGACGGCAAGATTCAACACATGAGCAAAGCACCGAATGTGTTGATAACCAGTAATCTCAACTGCGAGGCACATATTTGACGCGTTGTCGGTAACCACGGCTGGGTCTTTGTCTGTGAGCTTCCATTCTTCTGTAGCCTTCTTTAGCTCTCTTGCCAAGTTGACGCCAGAATGAGACTCGTCCATCTCCCGAGTTTGAAGGACGTAGTTTTGTAGCTGCCAGTCCACATCAATAAAGTGACCAGTAAGGGTTAGAAAAGACTCAGTGGCTCTTGAAGTCCAACCATCGCAGGTTAGTGAAACTCGCTCAGCAGACGTCATTTCTTCTTCCACCTTTTCTTTGGTTTCTGCATACAATGCGGGGATGACGGTTTCTGTGAAGTGTCTACGAGACGGGATCTCATATCTTGGCTCGAGTACCTTCATCATGTTGACAAAACCGTCGCATTCCACGACACTGTACGGACGTAGGTCCTTACAGATGAACACGCCGATAGCTTTGGTTATATCTTGATGCCTTGGAGACCCAAAGGGAAGCTTTGCTTTTGCTTTAAAGGAGTCAGTGATCGTAGGCTGATTTGGGCTAACTATTTTGACCCCCGTCGCTAGCTCGGGATGATGATGGTCAAGGTGGCTCTGCAGATTCGACGTGTTGCTGGTGTATTTTACCTTGTGATGGCAGTGCTTGCAGATTGCATGTGTTTTGTCCAGTGTTCCGTCATCATTCTCATAAAAGCCAAAGTGGGTCCAGACTTTACTATGAAACTTTGCCGGTGGATCTTTTATTTGCCTCTCCCTCTCGCTGTTCGCAGCCATCCTGTGTGTGTGTGTTCGCTCGTTCGTTCGTTCATTCAGTTAGCTTGCTACTTGATGTTTACTGTTGTGTTCACAAAGGCAGAAGCTGTAGTAGACGGTGTACTTCCGCCCGGCCGATTTGAGCCTTGTTTATTTGATTAGCGCCACCGGAGGACCAGCAGCAGCAAAGTACTGCACTCTGTGGCACCAGGCGAATTCATAGAGCTCATGGACGTTCTAATAAATTATCGATATTTGCCCGGCAATTTACCGATAATTATCGCGGGCGATAATACCGCGGTATATCGAAATATCGATATTTTGTCCCAGGCCTAGAATTTCTTACTGTTCTTTCTGCCCATGTGTCAAATTATTTTTTAACATGGGTGGAAATGACAGGACAAACCCCATTTAAAAAATGATAAAAGGGTTTACCAAACTTTTCTCTGTTGATTATTATGTATTCTTTCCTGTAGAATCCATTTCTGCAATATACATTTTTGTATTATTGTCCTAACCCTAACCCTAACCCATTAATGAGTTAATTTGCACATTTGACATATGAGCGGAAATAACAGGAAAAACCTCTAACAAATTGATAAAAGGCTTTAACAAACTTTTCTCAGTTGATCCTTATGCATTTTTTCCTGTACAATCCATTTCTGCTATGTACATTTTTGTATTGTGCATATTGAATGAGATAATTTGCATATTTGACACATGGGCTTTAACTCTTTCAATGCCACCTTTTCACCACTAGAGGGCGCCCAATGGCCATAGAATGCTACATAGTCAAGTGCTGGTATATGCACAAGCCCTGCAGCCATGACTTGCCTGAACACTTTCCTTTGTGCATGTACAGGAAGAGGATGAAGTTAGCTTGAAGTTAGCTATTGGCTACCAAGCATTTTAGAAGCCCTATTTTCGGCAATTTAGCCATGATTAAACCTTGCACACCTCATGCATGGAATATGGATATGCATGGAACATAGAAAATGAGCTCTAAAGATCCTGGATTGCATTGGAGTGGATGGTAAATATCGGCAGCGCGACGCTCTCGCGGGCCGTAAAAAGCTGAACTAGTTCGGGATCGGCACTCTGATAAGGACAAATAAAGCCGAACTAGTTCGGGATTGGCACTGTAAGAGTTTTTAATAATTGTATAATAAATATGCGTATGGATAATTTGGCAATAGGCAGACAATAGGTCTTTAGGCCACAGAATATTTACATTTGAATGAAGTTTTGTTGCGCCCTAGTGGAGGACCCCCGCCACTGCAGCAAACATAAAATGCTGTAACTTGGGCTAGGAGCGACCGGGAGAGCCGGGGACGGTACCCACGTGTCCGTCTCGGCGACGCGGAGACAGCCCTGCGTAGAGCCACTGCAGCCCGCTAAAAAGGCCCTAACTCAGCCCCCCAGCGACCGGGGTGACCTGACAATCGCTTATCTCCCGATTAGGGAGTCTTACTGGTTAAAAGTCATCTGAGTATTTGGTCTCTGTCTGATCTGTTTGGATCACTGCTGAGTATAAACACAGTGTCAGACTCTGATGTGGAAGAAGGCATTTCTGAAGTACATATAGATTAATTTTCAGAGGATGTAGCATCTTTTATTTTCCGCTTCTTTTTAGCAGGTTGACTCTTTGGTTTCCTACTTTGACTTTCCAGGCTCTCATTGTTGCTCTCATCATCAGCTTCCTCCCTGCACTTTGAATTCCTGGGAGGTTTTCTGCTCAGGCTTGGTGGAAACTGTTTGCAAGTGAACCAAACTGGGACAATTGCTGGCAACAGACAGACAATGGTCTTGTCCCAGTTTGGACCGTCAGGTCACCCCGGTTGCTGGGGGGCTGAGTTATGGGTTTTTTAGCGTGCTGCAGTGGCGCTCTACGCAGGGCTGTCTCCGCGCCGCCGAGACGGACACGTGGGGGTACCGTCCCCGGCTCTCCCAGTCGCTCCTAGCCCGAGTTACAGCATTTTATGTGCGCTACAGTGGCGGGGGTCCTCCACTTGGCCACAGGAAAAAAAAGCTTCATTGGATATAAAAATACATTCCTTTTGATCAAATGTAAATATTCTGTGGCCTAAAGACCTAATTTTGTCTGCCTATTGCCAAATTATCCATATGCATATGTATTATACAATTATTAAAGCCCATTTGTCAAATATGCAAATTATCTCATTGAATATGCACAATACAAAAATGTACATAGCAGAAATGGATTGTACAGGAAAGAAATACATAAGGATCAACTGAGAAAAGTTTGTTAAAGCCTTTTATCAATTTGTTAAAGGTTTTTTCCTGTTATTTCCGCTCATATGTCAAATATGCAAATTAACTCATTAATGATGCACAATACAAAAATGTATATTGCAGAAATGGATTCTACAGGAAATAATACACAAGAGTCAACAGAGAGAAGTTTGGTAAACCCTTTTATCATTTTTTAAATAGGGTTTGTCCTGTCATTTCCACCCATGTTACAAATAATTTGACATAACATGTCAAATTATTTGTATGAATTTCTTACTGTTCTTTCTGCCCATATTAAGAAATTCATCAAAAATTGATAAAAGTGTTTACCAAACTTGTCTCTGTTGATTCTTATGTAATTCTTCCTGTAGAATCCATTTCTGCAAAGTATATTGTTGTATTGTGCATAATTAATGAGATAATTAGCATAATTAGTCAAATATGCTAATTATCTCATTAAGTATGCACAATATACAAATGTATATTGCAGAAATGGATTCTACAGGTCAAAATACATAGGAATTAATTGAGAAAAGTTTGGTACACCCTTTCATCAGGTTTTTATACATTTCTCCCTGTCTATTATGATCTGAGACAGCATTAATTTTACAAGACAATCAGCGTGATTCAACGTAACGTCATTATTTTTTTCCCCATCCCGATCGGCCGTTGTTTACTCACCAGCGAAGTGTCTCGATCTGCATTGGCATATAGTGGGGATTTTGCCGGAGGCATCTTCCCCCCTGTGCGCTTCGCGTGCACGATCCGTGCACATCGAGGTAAGCAAATGTAATCCACTCCATATGCAGCGCCCATGTCAACTTTTTGCTGATCGAAAACATCACAGACAGATGCTATCCTAACGCCTCCTCCTACAATGAAAGTGAACAGGAGTTTTGCTACAGAGTACGAAAAGCTACCAGAAGCCAACGTCGGCATGAATCCCTGGTCGGCCGGTGCCCCTGGCGGCCGGTGTGATTAAGGTGGAAAAAAAATCGCTTTGATCCTCTGGGGTATGGCTTCTAAACCAATTGCCTTTTTGACTCTTTGAAGCACCCGTAGCATTGCTTCTAAGCCAATCACAGTGTTTGGGGGGCGGGATGTTTTGCACAACTGGTTTGGGATTCTGTAGTCTGGGATCACTTCACTTTTCGGGGTTGTAACCGGTCTGGAGCGGAAACCACAACATGTTGTGTCACTCCCTCTAGTCCCAAAAACGACACAGCTTGTTCTGTATACTGGTGGATTTATTTGCGCTCTTTCTGGCAAAGACCCAACGTAAAACTGTACAAAACAAAAGCATAAACAATACACAAACATAAATAATAGAACGCAAAAACAAACCTTGTACAACATAATGCAATAAGGAATAAAGGAAAATACAAACAAACACACCTCGCTGGCTGCATGTACTACTAAAGGGAATGAATGGTTGTCCAGTCCAAACGTGTGCCCACAGCATGTAAGGCAAGCGACAAACAACTGCAGGTGCAGTGACTCAAACTGCAACAACAAAATCAATAAGTCACCAAAACGTTCACAATAAACATCATTGGCTTTGATAACAAAATACATGAACAAATGATCAAACAAATAACGAACCTGTCTCCCGACTCTGTGCTTGCATGGGAGAAGTGAGGAAGTGCTTAGAGCAACCACTTGGTCTGCCATACTGAAACAACTACATTTAAAGGCTACCGGGCAATGAGTAAATGGTACATTTCCGGTGAGCAGTTCCGGTAGACACTTCACAATAAAACAAAAACCTATGAAACAAGCGAGCAAGTAAATGAAAATAAATTACAAAAAATATAACAATAATGACGCCAGTTACACTCCCACCAAATCTCATCTTTGGGATTTCAATTCATCTTAATTCATTACATGTCAAAATCATTTCACAGTTTCTATACCAATATTAATTCAAATGTCAAATTTCATAACCTGCTACAAGCAGTGCAATAAACCGTACAAAACCCATACAACATTTACAGTGAAAACATTGTGGCTTCACTTAAAATCATTTTCAACTCTACCTTGAACCTTGTTCAGCAGTGATTTAAATTGAGCAAACATTTGACACTAAATCAGGTGGTCTACCAAGGAACTTTCCCACCTTGACACTTAACATCTACCGTTCGGTTTGACCTTTAAATCTTGTCCTCTTTTTCTTATTCACATCCTCATTTGAGGAACAAAGTGGTCTCCTCTTTGTCTTGGCTTCCTTAGTTGTTGAAACATTATTTACATTAACATCAGTCCTTGTGTGACTGTTGCCTAGTTGGTTCCTAGCAGTCAGAGGCCTCCTGGCCTTCCTTTTGCTCGTCCTTTCCTTAGGGTCCTTGACAAGAACAGGTTGATGGAGTGACTGCTGCTGCTGCTGCTGCTTAGGTGGTACTACTTTCCTTGCCCTTGTTGCTTCAGCCTTGTTGAGCTGGCAAGTAACAGAAGCACACACTTTAGTACTGCTCTCCTCCGGAGCTTCTTGTTGCTGCTTACTGCCTTCTATGCTCCTTTCCTTGAGCTTGCATGGGCTCCCACCATTTCCGATTATGGTCCAACCTAGATCAGTCTTTTGAGCAAAGGGTTGGTTATCTTCACCACTTACAATTTCTCTGGGGGTTAGTGCTTGTATACAATTATACCCAATTAGTAGACCAATCTCACAGTCTTTCCTTGGTGCGATTTTCTCAGAGAGATGCTTCAAATGAGGCCAAACTTTGGCAGTCTCTGGAGTTGGTATGTGTGACCGATTAGCCGGTATGAATTCCCTGGTGTACATTGTAGGAACAGTAATCTCCTTTGATGAGAATAACCCCCTTATTCTTAGATCTGCAATTCTTTTACAGGTAATAAATGAACCTCTAGAGGACATTGTAGATAGTTTCAACCTTTCGGCTTCTGTAGGTGCATCAAGAACATCTGCCACCTGTTCTAAAATAAAAGAAGAGTCACTTTGGGAATCTAACAAGGCATAGACCATTACTTCCTTAGAATTCTCTGGGTTAGAAACATAAACTGGGACAATTGCTGAAGTCTGAGCATCGTTATCATATTGCATAACTCTGTGGGATATCGTTTCTGTGATGTTAGTTTGTGTCGATTGAGCCATTTTCTCCTTGTAACTCTGTGCTTGGACTTGTTCTTGGTTTGAACGGGTTTCATGTAAGCAGGTGGGGTGACGTCTTGAGCATGTGTCACAGACCATACTGTTACTGCAACTTTTGGATTGATGACCTGGGGTTAAACATCCAAAACACAGCCTCTCACACTGTACGAACTTGACCTTGTCCTCCATTGGTATTGTGATGAACTCACGACAATTATGCAAACCGTGTCCTGTCCTTTTGCAATAAAGACATGTAACTGTGGACCGGCGGTCACTTACAGAGGTTGTGAAAGTTCTAGCATGAGGAGGTGGGTACTTGGGTCTGGGTTTGACTTCTTCACATTGCTGCAATGCCTGCAATGCATTATATGAGGTTACAGGGTTACAAGCAATGCTGGCTTCTTGGTTAAGAAATGTCACAAAATAACTAAAGTTGGGGAAGTGTCCATACAGCAGTTGAAACTGTGTGGCTGCGCGGTTCCAGCCATTCATAAGCCAGTCAGGCAACTTTGTAACTAGGGATTGATTTTCCATCGCATCATTAAGGACATTCAAATGCACATTCTGAGCAATGGCAACTTCACAGCTTCTTAAGAAATCTACAAACCGTCTCAACTCAACACTGTCTCTAGGGGCGATTCTTGGCCAAGCATGCAATTTATCTCTAAAAGCTTTTGCAATAATAAAGGAGTCACCATATCTTTCATTTAAAAGATTCCATGCTGCGACATATGACTCCTCTGTGTCACTTAAAAAATATCCTTCAATGGCTTCTTTAGCTATACCTCCAATATACTTCTGTAAGAAAAATATCTTTTCCACAGTGGGAATGTTTTTTCTTTCTATCAGGGTCTGAAAGGAAGCTTTCCACAAATTGAATTTGAGGGGATCCCCAGTGAAGATGGGGGGCTCTGGGATGGGTAACCGGTTAGCTGTGATAGCTTCAGCCAAAATCTTTACAAGGTTTGCAGTATTATCTGCAGGAACACTTTGAGGAACAACTGTTACTAGTGGTGGGTTCGAGAATGAAACTTGGCGGTGTTGATCATGAACTGTAATGTTTGCTTTGGCAGCATTTAGCTTTTTAAGCTCTTCCAAGTGCTCAATATTCTTCTTCGTCTCCTCTACTGCTTTTAATCTTTTGAGGTTTTCCTCTTGAGCAGCTGCAGCCTGTGCCTCAAGACATCTTAATTGTTGCTGCTGTTCTTCCTGCTCAGACATAATTTTCAAAACTGTTTGTGTAGCTGCAAGTTCCACTTCAGCTTGTTCCTTGCCTTGTAGCTGAGAATGGTTAGGATTGTCATATAGCAAATCTTCAGTGTAAATACTAGAGACACTTGAAAACACAGAGCTGACTTCTGGCCAGGCAAATTCCTCTTCAAGTCCTTGTATTTGAAGTTGAGCATTAGTTATGACATATTTGCTTACCAAATTGCACTTGTCCACCTTGCAGCGCATCTCATTACTTGGACAATCAAGTTTTCTATACGTTTCAAAAATGCTATTCAATTCAGCAATATCCTTTTCAACATCGGCAACATGTTCTTGTAGGTTATCAATTTGAGCATTGCTGATTACAGCCTTTTTTGTTCTTTTCAATTGGCATTTCCAGTGTTCGTAGACACAATCAAAGGTATATGACAAAGCTCTTAACCTTTTGATTTGCAACTCTCTTCCTTTTTCTGTTAGTGTGCGTTGCCTTTCACCTCTGCGAGGCTCCAAAGCCTGCTTATCTAGGACTGTTCCAGCCTCTTTAGTTTCTCGGTTTGATTTGGCTGGATTTGATTTGGCTTGTTCTTGTGTTGGGGCTGGTTGTTTGTTTAGTTCTGATTCTTTAGTTAAGGGGGGTGGCTCATTGGATGCCTTAATTTTCCCATTTTCTTGAGACATCTTTTTTATACATATATAGCTCACACACTTAACCATAAATTAAACCAAACCATACACTTAAATCCATTAAAACCATTCCAACAGTCCCATCGAAAGTGTAAATTTAAACTGTCATTTAATTCAACAATAAGAAACACTTAAACCCATCAAATTGAAACATCACAAATAAAACTGTCATCACTCTATTGCTCATTTGCATAATGCTAATTTCTCTTCCTTTGCCCTTGAACGAAATGTCTCTTCTTAATGTCTCTTCAATGTACCTTTAAACGACCATCACTGTTCATTGTTTGTCGTGCACTAACCTGTTGCGGGCGTTAGACAGTCTGTAGCACGGTGTGCCTTGACTGTGTGTGGCTCTGGGCTGGACGCTAAGGGGTTAAGTCCCCGCCGAGCAGCGGCGTGTTGAACTGCCTGCCTGTGAGTTGGCTTGTCACGGGCTGAGCTCTAGGCAGCTCCGATATGGCTGCTGTCGGAGAGACTACTTTGCAGAAGCAGAACCGTGTTGACCGTCGTCGATAACCGCCGTCGATTCTGTCGGGTTGGAATGGACCGCCGTGGCTTCCTTCGGTGGTCGAGGTTTGCTTCTTGCAGTCGAGTTTTACTGTCACTCCCTCTAGTCCCAAAAACGACACAGCTTGTTCTGTATACTGGTGGATTTATTTGCGCTCTTTCTGGCAAAGACCCAACGTAAAACTGTACAAAACAAAAGCATAAACAATACACAAACATAAATAATAGAACGCAAAAACAAACCTTGTACAACATAATGCAATAAGGAATAAAGGAAAATACAAACAAACACACCTCGCTGGCTGCATGTACTACTAAAGGGAATGAATGGTTGTCCAGTCCAAACGTGTGCCCACAGCATGTAAGGCAAGCGACAAACAACTGCAGGTGCAGTGACTCAAACTGCAACAACAAAATCAATAAGTCACCAAAACGTTCACAATAAACATCATTGGCTTTGATAACAAAATACATGAACAAATGATCAAACAAATAACGAACCTGTCTCCCGACTCTGTGCTTGCATGGGAGAAGTGAGGAAGTGCTTAGAGCAACCACTTGGTCTGCCATACTGAAACAACTACATTTAAAGGCTACCGGGCAATGAGTAAATGGTACATTTCCGGTGAGCAGTTCCGGTAGACACTTCACAATAAAACAAAAACCTATGAAACAAGCGAGCAAGTAAATGAAAATAAATTACAAAAAATATAACAATAATGACGCCAGTTACATGTTGTGTTGTAGTACTCAAAGGACTACAATTTGCCGGAAAGATCAAACCGGATTCAGTTTTAACCCAAAATATTCCCCTGCGCTCAAGGACATACTTTTAGGGCCTACCTAATAAACTCCTTGATGCGGAGTAGTTTTGCTTTTGAAAAAAATCGTTTGGTATAGCATCTTTTAGTTCAACTGTTAGCGACTGGCAAGACTACACTAGGCTACTCGAGCATTTTAATAGGGATTGTGGAAACAAACGAACGGAACCAAATCAAAGCGACGCCGCTTTTTCTAGAAACCAAACGGCCTGTTGTGAACGAACACCAGGCTTTCCCCCAGAAAGCCTGGTAGGCAAGGTTAGGGATTCTGTAGACCTCTTTCTCATCCAATCATAGTGACTGTCTAACGTCTTCTGACAAGCCAGCTGACTATGTTTTCAGCACTGTTCAAAGAGGGTGGATTTGTTGTTGTGTGTGGCTGTGCCCCTGTGGACTAAGCACCAAGCCCAGGACAGGCTGGAAATCTGGGCACCTTGATATAAAATTGGATATTTTGGCGCAAGGTAAGACTTTATTTAACTGTTCCCTGTGGAGTTAGCCAGCCTTTTTTCTCCTTGTGTGAGTGTGTGTGGGTTGTGCACTCTTCTCCCCAGGCTGTTTCAGGTACATATAATATGGAGAAACGTTCATCCCATGGATAATGTTCAGGGGCGTGCGCAGACATTTTGAGGAGGGGGTGCTCAAGTGAAAAAAAGGGGCACCTTGTGTGGTGCTGGAACCGTTCATCCCATGGATACATAATGTTTCATGCTATTGCCTTGCAGTCTGTGTTTTATGTGCTTTGAAGAAGAAATTACATTATTAGCGTTTGTAGTGTTTTCTCACTGTAAACACAAAATATTCACATGAGCTAAGCTTATGTAATGTTGATCTCTAACTGTTGTCTCTAACTTTACTGGTTACACTTGAGGGTTTGGAGGAAACATTTGGTGGATGCTAGGCTAGTATGCACAACTCTAAAAGAACTGGTGTACTATTGTGATGGAGCGCCTCCGTGCCGCTGAAGAGTTGTATTTCTTCTATACGATGTATTGATGTTGATGTATTACCTTGCCTATTGTAAATCACTCTGGGTTAAGAGCGTCTGCTAAATGCCTAAATTGTACATTGTGTGTCAGGGTTGCCATGTCTGCTTGTCTGCAAAGCAACTTTGGCCTTATCGTTCTGGTGGCTGTGTTTTTATGGTCTGATATTTGTTGAATTTGTACTGTAACCGTTAATATCATGCAAATCTAAGCTGCTTAGAGAGCCATAGTAAAATAAATATGTTGTGTGTGTCAGGGTTGCCATGTCTGCTTATTATAAGCAACTTTGGTCTTATTTTTCTGTAAAGTTGCTTGTAAATATTGGTAGTTGCTGGTTACTGTTATGTTCCGTTATGGGGTGTAGGGTCACTTATATTTGAGGTCGCCCTGGGGCACTACACAGGGTTAATCAGGCAAGTAGATGGGGAAAATAGGTGTTTGTTACTGTTTATATTAATAAATAATGCTCAATTTTCAATGAGGGCTGGTCTGATGAAAATGTCCCGGGCTGAAAATGAGTCCCACACCGAACCTGCCAGAAGCACTTCCGGTTCAAAGGGTTGAGAGAATGATCCTTTTAGATCAGTCGAAGAAGAGATGGAGAAGAGCTGCCGAACTTTTTTTATTTATTTTTTATCATTATCACTTATTTTGTTTTTAAGGACCTAGTACGGAAAATTCCGGTCCGGCTAATTTAAGTACTGAAGAAGTACGGTTTAATCCGGTTTTAATATTAAGTGGCTCCCCGTGGCTGAGAAAGAGTTAATAATATAAACAATAATACTGCCGAACACTTCAGGCAGTTTCTATTCAAAATCCTGTGGCCGGTGACGGTGTACACACTCGAGCTGGTGTACACGACACGATCATTTGCAGTAGTTCCTATTGCTCGTGTTCAGGCTTCCCGATCACGAAGCCCGGTCTCTGTGCCGACTATACTTTCTCAATGGGGGGCAGCAGAGAGCCATAGTCTAGCCTACTACTGCATGGTTGAGCTTCATAGAGCCAAGTACTGCCTTGGCTGGTTCCCAAGGTGTGGTTTGGGGACCTCTGGGGGTCCCTGAGGGGTTACCAAGGGGATCCATGGCTGATTTCAAAAGTGTGGTTTGGGGACCCCCAGGGTTTCCATGGCTGGTTCACAACAGCCTGGTACAGCCATGGCTAGTCCCAAAGTGTGGTTCGGGGACCTCTGGGGGTCCATGAGGGGTTTCGAAGGAGGTCCATGGCTGGTCCCAAAGTTTCCAGGACCCCCGGAAATCCATGGACCCCCAGGGACCCCTGGTGCCGCTGCCGAAAACTGCAAAAATGACCAAATGACCACCCCAACGGGGCTGCTCACGGGGAATTCCGGGGACCACCGACGCCTGGTGCTCCAGAACGGATGCAAAAGTGCTCGCAGCCCCAAGTGGAGGACCCCCTGCCACTGCAGCGCACATAAAATGCTGTAACTCGGGCTAGGAGTGACCGGGAGAGCCGGGGCTGGTACCCAGGCGTCCGCCTCGGTGGCACGGAGACAGCCGTGCGTAGAGCGCTCTGATTAACCACTGTGTACACAAGCAATAGTTTTACATGAGTTTGTGTACACGGGCAATAGTTTTACATGAGTTTGTGTACACGGCCAATAGTTTTACATGAACATGTCTGGGCTTTATTACAGTACTGCCTCGTATAGCCCAACAGAGCCCTGCACAGCACTGCACAGCCCACCAAGTACAGTCAGCCAAAGCCCAATAGAGTAATGGCCTGGGGCAGTATTCTATATAACCCTCTTCCCTGGTCTATACTCCCACTGGGCAAACTGGACTGAACTTAGGTTTGCTGGACTCTATTGGGCTCTGGTGGGCTGCATTGGGCTCTGGTGGTGGGCGGTGCGGTGTTGTCCTGGGATCTGTTGGGCTATACGAGGCAGTACTGTACTAAAGCCTAGACATGTTCATGTAAAACTATTGGCCGTGTACACATACTCATGTAAAACTATTGCCTGTGTACACAAACTCATGTAATACTATTGCCCGTGTACACAGTGGTTAATCGCATGTGCAAGGATCTACAGAGCTGGCTGGAGCATGGAGCAGCCTGGTGGAGTCTGGTGCAGTCCTGTCTACCCTGGTCTGGCCTATTCAAGCCAGATCTGGACTGTAATGGCCTGGTGGAGTCATCTAACTACCCGCTTTCCCCGGTCTATACTCCTACTTGGCAGGACTGGGTTGGACTTAGGTTTGCTGGACTCTATTGGGCTCTGGTAGGCTGTATTGGGCTCTGGTGGGCCGTGTTGGGCTGTGATGGGCTCTGTTGGGCTACACGAGGCAGTACAGTACTAAAGCCTGGACATGTTCATGTAAAACTATTGGCTGTGTACACAAAGTCATGTAAAACTATTGCCCGTGTACACAAACTCATGTAAAACTATTGCCGGTGTACACAGTGGTCAATCGCATGTGCAAGGATCTACAGAGCTGGCTGGAGCATGGAGAAGCCTGGTGGAGTCTGGTGCAGTCCTGTCTACCCTGGTCTGGCCTATTCAAGCCGGATCTGGCCTGTAATGGTCTGGTGGAGCAATCTAACTACCCCCCTTCCCTGGTCTATACTCCTACTGGGCAGGACTGGGCTGGACTTAGGTTTGCTGGACTCTATTGGGCTCTGGTGGACTGTATTGGGCTCTGGTTTGCTGTGTTGTGCTGTGCTGGGCTCTGTTGGGCTACACGAGGCAGTACAGTACTAAAGCCTGGACATGTTCATGTAAAACTATTGGCTATGTACACAAAGTCATGTAAAGCTATTGCCCGTGTACACAAACTCATGTAAAACTATTGCCCGTGTACACAGTGGTTAATCGCATGTGCAAGGATCTACAGAGCTGGCTGGAGCATGGAGCAGCCTGGTGGAATCTGGTGCAGTCCTGTCTACCCTGGTCATGGCCTATTCAAGGCAGATCTGGACTGTAATGGCCTGGTGGAGTCATCTAACTACCCGCTTTCCACGGTCTATACTCCTACTCGGCAGGACTGGGTTGGACTTAGGTTTGCTGGACTCTATTGGGCTCTGGTAGGCTGTATTGGGCTCTGGTGGGCCGTGTTGGGCTGTGCTGGGCTCTGTTGGGCTACACGAGGCAGTACAGTACTAAAGCCTGGACATGTTCATGTAAAACTATTGGCTGTGTACACAAAGTCATGTAAAACTATTGCCCGTGTACACAAACCCATGTAAAACTATTGCCGGTGTACACAGTGGTCAATCGCATGTGCAAGGATCTACAGAGCTGGCTGGAGCATGGAGAAGCCTGGTGGAGTCTGGTGCAGTCCTGTCTACCCTGGTCTGGCCTATTCAAGCCAGGTCTGGCCTGTAATGGCCTGGTGGAGCCATCTAACTACCCCCCTTCCCTGGTCTATACTCCTCCTGGGCAGGACTGTGCTTGACTTAGGTTTGCAGGACTATATTGGGCTCTAGTGGGCTCTGGTGGGCTGTGCTGTGCTGTGCTGGGCTCTGTTGGGCTATACGAGGCAGTACAGTACTAAAGCCTAGACATGTTCATGTAAAACTATTGGCCGTGTACACAAAGTCATGTAAAACTATTGCCCGTGTACACAGTGGCTTTTTCCTTGACCTTTCGAGTTAGGAGTGTCGTAGAAACACGAGACCGGGTTTGTTGGATTCAGCGTCAAAAAGTAAGTTAGAATAAGTGTCTTTTATCCGAAAGAATGTGTAATCGTGTTGGTGGCGTGCAAATTTCATGTCTTTTTCGCAATCGTAAAGGGTTAAAATTGATTTTTTAGATTTTTTAATTGATTTTAAGGACAAAAATCCGGGTTTTGGTGTATTTTTCGCAATCGTAAAGGGTTCAAAGTGTCGGAGAGACACGAAACCCATTACATCGGATCGGGCATGCTTCAAATATGAAAAGTGTGTCCTGCCTGAAACAAAACATTTTTTTTTTTTTTTTTTTTCATTTTAAAGTCAAAGGGCCCGTTTTGAATCCTAAAACAACCCTTTTCCTTGACCTTTCGAGTTAGCAGTGCCGTAGAGACAGAATAAGTGTCTTTTATCTGGGGAAAAGTATAATTCAGTTTACGCAGTTGAAATAAAGGCCTTTTTAGACCCTGAAATCCTGTCCACCCTGGTCTGGTCTATTCAAGCCAGATCCAGCCTGTATATGGCCTGGTGCAGCCATAAGAATACCCCCCTTCCCTGGTCTATACTGCCACTGGGAAGGACTGGGCTGGACTTAGGTGTGCTGGACTCTATTGGGCTACGAGGCAATACAATACTAAAGCCTAGACATGTTCATGTAAAACTATTGGCCGTGTACACAAACTCATGTAATACAATTGCCCGTATACACAGGGGTTAATTATTTTAATTGAATTTAAGGACACAACTGTTCAAGTGTGGAGAGCTACAGAGCTGGCGAGAGCCTGGTGCAGTGTTCCAGACGGATCCAGCCTCATATACTCCCCTTATAAGTCAGTGGTTCAACTATGGGACCCCTAGAGGGGTCTCCATACTCCCCTTATAAGTCAGTGGTTCAACTATGGGACCCCTAGAGGGGTCTCCAAATGATCTTGGGTGGTCCCAAATGATTAGCTTAATGTGAAACATTGTTTTTCCACTCAACAGTGTACAGAGGCTATCTGCACATTTCTAAAGAGACAATTTAAGGACTTTTTAATACTTTTAAAATGATAAATTAAATATTAGGGGCAGAAATTTTGAAAATATCTGATCTACATGCTCACGCCGCCTTGCGTTGTAAGGCGTTGTGAGCATGTAGATCTGCTACTTTCACAAGGCCGTGTTTTACAAAATTTAACGCCTCAACTCTTTGTCCAAACAGTGAGGCATTGTGAGCTTGAAGATTAGCTATTTTCGCCATCTGTGGAACCAAGTCAAACTCAATCTGAGTTCCCAGAGGTTCTTTTTTTCGCCACTAGGGGGGCGAGAAGAACCTCTGGGCCAAAACTATGATATTCCTGGCCAGGAAGTTGTTCCAGGCTCAGAATCTGAGCTGGGACAATACAGGAAGTAGAGCCCTGTGCAAACCTTCAAAACATTCAGAATAGAAACCAACCAAAAACACTGCAACAATATGCAGCCCATGTTTCAAGGTGAATCCTACCAGACTAAGTCAAACTAAATGCAAGGCCTACAATTCTCTGTCTGTCTGTCTGTCTGTCTGTCTGTCTGTCTGTCCGTCCGTCCGTCCGTCCGTCCGTCCGTCCGTCCGTCCGTCCGTCCGTCCGTCCGTCCGTCCGTCCGTCCGTCCGTCCGTCCGTCCGCCGTCCGTCCGTCCGTCCGTCCGTCTATCTATCCTGTCTATCTTTTCCGCATTCATTTCTTCCATAGACATTTCATAAAGTATTTATTTAAACGTTTTTAAGCCTTGGACAAAGCCACCTCGGCTGGAGAGGGATCGTGTCAATATTCACATTTTTTTGAATGCAAAGATTAATTAGAAAGCTGAAAAAAAGGGCAGGGTACAAGACTGTGTACATCATTATTTTTAAAATTGCGGAAACTACACTCCCAGAATGCATAGCGAATGTTGTTGTTGTTTCCTGAAATAAAGCCCTTAAATCACGCTCAGTTTAGTTATCCAGGCCAGCATACGGCCTGAAATGTAGTGATTGTCATCTCTGTGGACGCTCTTATCGTCATCCTTAACATAGTGGATCATATTTGTAAAAGAAAGACGATCGCTCACTCCGTGAGCGATCACTCTGCTAATCTGCCGGGAAGACAGGGGGCAGTAGCTACTTCTGCGGTAACCGCAAGATACATGAAAGAAGAAGAAGCTAGACCAATCACAGACGTCGATTTCACCGGTTGTACATGTTTAGCAGTATGGGAAATGCAGTTCTTCTCCGTGCGATCTTGATTAAAACGTGTTTTTACTAAAACTAGAGTGATTGCATACATACTCGGGGGTTCTACAGGAGCATATAGAACCATTTTACAACCACCAGCCTAGTGGTAAGTGTACATTGAATTGCTACGACTTTGTGGCTGATAATGAAAAACGCTATGGTGAAAATGAATGGGTTGTTTACTTCCGACACCGCACTGCGATGCTCTAAATAGCAACCAATGGTTTGTGTTCATAGGAGGTGCATGGCTATGTTTCCTGTGCCACAGATTCAGCCAATGGCAGCAGGTTGTTCTGATGACTGGCACATCTTATAGCCAATGACATCTCTAAAAAATGTTGTCTACTTTGTTTTGGGAAAAGTCGACTACATTACCCAAAAACCTGTGCGCAACAGAAACAGAAGACATGCGTAAATTGCAACTTTACGCAAGCAGCGCGCTGAACGTCAGACCAATAGTGTTAGAAAAGACAGTAAAATAAATAAATACAATAATAATAATAATAAATAAATAAAAATAATAAAAAAAAAAATTTCAGTCTGGTAACTCATGATATAGTGAACAATGTTTATGGTTTATTATTAATGAGTATACAAGTGTGTATGTCACATTTAATTTGGCGTTTGGCCCTGCTAAATTTTCTCCCAGCTCAGCAGCAAGCAGCACAGAAGAACATCATTAACCATAATGAGCAGGGAGATATATAGATATATAAACAACACCCCCATGGGGAACAGACTTAGCAGAGCCTACTGGTGGTGCTGGGGAGGCGGTGGGGGCAAGCAAACACAAGCAACAGTCCGGGCAAGAGCAGCAGGGAGAATGACAGACTGGGCGGGCTTAAGTAGTTGGCAAATGATCAGCTGACTGCCACGTTGGCCAATGACGTAGGGTCTGGCATAATAGTGTGTATTAGTGTCCTTACACAACTGCAATGCAATGCACCCTCTCGAGTATACCTGCCTGAACTAACTTCACAGGCTACATATCATTTTTTTTAAATCCAGTCCTTTTTTTACCTTTTTATGATATATGCAAATGTCTCCAAATGAAAACGCATAGACATACACTTGGTAAAACTTGTGTAAAATATTCATATTCTGTAGTTTTATCATGTCAGGTAAGGCTTCAAAATGTGGCCAAAATGTGTTTTTCAGCTCCTATATTAAATAACAGTGTTATGCAGGCATCTATTTATTGAAAATATTTAGGCGAGGATTAAAAACCTGCTATTCCAGTAAGTTAAAACTTGCATTACTCAATGTCAGTTGCACACAGAGTGATTATTTATTTCTGGGGAAAACTTCAAAATGTTTCCTTCAAAATGAGACCATGCCCAATTCATTACTCCAAATGGTTTAGAAAACAACAATCAATTTACTGTATTATTCCGAATATAGTACGACTCTGATTATGAGACGAATCCTATTTTTCAATTATCATTTTGGGGGAAAGAATATGTTGAAGACAAAATATTATATATTATATAGTTATAAAGAAAAACGTTTTTATTGTAAAATTATTCAGACTGTGGAAATCGGCTTCTCATAATGTGTAAGTGTATCACAATAGACTACTAGTTAGGTCAAAAGGGGCAGTTCCGTGACCGTGGAGAGCGAAGGTCCGTTTCTCAATGGATTTGTCAGCGAGGAGGGTTATTAAATTAAACAAATTTGGCCGGGGTGTATTTTTTAAAATGGTTGGGAAAATGTTTGACAGCTAGGGTCTCATTCACCTACACTATAAAGGAAAAAATGCCTACCCAAAAATCTGCTTTAAGTGGGATGTGAGGGGTCAAACTAGGGGTTTTTAATTATTCTGAATCCATTGCAAGCATTTATTTTGCATGAAAAACATTCCTTGGGCTAAAAAACGGCCAACACAACTATGGTTTAGTGACGAGTCATCAATTTTCACCGTCTTTTAGGGTCCGTTTTTAGCCCAAGGAATGTTTTTCATACAAAACAAATGCTTGCAATGGATGGAGCTGCGTGCAGTGCGTACCATTGGAGCATGTGAATGAAAAGAGAGACGAGAGGACAGACGACCACGGAGGCGCGGACCGCCGCATGAACGGCCGACGAACGCCGACGAACGCCGTTCACGGGCGTCACAATGACCGCGTTCGACAATATCGTTCATCAAGCGAAAACAATTACGTTCAGTTCACGTTCGCCCAAAATATGAACGTGTTCATGAACGATCGTTCTTTGAACGCGTTCGGGTACAACACTGTGCAGAATAGATATTGGATATAAATGAACCATTATTATTATTTATATTATAGTTTTATTTTCAGGGTTGAAATTTCACCAAATCCTACTTACTTTCTAATGTTCTATTCCAACTGTGTAAATACCTGTACTGTCACTTTAAGACTCACTGCTTTTCAGTGCATGGATTCACTGAGAGGAGGGTTTGTGTGTAGCTGAACCTGTGTACTTGGAGGACTGCAGACTCACACAGTGTGTGTATTTATTTTATGACTGAACAGCGCCACCAAACCACTGCCAGCAGCTACCTGTGGTCTGTGTCCCTCTTTCAACACCACCACCACAACACAACAACCAGCAGCTACCTGTGGTCAGTGTCCCTCTTTCAACACCACCACCACAACACAACAACCAGCAGCTACCTGTGGTCTGTGTCCCTCTTTCAACACCACCACCACAACACAACAACCAGCAGCTACCTGTGGTCTGTGACCCTCTTTCAACACCACCGCCACAACACAACAACCAGCAGCTACCTGTGGTCTGTGTCCCTCTTTCAACACCACCACCACAACACAACAACCAGCAGCTACCTGTGGTCTGTGTCCCTCTTTCAACACCACCACCACAACACAACAACCAGCAGCTACCTGTGGTCTGTGTCCCTCTTTCAACACCACCACCACAACACAACAACCAGCAGCTACCTGTGGTATGTGTCCCTCTTTCAACACCACCACCACCACAACACAACAACCAGCAGCTACCTGTGGTCTGTGTCCCTCTTTCAACACCACCACCACAACACAACAACCAGCAGCTACCTGTGGTCTGTGTCCCTCTTTCAACAACACCACCACAACACAACAACCAGCAGCTACCTGTGGTCTGTGTCCCTCTTTGAATGATCCTTTCTATCTGCAAAGTGTTTGTTTCATTAAAATCCACCGTAGACATGTTATGACTGAGCTACTTTCTGTCAAGAAATTCCCTGCAGGTGATTATTTTTCTTCATATTTTTGCCAGACCCAGAGGGTCGGCCTACATAAGGCTTTGTCGGTCTGTCGGTCTGTCGGTCTGTCGGTCGGTCGGTCGGTCCCTCTTTTCCTCAGTGTCCCTCTTTTCCTCAGTGTGCCTGTGTTTGCCTCTGACTGCTCATCTGCCCCTCCCTTCCCTTGCTCGGCTGATTGCCTTGAGTGCCGTCACCTGTACGGGACCAGCTGAGTTGAGTTGGCTGACGAGCTGCTGAGACTATAAATTCCTGTGTGTTCATGTGTTAGTTCAGTGCTGCAAAACATTTGCCCCACAGCCATACTAGTGAAAACAGCCCATCTACAAGCTCACAAACATTTCCAGCTGCTCAGCCTATAAAATCCTGTGTGTTCATGTGTTAGTTCAGTGCCATACTAGTCAAAACAGCCGATCTACAAGCTCACTACGCTTTGTTGCTGAGACTATAAAATCCTGTGTGTTCATGTGTTAGTTCAGTGCCATACTAGTGAAAACAGCCGATCTACAAGCTCACTACGCTTTGTTGCTGAGACTATAAAATCCTGTGTGTTCATGTGTTAGTTCAGTGCCATACTAGTTTTCATTGCGGGTCTGGCACAACCAGGTGACCTGGTCTAGTTTTCCAAGTGTTGGAGTTTGGAAGCACTCGTTTTCGATAACACGTCCCGCTGCCTCCTGCATCATATGACATTTAGAACCAGACGCAAATTGCAATCTAAGGTTGCAATACCTCCCATAGGGATAGGGTCAATGCGTGAAAACGTTTTTTTTTTTTTTTGCTCTGTTTTAAACAATGTCAAACTCAGTGATATTGTGGCTCTATGGAAAGCTTGAATAATCCTCTTTCTATCTGCAAAGTGTTAGTTTCAGAAAAATCCACCATAGAGAGTTACTTTATGTCAAATCCGAGCAGACTTCGTAAGCGCTCGTCTTTAACGCCCTGTCCCTGCCTCCTGCATCATGTGACATTTAGAACCAGGTGGTACACATGCAGGATCGTTGAGTGATTTCCTACGAGCGCTTCCAAACTCCAACACTTAGAAAAATATTCACCTGCATGGAATTTCTTGACATAAAGAAGCTCATGATCCTCACCTCTCTCCTCAGTGCAACCACACTTGAATTAGAATTACACCAAGCGACTTTGAGTACCTTGAAAAGCGATATATAAGTTCGATGTATTATTATTATTATTATTACCTTTCTAGTCACACATTTAACCTAAAGTGTTTTTTTACACCCAAAGAACAATGATCACATTAGAAGTCCTGGAAGCATAAAGAAAGCATGGCTTCCACTTTAACTAAACACTTAAAGTAGCTCAACTCTACCTTTGAAATGAGCTCAGTGCGGTGCTTCTCAAACTGGGGTCCAGGGACCCCCAGGGTTCCTCCAGTGGGTTCTAAATGGACCCTTACAGGTCCATGTGTTTCCATTTATTCATTCTCCAGAACCAACCTACTCAGTTCAGTCAGTGTGTTGGTGTTTGCATGACTTTCATCATTGACTGATTATTGTTTTGGTAGCTGAAGTGCAGTTACCCAATGTGGCCTCAGGGTGGCATCTCAGTGCAGCATCATGTGGTAAAAAACAGACAGTTAAGCTGGTTGCACACTACTGCGTTTTTCGGGCCGAATATCGGAGTGAATTTCGGAGAACGCAAATAAAAAAATCAACCTCACGTTATGTCAGTCACGTTTGCACACTGCCGCCCATTTCGCGCACCACTCAGTCCCTTGCTCTCTCTATCTCCCTCTCTCTCCTTGCCCTGAAAAACGCATTTCGCAACGAAAAACGCAGCAGTGTGCAACCACCTTTATTGTAGAAGAGTCATATTTATCATCATTAGTAGTCATAACAGAGCAGTAGTACATGTATTCGTTTTACTAAATAACGTATGATCACTTTAGCATTGTTTTAATTGTTATTGATGTTGTATTGTTATTATATATATGACACATTATAATATGTTATTAGACTTAGTTTGTCTGTTTGTGCATGTTTTCTTTTTTTCAAAATCTTTCAAAAATAGCAGATGTAAAAGCTTGTGATGTGCTGTGAGCTTGTACATCTGCTATTTGTGAATAGCCAAAGAAGTATACAATAGGTTAAAATGATTGTGGTGCTGTATCATACATAACATGATGTTCCAAACCATTGGTTCTCAAAGTGAGGTCCGGGGACCCCTAGGCCTCCTAGGGGGGGTTCCAGGGGGTCCCCAGGAAAAGTAGTTAACTTAGCATCACAATCATTTGAACTACTTTGTCCATTTGTATGTTGGCTTAAAAGAATAGCAGATACATGTTTGAAAATATTTGAAAAATATCTGTTTAGAATCTTTAGAATAATTTTGATAATTATTTAACACAAATGCTATATTCTGGGGGTCCCTGGTCAAAATCATGTTCAGATGGGGGTCCTCGGCCAAACATACATTTGGGGGTCCTTGGCATAAAGGTTAGAGAACCAAGGCTTAAAGGACACACCCTCATCTTACAGGATGTCATTTGTATATCGATGTGAGCAGACTTTATTTAACAGACTAAACATTTATTTTATGTTCTCTCTCTTATGCCAGTGATCAGTGATCAGTGATCAGTGATCAGTGATCAGCCTCCCTGTGCCAAGGTTGGCACCGTGCCCAAGGATGCCTATCCTGACATAGGCTTTCACTTCCTGTTGAGTCACCAGCGTTTATGGGACATGACCTGATCTGCTGTAAACAGTGGGGTGGCAGTGGCTCAGGGGTAGAGCGGCCACTTGGCAACCGGCAGTTCGATCCCGGGCTCCCCCGGAGTTGGTGTTGAAGTGTCCTTAAGTAAGACTCTGAACCCTGATGAGCAGGTTGGTGCCTTGCATGGTTTCCTCTGGCATCGGTGTATGTGTGTGTGTGAATGGGTGAATGTAATGAATGTGTGTGTGAATGGGTGAATGTAATGAATGTGTGTGTGAATGGGTGAATATACTGCACAATCTTTGTAAAGTGCCTTGGATAAAGGCGCTGTATAATTGCACCATTCACACACACACACACACACACACACACACACACACACACACAACACACACACACACACACACACACACACACACACACACACAGAGAGAGAGAGAGAGCAGGGTGGTGTTATGTTACAACAGGTTTCCAGGTTCTGCATTTTGTCATCACAAGTTTGATCTGTGGTTGAATGCTCAGTGACTCCTCCCACTTTACCTGTAGACACTCTTATAGTGTTACTGTTAAACACAGTCAACCATTTTGACACAACAGCACAACTCAACACTATGGACTCCATTTGAACACAACACCACAACTCAACACTATGGACTCCATTTGAACACAACACCACAACTCAACACTATGGACTCCATTTGAACACAACACCACAACTCAACACTATGGACTCCATTTGAACACAACACCACAACTCAACACTATGGACTCCATTTGAACACCTTGGATTAAAACCTAAAGATTAATAAGTAAGTGTTTTTAATCACTTTACTAGATCTAATGTCTCTCTAGTCTGGTATTAAATAGTTGATTAGATATTATGTAGTTGATTAAAGCCTACATATTAATAAGTGTTTTAATCACTTTACTAGAACTAATGTCTCTATAGTCTGGTATTAATAGTTGATTGTAGGATGTTTATACGATGACTCAGTCATAAACATTGAACATACAAACAATGATGTATCGCTTTTTAATTAGTAGTCTCTCTCTCTCTCTCTCTCTCTCTCTCTCTCTCTCTCTCGCTCTCTCTCTCTCTCTCTCTCTATCTAATGATATCAACACCAACATATTATTGTAACGTTTTGCGCACTGAGCTGGAATCGAACCCCGGCCTCCAGCAGGTAACAATAGAGCCAGCTCCCTTTGGAGCAGCGAGTCGGGGCGAGGTCGAGGTGGCTACACTCAGACAGAGCTGAACATACAGGGAGGGATTGACCCTTTGTGGTGTGTGTGTGTGTGTGTGTGGGGGGGGGGGGGGGGGGGGGGGGTTATTTTTATGATAGGGTATCAGCTGCCCTGTATTTTGACCAAAAGGGAGGCATCCATTACAGGACAGCACTTGCTCCATGGAAAAGGGAAGATGCATATGTTTTTTACTGTGCGTCTGCCTGCCTGTTCAGTTGACAGGGCAGGTACAGAGAGTGCGCACTGGCTGGTGTGTGTGTGTGTGTGTGTGTGTGTGTGTGTGTGTGTGTGTGTGTGTGTGTGTGTGTGTGTGTGTGTGTGTGTGTGTGTGTGTGTGTGTCTCTGTGTGTGAGCGTGTGCTTGTGTGTGAGATTTGCTCAGGTGAGAGAGGAGAGAGAGAGAGGGAAATGCCCTCCTAAAAAAGAAAAGGCTTAAAACAAACTGTAAAACCTGAGTGGAGACGTGTTCAGAGTCAGAATACAGAGTCTTTTGCAACGTGTCAGAGGGTTAGTATTAAGGATTGATTGATTAATTGAAGACTTTATTAGAAGTTTTGGGACGGTACAGTTCACTGTACAAGGTCAACTAAAAGGATACACTCAGGAAAACTATGCAGAAAAAATAAGAGAAACAGTCTTAAAAACACGACGCAAAAATAAATGGTCTTTACACTAGAAAGGTCAGGGGAGGTAAGGTTATAAAAACTTTAGAACTCAACTCCCTCTAATGTGTCATGATGTCAGAGGGAGTTTTCAGTCATCATGGAGGAGAAAACAACCTAAAACATGCTGGCACACAAAATAAACCCTAAACCTAAAACATGCTGGCACAGACATGCAGGCCACACAACATAAATCCTAAACCTAAAACATGCTGGCACAGACATGCAGGCCTCACAAAATAAAGGTGCGAACTGACCACATCATCATATCTCCTTAATTCTTCTAAATTACCAATTTAGATGTAACACAGTAAACACACATGAACACACAAGTTGTGACACTACTTTAAATCCTGTCAATTAATTTGCAGTAGGTGTGTCTCAACACACACATGGATTAAACGAATTAATGGTTGATACAATTAATTAATTTGCAGTATGTGTGTCTCACTGCTGCAGTGCAGGGCATCACAGTATTGATCCAAGACTTTCTCATCAACATAGAAAAAAACTATTGACCTTTAATGGAAAATCAAATAAAACTTGATCTCCTCCCATCCTCAAGGGGCATCGGTGGTTGGTTTACAACTGAAAGGTTCCTGGTTCGATTCCCTGGACCGACCGACAGAAGACTGGATGAGGAAGTGAAGGTCTCCACTCCCCCTGCTAAACCTGAAGGACCAAGAGTTCATGTAAGTAGATAGATAGATAGATAGATAGATAGATAGATAGATAGATACCTTTATTATCCCAAGGGGGAAAATCCGTTTCCCAGAGGCAGCACAGCAGTATAAGGTTATTTACAAAGTTACAGAGAAGTATGAAACATAAAAAAAAACAAGAACAGTAAGTACAGTAAGAGCAAGGTACATCAAGAAAGGGAACGATTATATATATACATAAAGTGTCCTAAAGCACAACTATCAATATAATACAGTGCCTAAATCAAAGTGACCATAACAGTTAATGCTAGTTAGTGCAAAAAGTAATGCAACCAATCTCTACTACATCATGTCAAACACAAGCAGAAATACTAAAAAAAAACTACTAACACAACCGGTCAGAGCGATAAAAAACAACTAGCAAAAGAAAAAAAACAAAAACAAGAAAGGGTGACACAGCAAGACGTGTATTTATACTGTCAATTCTAACATATCTGTTATTAAGTGTGCCTGCCATGCAATGGCAAAACACTTATTGTAATCCGCCATACTTGATTAATTAATTAATGATCCCACAAATTTGGTGCGGTAATAACTGCCGCACAATTTACGCCACCGCCACAATATATACATCAAAACGTGCGGCTCGGCCGGGAATGGTGTGCTATTACTTTTCTAAGAGAAAAGTTGTATCGTTTAATTGATATTAATTTATTAGTGAATTAATTTTACCCATTGACTTATAATGGGAATCGCAAAAACTCACATTCAATATTTTTTTTCTCGCAAACCATAGGGGCTACAGTTTCAAAACTTGGAGAGGAGATTTATAATGATATCAAGGATTAAATAAAAAATAATTTCGTCAGTCGGCCTCATGGTGGCGCTATAACAGTCCACTTTACCTTTCGGCCTGTAACTCTTGAACCGTGGGTCGGAAAATTAAAATTCCTTTTTCCCTGGATTCCTTGGGTCATGACGCATCTCGTCATATAGGCCACGCCCATTTGCGTCAGGATAGATTTTCCGCCATTTTTAATTTTCTTCAAAACACACTTTTTGCTCCTTTTCCTACATATTTTCTCCAAATGTCACAAAAATCGATACACACGATCTATGGACTCATGCGATAAACATATTTAAACGATATTTTGATAGTCTATACCGTTCTTCCGTAACAGGGTTCCAAAGTTAGCGGGAGGAGCCCGTTTTGTAAGAAGTAGCCATAAATCACAAACAAAACATCCAGTCAACACCAAATTTTAACCACAAGTGGGGGGCGCTATACTGAACATATACCCAAAAGCATTTCCACTTCGACCCATAGGGGGCACCACAAACGCGCAAAACGTAACCGCTTCATGCCAAAACGTGTTTTTCAGGGGGAACGACCCTCTCAAAACGAAACACTAACACCAACCGCTACACAAGGTTGCACAGACTTAGCGAGCTGCAGGCACACTTAAAATTTCTTAGAAATTTTCTTTTCTAGTGATGAATGGGTTCACTTTGCGAACGGGACATGTTGGATTGGATACTAGGCTACTTCAGTGGAGAGACGACATGGAATTAAGCCCACCTACCAGCCAACGTGAGTAGGCCTACATTGCCGTGCGTTTCATAAAACTGTCCATTAACTTAAATCCACAATGCAAGGCTAACAGTATATATGAATTTGACGATGGAGATGTCCATCCCAATGTCCATACATGGTGCGTAGGACTTGAGTTGATGTAGGCCTATTCTCAAACGGTCTGGCTGTGCCTACAGTTTTTTGATAAAAAAAAAAAAAAAGATCATTCTGTGCTTTTCCCATTTCGGGTAATTGTGTGTCGTCAGTGTGTAGCCTGTAACTGTGTGTATCATCAACTCTCGATGCGCGCACAGTACTGAACGGGACAATACAAACCAAGGGAGTGCGGCAGTGCGCTCGCTAGGACGCACAGTTTATTTCAGCCGTATGTTACATCGTTATAACATAATAAAATTAATTAAAAAGGGAAGAAACATATGGACCATATGGAATAATAGCCTACTAAGGCGAACTCAACTGTCAAACCAAACCTTGCCGTTGTGACGCCGTAAAAGATGATTTGACAACTCCAAGCCAAATATATTATTAGCCTATCTTATATAAATATAATAAAGATATTATATATCCCCACGTGTTGTCGTGGGGAAAGGCTTTTTGTGAGGTGATAGAATAGCATACACTGCCCTAGCCAAATCTGCGCAGCAAAAAAAAAAAGAGAGAGAAAAAAGAACGCCCAGTGTCCACTCCTAAAAGGCAGAAGAGGAGCAGCTGGTTTGAATATAATCTGAAGTAAACCCGGTAGCTCATTCAGACGACAATAATTGTAAAGGATTTGTACCCGATGGCCCGAGAATATCAAGCAAGTTTGATATTCTCGGAAGAGCTCCCGAGGCCATAAAAAGCCCATTAACATAATCCAATCGTGTCGGGCTGCCGTTCAAACCCAAGACCGAGTCCGGGGCCGACCGAACGATTTTCCCGGGGGGTCATTCCGAGGGGGGTCATTCCTGCTCGGGATGAATCGGCCCCGGGATCTGCTCAATGTGAATGGGCCTTAAGTGTCACAGAGACCAGAGACCAGATTTCTTCAGTTGGCCGTTTTTAAAGCAATCGCCAAAAATCTGCTTCTAATACTTCTAATAAAGTAATCAATCAATCAATCAATCAATTCAAGTCACAGAAATGACACACAGCTCTCTGTTCTTCCTCACATAACGGTGTTTACGACACAACACCTTGACCAGTGTAAAGTTAATACCTTGGTGTTTTGACAATTTTCTTGTACAAATGGGTTCTTGTTTTTAGATTCTTTGTAGCCTAGTTGTAGTAGTTGGAACATAAGCTGTGATGACAGCCCAGAGATACAGGGTCTCTGTCTCTTAACTCAATTAGCGCCGATCCCGAGAATACTCGTGAAAAATACTCGAGTAGCACATGCTGCCGATCCCGAGTATACTCGTGAAAAGTACTCTATTACTGTAACGGCGGTACTCTATTACCTGTTGGTGCCGGAAGTTCCTGACACGATCGCCCTCGCTGATTCATCATCATCACGGATCCACAAGCACAAAATAGTAATCCCATAACATTGAGGCAGACGGGGAATCTCATCTTTAATGTCCATTATCTCAAAACAACACTTTTAAAGGGAGGATGGCAGTAGATTGTCGCTTATATAACACATGTTGAAAAGCACCGATCCGCCATTACACAACCACATGTTGACGATGACCGCTTCCTGTGAATGACGCGATGACGTCAAACCGGAAGTGTTTACGCTATGGACTTCTGGCCTTCAAAATAAGATAACGGTCGTGGATGCAGCCTGCGGGAGGCACGCTGGACATTTTAATCCGTTAATTTCAGGAGCACTAAATGAGTTAACACATAATGATAACGTTCAAGATAGACTAGAGTTTTTCTTGCAATGTATTCTTTAAATAATAAGACTCACCTGTCATCCAACTTCAAGTTCACTCGGTGGTCTGTGAGTCCCCAAACAACGCTGTAGTGAAAACAAATGTTCTGTTGTAGCGTTTATTTTTTTATTTTTATTCTCAAATTTGTGATTTTGTAATTGTTTCAATATAATAGTATCCTTCAATAACTAGGTTAAACAGTTTATATTCCCCTACAGGTCCCATAAACCAGTGGTTCTCAACCTGTCAAATTATTTTGGGGGGTCCCCAGGTGTCACTCAACAGTAAACAAACTCTGGTGTAAAGTAAGTACATTTACTTAAGTACAATTTAGGTATTTGTAGGAGTATTTCCAGTTTTCAGTGAGGAACTTACAATTATGTGAAAACTATAGTTACTAGTTACTTTGCAGATATAAACGCGTCGCAACACAGTATTGACACTTTTACTTGAGTAAAACATGTGAGTACTTTTTCCATCACATGCACACACACTGAGCTCCGCCCTCAGCCCTCTCGCTCTCTCCTCTCCTCTGTGTCCTCTCCATAGTCTAGCCGGCGCAGATTGATCCTATCAACTTATTATCAACTTTGAATGTTTGGAAATAGTCAAATATTAGAGGCAGGAATTGTGAAAATAGCCGATCTACATGCTCACAATGCCTCGCATTGTGAGGCGTTGTGAGCATGGGTGCTTGTAAGGGTGGGGGGTCTCCAGTTAAAATATGATTATTTCGGGGGCCTCGGCCTGAAAAGGTTGAGAACCACTGCTATAAACATGTATTGTTGTGTGCGCATCACAGCAACGTTCAACAATGATGGCACTGACGTTCAAGTTACCTTAAAGTATAGTTCACCCCCGAAATGACTTTTTTTCTATTGATTACTCACGCCTTTGAGACTTGATTATTATTTTTTTTTTGTCGCATTGCTAAGACAAAAAATTGATCATAGTAAACTTACCCGACGGTTTCCCCATCCAGTGCCATGCATTTGGGTCCCCATTCAGGTCAATGCATTTGGGTCCCCATCCAGAATCAATGGGGGTAAATTTACTATTATCATATTTTTGTCTTAGGAATGCGACAAATACAAAAAAATATCATTGAACTCAAGTCTCCATGGCATGAGTAATAAAAAGGAAAAAAAAAGAAAAAGAAAACATTTTGGGAGTGAACTACTCCTTTAAGCCACTTATACCTAACTGATCATATTCCTATGGGTTACAATAATTATCTTTTGCCAAAAATAGCTGATCTACAAGCTTACATTGGCTTGATTGGCTATTTCAGACAATGTCATAACAGAACCTAAAACCTAATGTTGTTATGAATTTATGAGAGTGAGGGAAGACAATTGTGCGTGTTCAGGGATGGAGATAAACACAATTAAAATAAATATAATTATTAAAACAGAATTTTTTTTAATTCAGTATTTGTTTTGTTTGGACTCATCTCTTCCAAATCCCTTACACGTACTGTACCTACTGTACTGAACTCTTTGAATTTACAAAATAATGCTGAAGTCTTTCTGCTTACAGTGAATATAATAACAATCTATTTTGAACATGCTCAACTCAGTTTAGTTTGATCATTCTGATCATTCTGTTGCCAAAAACATACCATGCGAAGTGTTGTTCACAGAAGTCTTAATGTTGAGAGACGATCATTAGCCACCTGACAGAGAGAAAGACACAGCGATAGAAAGATGGGTGAAGACAGTGTCATGAAGACAAACTTAAACACAGTATGAATAGGCTATGTAATGTATTCTCACTGGAGGAAATCCTGAAACATTACAACTATGAACGTACACAATGTGTGAATCTACAACATGGTTTCCAAGTTCGGTCCTTACTTGTCATGTGTCCTTGTCTGTTGACTTTTCAGCTTTAATCGTTGGATATCTTGTAGTTGCAATGTAGTCAGATACGAGTCGATACTTGGTCACAGGGGCGTCACAAGGGGTAGGGAAGTGGGACTGAGTTCCTGGGGCCCAAGGTGGAGGGGCCCTTATGACTTTATCTATTGAAAAATAGCAGATATACAAGCTCACAGTGCGGCACCGAGTGCCGCGCTGCGAGCTTGTAGATCTGCTATTTTTGAAAAGTTGTGAAAATGTGTGAAAATGTTTGAATATATGTATTTTTTAAGTGAACATTTCTAACTCAAATTTTGCTTCTGGGGGTCCCTGGAACTAAATATTTTGAGATCGGGGTCCGTGGCCAAATACATATCATCTTGGGGGTCCTTGACATAGGTTTCTTGCACACATTTTCACGATTTTTCAAAAATAGCAGATCTACAAGCTCGCACTGTGAGCTTGTATATCTGCTATTTTTCAATAGTTAACATTCATGGGGGGCCCACAGTGAATCCTTGTACCCAGGGCCCAGAATTTGGTGTGACGCCCCTGCAGATACGAGTCGATACTTGGTCATAAGAGAGTTTCTATTGCCTGGTTAGACATTGTAGTGAGCTGGGCGGGGACGAGAAAGAGACCAATAAAAAGAACAACTACTGTCAGCGTGCCACCACATCATTAACCCTTTCCTCACTACGATGGGCCACATGTATCATTTACATGAACAGGATCCTGTGTTTTCAGCTGTGGTGTTGAACTGACTGATTCACCTAGTTCAATGTTTCTCAAATGGGGGTACGCGTACCCCGTTTGAGAAACACTGAACTAGAGGAGGTACAGCAAGGGTACTTGAGAATATGCCCCTAAAAAGAAAAAAAAAAAGAAAAAGAAATGAGTAGGCTTTAAATCATGATAATATTATTCATAGTTGAATAATTATCTACAATTGAAGAATGAGGAAAAAACCTTTACACTTATGTTTAATGATGACACTTGGAGAAACGTGTCGTGAGGCTGACAGTTGCTAACCCAAATTACATGGTACCAGGCAACTGGGATGTGTTTGAATGGAAGTTATTGACATGATCACTGTTTGAAACTCACTCACTCCCTTTAGATTTTGTGTGATGTTATATTCTTGAAAAGGGAGGTTATAGGCCTATATCATAGCATCATATAGTGCCCTTTCCCTGACTTTATAAGGAAAATGTAGTGTTTGTCCTGTCATTTCCACCCACCCATGTGTCAAATAATATGACACACGAGCAGAAAGAAAAAAGAAAAAAACCCTATGAAAATATTATAAAAGGGTTTACCAAACTTTTATCAGTTGTTCCTTATGTAATTTTTCCTGTAGAATCCATTTCTGCAAAGTATATTGCCTGCCTGTCTGCCTGCCTGCCTGCGTGCGTTTGTACGTGCGTGTGTGTTGTGCTGGGAAGTCTCAGAAGCCACTAAGTGTCCAGAATGCTACCAGCCTCCACCTGAGTGGTTCTACTGCCCACAGTAAAACCCACTCACCTGACACAAAATCCTGGATGAAGAGGCGAACGTCTCCCACATCACTTACCCAGGACCCCAGAGGCTCTGATTTAGTCAAATATGCTAATTATCTCATTAAGTGTGCCTGCCATGCAATGGCAAAACACTTATTGTACTCCCCCATACTTAATTAAGTGTGCCTGCTATGCAATAGCAGAACACTTATTGTAATCCGCCATACTTAATGATAATAATGATCCCACAAATTTCGGCACGTAATAACTGCCGCACAATTTACGCCACCGCCGCAATATATACATCAAAATGTGCGGCTCGGCCGGGAATGGTGTGCTATTACTTTTCTTTCCGATCCGCGTTACCATTGCGACGTAATTCGCAAAAAACGACGCCCAAAAACCCCATTGACTTAGAATGGGGGAAACTTCAGCTCGTAATAACTGCCGCACAATTTACGCCACCGCCGCAATATATACATCAAAACGTGCGGCTCGGCCGGGAATGGTGTGCTATTACTTTTCTTTCCGATCCGCGTTACCATTGCGACGTAATTCGCAAAAAACGACGCCCAAAAACTCCATTGACTTTGAATGGGGGACTCCGAAAAAAACCCAGAAACTTTGGCGCCAAATAACTCTGCCATACTTTTGCCTAGCAACGTCATTTAAAATGTAAAATGATCACACAACTTTGGTCTTTTTCCGACCAATAGGGATGAGCTGTAATTGATTAAGCCCCGCCCCCTCTATAACAGGAAGTGCCCTTCACCAAACAGGAAGTGCCTCTATAATTCATGAACCGTTTGTCGTACAGACTCGCGGCTGGTGTCATAAATTTTTTTTTCCTCAGATTTTTTTTTTCTCAAATTTTTTTTTTCTCAAATTTTTTTTTCTCAAATTTTTGTTCTCAAAAATTTTTTTTTCTCAAAAAATTTTAAACCTTTTTTTCTCAAATTTTTTTTTCTCAATTTTTTTTTCTCAAATATTTTTTTTTCTCAATTTTTTTTTCTCAAATTTTTTTTTCTCAAAGTTTTTTTTTTCTCAAATTTTTTTTTCTCATTTTTTTTTCTCAAATTTTTTTTTCTCAAAATGTTTTTTCCTCAAAAATTTTTTTTTTCTCAATTTTTTTTTTCTCAAAAAACTTTTTTTTTTCTCAAAAAACTTTTTTTTTTCTCAAAAAACTTTTTTTTTTCTCAAAAAACTTTTTTTTTCTCACAAAACTGTCGTTAAAGTGCGACCCGTGATAACGGCCAAAAATGCGCCAAAACGCCACTAATTAGTCGAAATGGCTGACTTCCTGTTTGGTTTCTGATTGGCTGCTGGCCTTGTGACGTGGGTAGAGCTGCGAGGGCCCGGTCATCGCTGCTTGCAGCTTTAATTCATTAATCGTCCATGACCTTAATTGGGGCCTATTTCGCCAAACAGGAAGTGCCCGTCACCAAACAGGAAGTGACCCTTGATCTCGTGAACCGTTTGTCATACAGACACGCGGGTTGCGTCAAATGACAAGATTAAGAGTCCTTAAACTTAATTGGGGCCTATTTCGCCAAACAGGAAGTGCCCCTCACCAAACAGGAAGTGACCTGTTTTCTCGTGAACCGTTTGTCGTACAGACATGTGGGTGGTGTCATATGAAGAACAATAATGTTAAAGTTTATGCAAAAAAATGCTAATGTTAATAATGCTAATGCTAACACCAACCGCTACACAAGGTTGCACAGACTTAGCGAGCTGCAGGCACACTTAAAATTTCTTAGAAATTTTCTTTTCTAGTTAATAATGATCCCACAAATTTGGAGCCGTAATAACTGCCGCACGATTTACGCCACCACCGCAATATATACATCAAAACGTGCGGCTCGGCCGGGAATGGTGTGCTATTACTTTTCTTTCCGATCCGCGTTACCATTGCGACGTAATTCGCAAAAAACTCCATTGACTTTGAATGGGGGACTCCGAAAAAAAAACAGAAACTTTGGCGCCAAATAACTCTGCCATACTTTTGCCTAGCAACATCATTTAAAATGTAAAATGCTCACACAACTTTGGTCTTTTTCCGACCAATAGGGATGAGCTGTAATTGATTAAGCCCCGCCCCCTCTATAACAGGAAGTGCCCTTCACCAAACAGGAAGTGCCTCTATAATTCATGAACCGTTTGTCGTACAGACTCGCGGCTGGTGTCATACATTTTTTTTTCCTCAAAATTTTTTTTTTCTCAAAGATTTTTTTTTTTCTCAAATTTTTTTTTTCTCAAATTTTTTTTTCTCAAAATTTTTTTTCTCAAAATTTTTTTTTTCTCAATTTTTTTTTCTCAAAATTTTTTTTTCTCAAATTTTTTTTTTCTTAATTTTTTTTTCTCAAATTTTTTTTTCTCAAATTTTTTTTTCTCAAAATTTTTTTTCCTCAAAATTTTTTTTTTCTCAATTTTTTTTTCTCAAAAAACGTTTTTTTTTTCTCACAAAACTGTCGTTAAAGTGCGACCCGTGATAACGGCCAAAAATGCGCCAAAACGCCACTAATTAGTCGAAATGGCTGACTTCCTGTTTGGTTTCTGATTGGCTGCTGGCCTTGTGACGTGGGTAGAGCTGCGAGGGCCCGGTCATCGCTGCTTGCAGCTTTAATTCATTAATCGTCCATGACCTTAATTGGGGCCTATTTCGCCAAACAGGAAGTGCCCCTCACCAAACAGGAAGTGACCCTTGATCTCGTGAACCGTTTGTCATACAGACACGCGGGTTGCGTCAAATGACAAGATTAAGAGTCCTTAAACTTAATTGGGGCCTATTTCGCCAAACAGGAAGTGCCCCTCACCAAACAGGAAGTGACCTGTTTTCTCGTGAACCGTTTGTCGTACAGACATGTGGGTGGTGTCATATGAAGAACAATAATGTTAAAGTTTATGCAAAAAAATGCTAATGTTAATAACGCTAATGCTAACACCAACCGCTACACAAGGTTGCACAGACTTAGCGAGCTGCAGGCACACTTAAAATTTCTTAGACATTTTCTTTTCTAGTTAATAATAATGATCCCACAAATTTGGAGCCGTAATAACTGCCGCACGATTTACGCCACCACCTCAATATATACATCAAAACGTGCGGCTCGGCCGGGAATGGTGTGCTATTACTTTTCTAAGAGAAAAGTTGTATCGTTTAATTGATATTAATTTATTAGTGAATTAATTTTACCCATTGACTTATAATGGGAATCGCAAAAACTCACATTCAATATTTTTTTTCTCGCAAACCATAGGGGCTACAGTTTCAAAACTTGGAGAGGAGATTTATAATGATATCAAGGATTAAATAAAAAATAATTTCGTCAGTTGGCCTCATGGTGGCGCTATAACAGTCCACTTTACCTTTCGGCCTGTAACTCTTGAACCGTGGGTCGGAAAATTAAAATTCCTTTTTCCCTGGATTCCTTGGGTCATGACGCATCTCCTCATATAGGCCACGCCCATTTGCGTCAGGATAGATTTTCCGCCATTTTGAATTTTCTTCAAAACACTTTTTGCTCCTTTTCCTACATATTTTCTCCAAATGTCACAAAAATCGATACACACGATCTATGCACTCATGCGATAAACATATTTAAACGATATTTTGATAGTCCATACCGTTCTTCCGTAACAGGGTTCCAAAGTTAGCGGGAGGAGCCCGTTTTGTAAGAAGTAGCCATAAATCACAAACGAAACATCCAGTCAACACCAAATTTTAACCACAAGTGGGGGGCGCTATACTGAACATATACCCAAAAGCATTTCCACTTCCACCCATAGGGGGCACCACAAACGCGCAAAACGTAACCGTTTCATGCCAAAACGTGTTTTTTCAGGGGGAACGACCCTCTCAAAACGAAACACAAACGATCTCGGGAGCGACGGGACAACGTAATCGCCTTGCGGAACTTGTGGGAGGAGCCTATTTCTTAAAAACAAGAAACCATATTGCTAATGCTAACACATGCTAATGCTAACAAATGCTAATGCTAACAAAGATGCTAATGTTAACACATACAAGGTTGCACACACTTAGCGAGCTGCAGGCACACTTAAAATTTCTTCGAAATTTTCTTTTCTAGTTAAGTGTGCCTGCCATGCAATGGCAAAACACTTATTGTAATCCGCCATACTTATATAATAATAATTAAGTGTGCCTGCTATGCAATAGCAAAACACTTATTGTAATCCGCCATACTTAATTAATTAAGTCTTTCGCCACGAATTTCTGCACGTAATAACTGCCGCACAATTTACGCCACCGCCGCAATATATACATCAAAACGTGCGGCTCGGCCGGGAATGGTGTGCTATTACTTTTCTTTCCGATCCGCGTTACCATTGCGACGTAATTCGCAAAAAACGACGCCAAAAAACCCCATTGACTTAGAATGGGGGAAACTTCGGCACGTAATAACTGCCGCACGATTTACGCCACCCCCGCAATATATACATCAAAATGTGCGGCTCGGCCGGGAATGGTGTGCTATTACTTTTCTTTCCGATCCGCTTTACGATTGCGATGTAATTCGCAAAAAACAACGCCCAAAAACTCCATTGACTTTGAATGGGGGACTCCGAAAAAAACCCAGAAACTTTGGCGCCACATAACTCTGCCATACTTTTGCCTAGCAACGTCATTTAAAATGTAAAATGCTCACACAACTTTGGTCTTTTTCCGACCAATAGGGATGAGCTGTAATTGATTAAGCCTCGCCCCCTCTTTAACAGGAAGTGCCCTTCACCAAACAGGAAGTGCCTCTATAACTCATGAACCGTTTGTCGTACAGACTTGCGGCTGGTGTCATACCTTTTCTTTTTTTCTCAATTTTTTTTTTTCTCAAATTTTTTTTTTCTCAAATTTTTTTTTCTCAAATTTTTTTTCTCAAATTTTTTTTTTCTCAAAAATTTTTTTTCTCAAAATTTTTTTTCTCAAATTTTTTTTTGTCAAAAATTTTTTTTCTCAACATTTTTTTTTCTCGAAAAATTTTTTTTCTCAAATTTTTTTTTTTCTCAATTTTTTTTTCTCAATTTTTTTTTCTCAAAATTTTTTTTTCTCAATTTTTTTCTCAATATTTTTTTCTCAAAAAATGTTTTTCTCAAAATTGTTTTCTCAAAATTATTTTTTTCTCAACATTTTTTTTTCTCACATTTTTTTTTCTCAAGATTTTTTTTTCTCACAATTTTTTTTTCAAAATTTCTTTTTCTCAAAAAAGTTTTTTTCTCAATTTTTTTTTCTCACAAAACAATTTTTTCTCAAAAAACTGTCGTTAAAGTGCGACCCGTGATAACGGCCAAAAATGCTCCAAAACGCCACTAATTAGTCGAAATGGCTGACTTCCTGTTTGGTTTCTGATTGGCTGCTGGCCTTGTGACGTGGGTAGAGCTGCGAGGGCCTGGTCATCGCTGCTTGCAGCTTTAATTCATTAATCGTCCATGACCTTAATTGGGGCCTATTTCGCCAAACAGGAAGTGCCCCTCACCAAACAGGAAGTGACCCTTGATCTCGTGAACCGTTTGTCATACAGACACGCGGGTTGCGTCAAATGAAATAACGCTAATGCTAACACCAACCGCTACACAAGGTTGCACAGACTTAGCGAGCTGCAGGCACACTTAAAATTTCTTAGACATTTTCTCTTCTAGTTAAGTGTTTTGCTGCAAAACACTTATTGTAATCCGCCATACTTAAGTCATTAATTAAGTCATTAAGTCTTTCGCCACGAATTTCTGCACGTAATAACTGCCGCACAATTTACGCCACCGCCGCAATATATACATCAAAACGTGCGGCTCGGCCGGGAATGGTGTGCTATTACTTTTCTTTCCGATCCGCGTTACCATTGCGACGTAATTCGCAAAAAACGACGCCCAAAAACCCCATTGACTTAGAATGGGGGAAATTTCGGCACGTAATAACTGCCGCAAGATTTACGCCACCTCCGCAATATATACATCAAAACGTGCGGCTCGGCCGGGAATGGTGTGCTATTACTTTTCTTTCCGATCCGCGTTACCATGGCAACGTAATTCGTAAAAAACTACGCGCAAAAACCCTCATTGACTTTGAATGGGGGACCCAGAAAACCCAGAAACTTTGGCGCCACATAACTCTGCCATAATTTTGCCTAGCAACGTGATTTAAACTTTAAAATGCACACACAACTTTGGTCTTTTCCGGCCAATAGGGATGAGCTGTAATTGATTAAGCCCCGCCCCCTCTGTATTCCTATTGGCTGGGTTTTAAACAGCCACTACTCCAGTTCACAGCATGGTACCGTCTTGAAACTTGGTGTCTGGACTTAAACGGCCAATAGGGACTTATTACTTAAGCCCAGCCCCCTCTTAAGCCCCGCCCCTATCTTCCTATTGGCTTAGCTTTAAACAGCTTTATCTCCAGTTTGCAGCATGGTACCGTCTCGAAACTCGATGTGTGTACTTACATGGCAAATAGGAACTATCTGTAAATGCTTAAGCCCCGCCCCCTCTGCCTTCCTATTGGCTGGGCTTTAAACAGCCATGTCTCCACTTCCCAACACGTTACTGGTCACAAACTCGGTGGGTGGTCCCACAGTCCCAACGGCTAACCGCTAATGCTAATGCTAATGCTAATGCTAACAAATGCTAATGCTAACACATGCTAATGCTAACAAATGCTAATGCTAAAAATGCTAATGCTAATGCTAACACATGCTAATGCTAACAAATGCTAATGCTAAAAAATGCTAATGCTAACATATGCTAATGCTAACGAATGCTAATGTTAGCAAATGCTAATGCTAATGTTAATTCTAACAAATGCTAATGCTAACACATGCTAATGCTAACATATGCTAATGCTAACAAATGCTAATGCTAATACATGCTAATGCTAACAAATGCTAATGCTAATGCTAACAAATGCTAATGCTAACACATATGCTAATGCTAACACATGATAATGCTATGCTAACATATGCAGATGCTAACACATGCTAATGCTAAAAATGCTAATGCTAATGCTAACAAATGCTAATGCTAACAAATGCCTAATGTTTAAAGGAAAACAAATCTATGATAATGCTAATGCTAAAAAAATATTAATGTTAAAGCTAATGATAAAAATGCTGATGTAAAACTGCTTTACAAGGTTGCACACACTTAGCAAGCTGCAGGCACACTTAAAATTTCTTGGAAATTTTCTTTTCTAGTAATAATAATAATAATGACGGTGCCACAAATTTCGGCACGTAATAACTGCCGCACAATTCACGCCACCACCGCAATATATACATCAAAACGTGCGGCTCGGTCGGGAATGGGGTGCTATTACTTTTCTTTCCGATCCGCGTTACCATTGCAACGTAATTCGCAAAAAACGACGCCCAAAAACCCCATTGACTTAGAATGGGGGAAATTTCGGCACGTAGTAACTGCCGCACGATTTACGCCACTGCCGCAATATACATCAAAATGTGCGGCTCGGCCGGGAATGGTGTGCTATTACTTTTCTTTCCGATCCACGTTACCATGGCAACGTAATTCGTAAAAAACTACGCGAAAAAAACCCTCATTGACTTTGAATAGGGGACTCCGAAAAAAAAAAAGAAACTTTGGCGCCACATAACTCTGCCATACTTTTGCCTAGCAACGTGATTTAAACTTTAAAATGCACACACAACTTTGGTCTTTTTCCAGCCAATAGGGATGAGCTGTAATTGATTAAGCCCCGCCCCCTCTATAACAGGAAGTGCCCTTTGCCAAACAGGAAGTGCCTCTACATCTCATGAACCGTTTATCGTACAGAGTTGTGGCTGGTGTCATACATTTTTTTTTTTCTCAAAATTTTTTTTTTCCTCAAATTTTTTTTTCTCAAAACATCTTTTTTTCTCAATTTTTTTTTCTCTCAAAAAAATTTTTTTCTCAATTTTTTTTTCTTTTTCTCAAAAAAAATTTTTTCTCAAATTTTTTTTCTCTCAAAAATGTTTTTTTTCTCGAAAAAATTTTTTTTCTCAAAAAATTTTTTTTCTCAATTTTTTTTTCTCAAAATTTTTTTTTTCTCAAAAAACTTTTTTTCTCTCAAAACATTTTTTTTCTCAAAAAACTTTTTTTCTCAAACATTTTTTTTTCCCAACATTTTTTTTTTCCTCAAAAAATGTTTTTTCTCAAAAAATTTTTTTTTCTCAAAAAATGTTTTTTTTCTCTCAAAAATCTCTATTTCACCAAACAGGAAGTGCCCCTCACCAAACAGGAAGTGACCCTTTACCTTGTGAACCGTTTGTCGTACAGACGCGTAGATGGCATCAAATGACTTGATTAAGAGTCCTTAACCTTAATTGGGGCCTATTTCGCCAAACAGGAAGTGCCCCTCACCAAACAGGAAGTGACCCTTGATCTCGTGAACCATTTGTCGTACAGATGCGCGGGTTGCGTCGAATGACAAGAATAAGAGTCCTTAACCTTAATTGGGGCCTATTTTGCCAAACAGGAAGTGCCCCTCGCCAAACAGGAAGTCACCCTATATCTCATGAATTGTTTGTCGTACAGACGCGTGGGTGTCATCAAATGACTTGATTAAGAGTCATTAACCTTAATTGGGGCCTATTTCGCCAAACAGGAAGTGCCCCTCACCAAACAGGAAGTGACCCTTTATCTCGTGATCTGTTTGTCGTACAGACATGTGGGTGGTGTCATATGAAGAACCATAATGTTAAAGCTTATGCAAAAAATGCTAATGTTAAAAAATGTAACGCTAATGCTAACACCAACCGCTACACAAGGTTGCACAGACTTAGCGAGCTGCAGGCACACTTAAAATTTCTTAGAAATTTTCTCTTCTAGTTAATAATAATGATCCCACAAATTTGGAGCCGTAATAACTCCAATTACGGCTAATTTTTCTCAAGATTTTTTTTTCTCACAATTTTTTTTTCAAAATTTCTTTTTCTCAAAAAAGTTTTTTTCTCAATTTTTTTTTCTCACAAAACAATTTTTTCTCAAAAAACTGTCGTTAAAGTGCGACCCGTGATAACGGCCAAAAATGCTCCAAAACGCCACTAATTAGTCGAAATGGCTGACTTCCTGTTTGGTTTCTGATTGGCTGCTGGCCTTGTGACGTGGGTAGAGCTGCGAGGGCCTGGTCATCGCTGCTTGCAGCTTTAATTCATTAATCGTCCATGACCTTAATTGGGGCCTATTTCGCCAAACAGGAAGTGCCCCTCACCAAACAGGAAGTGACCCTTGATCTCGTGAACCGTTTGTCATACAGACACGCGGGTTGCGTCAAATGAAATAACGCTAATGCTAACACCAACCGCTACACAAGGTTGCACAGACTTAGCGAGCTGCAGGCACACTTAAAATTTCTTAGACATTTTCTCTTCTAGTAATAATAATAATAATCACTTCACAAAATTTCGGCACGTAATAAGTGCCGCACGATTTACGCCACCGCCGCAATATATACATCAAAACGTGCGGCTCGGCCGGGAATGGGGTGCTATTACTTTTCTAAGAGAAAAGTTTTATCGTTTAATTGATATTAATTTATTAGTGAATTAAATTTACCCATTGACTTATAATGGGAATCGCAAAAACTCACATTCAATATTTTTTTTCTCGCAAACCATAGGGGCTACAGTTTCAAAACTTGGAGAGGAGATTTATAATGATATCAAGGATTAAATAAAAAATAATTTCGTCAGTTGGCCTCATGGTGGCGCTATAACAGTCCACTTTACCTTTCGGCCTGTAACTCTTGAACCGTGGGTCGGAAAATTAAAATTCCTTTTTCCCTGGATTCCTTGGGTCATGACGCATCTCCTCATATAGGCCACGCCCATTTGCGTCAGGATAGATTTTCCGCCATTTTGAATTTTCTTCAAAACACACTTTTTGCTCCTTTTCCTACATATTTTCTCCAAATGTCACAAAAATCGATACACACGATCTATGGACTCATGCGATAAACATATTTAAACTATATCTTGATAGTCCATACCGTTCTTCCGTAACAGGGTTCCAAAGTTAGCGGGAGGAGCCCGTTTTGTAAGAAGTAGCCATAAATCACAAACGAAACATCCAGTCAACACCAAATTTTAACCACAAGTGGGGGGCGCTATACTGAACATATACCCAAAAGCATTTCCACTTCGACCCATAGGGGGCACCACAAACGCGCAAAACGTAACCGCTAATGCTAATGCTAACAAATGCTAATGCTAACACATGCTAATGCTAACAAATGCTAATGCTAACAAATATGCTAATGTTAACACATACAAGGTTGCACACACTTAGCGAGCTGCAGGCACACTTAAAATTTCTTAGAAATTTTCTTTTCTAGTTAATTATGCAATACAACAATATACTTTGCAGAAATGGATTCTACTGTACTCTTCTGTGTTTGTCTGAGTTCAAAAAAAAAGTTTTTTTTTTTTTAAAGAATAAATGGATTCTACAGGGAAGAGAATAGGAATCAATTGAGAAAAGTCTATCATGTTGGGGTAATGCGTTATTAAGTGTGCCTGCCATGCAATGGCAAAACACTTATTGTACTCCCCCATACTTAATTGATAATAATGATCCCACAAATTTGGAGCCGTAATAACTGCCGCACAATTTACGCCACCGCCGCAATATATACATCAAAACGTGCGGCTCGGCCGGGAATGGTGTGCTATTACTTTTCTTTCCGATCCGCGTTACCATTGCGACGTAATTCGCAAAAAACGACGCCCAAAAACTCCATTGACTTTGAATGGGGGACTCCGAAAAAAAACCAGAAACTTTGGCGCCAAATAACTCTGCCATACTTTTGCCTAGCAACGTCATTTAAAATGTAAAATGCTCACACAACTTTGGTCTTTTTCCGACCAATAGGGATGAGCTGTAATTGATTAAGCCCCGCCCCCTCTATAACAGGAAGTGCCCTTCACCAAACAGGAAGTGCCTCTATAATTCATGAACCGTTTGTCGTACAGACTCGCGGCTGGTGTCATACATTTTTTTTTCCTCAATTTTTTTTTTTCTCAAAGATTTTTTTTTCTCAAATTTTTTTTTCTCAATTTTTTTTTCTCAAATTTTTTTTTCTCAAAATTTTTTTTTTCTCAATTTTTTTTTCTCAAAAATTTTTTTTCTCACATTTTTTTTTTCTCAATTTTTTTTTCTCAAATTTTTTTTTCTCAATTTTTTTTTTCTCAAAAATTTTTTTTTCTCAAATTTTTTTTTCTCAAATTTTTTTTTCTCAATTTTTTTTTTCTCAAAATGTTTTTTCCTCTAAAAAATGTTTTTTTCAATTTTTTTTTTTAAATATTTTTTTTCTCAAAAAACGTTTTTTTTTCTCAAAAAACGTTTTTTTTCTCACAAAACTGTCGTTAAAGTGCGACCCGTGATAACGGCCAAAAATGCGCCAAAACGCCACTAATTAGTCGAAATGGCTGACTTCCTGTTTGGTTTCTGATTGGCTGCTGGCCTTGTGACGTGGGTAGAGCTGCGAGGGCCCGGTCATCGCTGCTTGCAGCTTTAATTCATTAATCGTCCATGACCTTAATTGGGGCCTATTTCGCCAAACAGGAAGTGCCCCTCACCAAACAGGAAGTGACCTGTTTTCTCGTGAACCGTTTGTCGTACAGACATGTGGGTGGTGTCATATGAAGAACAATAATGTTAAAGTTTATGCAAAAAAATGCTAATGTTAATAACGCTAATGCTAACACCAACCGCTACACAAGGTTGCACAGACTTAGCGAGCTGCAGGCACACTTAAAATTTCTTAGAAATTTTCTTTTCTAGTCTTTCTTTATTCTTTTCTTTTTTGAATCATTTTCTTTGTAGCATGATACTGTTGTGTTGCATCAGGATAAACATGAAAGTAGTTGTGACATTGCATTCCATGCCATGACATGACATGACATGACATGACATGACATGACAGTCATTTTAATCAGTGTTCAAGTTTCTTCCTCCGATGTTCCATTACTTAACTAGAATGGAATCACAATAATGTTCCAAGCCTTTCTCATCAACAGAATACCTGTCCTTATGAAAACCACCAACTATTAGCTTCCTTGCCAAAAAGAAAACTAGTTTAGCTGGTAGAATCTGATCTCCTCTTGTCCTCAAGTAACACTCTCTTCAAAGCCAGCAGTCTCTACTGTCACTCTGAAAAGAATTGTGCTAAATGTCACTAATGCTAAAGGTTATTGTGTTTTATTAATTTTATTTCAAATAACACAACACAACTCTAGAAAAAAAAAAAGATTGTGTGTTGTGGGTCTTTGAAGGGAGAATAAGCAGGGGAAAATACATAGGAATCAATTGAGAAAAGTTTGGTAAACCCTTTAATCAGGTTTTTACAGTGTTCAAGTTTCTTCCTCCGATGTTCCATTACTTAACTAGAATGGAATCACAATAATGTTCCAAGCCTTTCTCATCAACAGAATACCTGTCCTTAATGAAAACCACAACTATTAGTTTCCTTGCCAAAAAGAAAACTAGTTTAGCTGGTCTGATCTCCTCTTGTCCTCAAGTAACACTCTCTTCAAAGCCAGCAGTCTCTAGTCTATACTGTCACTCTGAAAATAATTGTGCTAAATGTCACTATAACGCCAAAGGTTGTGTTTTATTCTTCTTATTTCAAATAACACAACACAACGCTTGAAAAAATGATTGTGTGTGGTGGGTCTTTTAAGAATAAGCAGCTTCCTTCTTTATTGTGTGCCTGCCATGCAACGCAATGGCAAAACACTTATTGTAATCCGCCATACTTAATTAAGTGTGCCTGCCATGCAATGCAATGGCAAAACACTTATTGTAATCCGCCATACTTGATTAAGTGTGCCTGCCATGCAACGCAATGGCAAAACACTTATTGTAATCCGCCATACTTAATTAGTTAATGATCCCACAAATTTGGAGCCGTAATAACTGCCGCACGATTTACGCCACCGCCGCAATATATACATCAAAACGTGCGGCTCGGCCGGGAATGGTGTGCTATTACTTTTCTTTCCGATCCGCGTTACCATTGCGACGTAATTCGCAAAAAACGACGCCCAAAAACCCCATTGACTTAGAATGGGGGAAATTTCGGCACATAATAACTGCCGCACGATTTACGCCACCGCCGCAATATATATATCAAAATGTGCGGCTCGGCCGGGAATGGTGTGTTATTACTTTTCTTTCCGATCCACGTTACCATGGCAACGTAATTCGTAAAAAACTACGCGAAAAAACCCTCATTGACTTTGAATGGGGGACTCGGAAAAAACCCCTGAAACTTTGGCGCCACATAACTCTACCATACTTTTGCCTAGCAACGTGATTTAAACTTTAAAATGCACACACAACTTTGGTCTTTTTCCGGCCAATAGGGATGAGCTGTAAATGATTAAGCCCTCTGTATTCCTATTGACTGGGCTTTAAACAGCCACTATTCCAGTTCACAGCATGGAACCGTCTTGAAACTTGGTGTCTGGACTTAAACGGCCAATAGGGACTTATTACTTAAGCCCCGCCCATATTAAGCCCCGCCCCTATCTTCCTATTGGCTTAGCTTTAAACAGCTATATCTCCAGTTTGCAGCATGGTAACGTCTCGAAACTCGCTGTGTGTACTTACATGGCAAATAGGAATTATCTGTAATTGCTTAAGCCCCACCCCCCCTGCGTTCCTATTGGCTGGGCTTTAAACATCCATGTCTCCACTTCCCAACATGTTACTGGTCTCAAACTCAGTGGGTGGTCCCACAGTCCCAACGGCTAACTGCTAACAAATGCCTAATGTTTAAAATGATAAAGGGAAAAATTCAATTATAATGCTAAAAATGCTAAAGCTAATGCTAATAAAAATGTTTCTAATGATAAAAATGCTAATGTAAAAAATTATAATAATGATGTTAATGTTGATGCAAAAATGCTAATGCTAACACCAACTGCTATACAAGGTTGCACACACTTAGCGAGCTGCAGGCACACTTAAAATTTCTACGAAATTTTCTTTTCTAGTACTGTCAATTCTATCACATCCATCTAGTCCAGGGCTTTCAAACTTTTTTCACTCAGGGCACCCCTGTAAATAACTATTTTTGGTGAAGAGAGTTGGGGTAGATAGAAAAAGAACTCAAGTACAGTGCAGCAAATCAGGTCTGTTTTATTGAAGTTATATTGATGAAGTGATATTGATGAATTCCAAATATTATCAAAGTAGTCTGCGCATCCCCTGGACGGGCATCACTGCACTCACTTTGAGAAACTCTGATCTAGTCTGCTCTCTCTTTCTTTCTTTCTTTCTTTCTTTCTTGAAAGTTGTCTGGAAGCCTTTACAGAGCTTCCAGCCAACAACTGTGTTCACAGGGATTCTATTTCAAACTCCTAGTGTTGGATCATGGAACTGCATATGTGGTTATCAGGTAAACAACAGAAGGGTTTATGCCTGAGGGAGGGAGAGAGAAAGAGAGACAGAGAGAGAGAGAGAGAGAGAGAGAGAGAGAGAGAGAGGGGGGGAGTTCTACATGCATCATGTCTACACAAGTCACAGCATGGTAGAAAATAATGTGAAAAAATATCTCCTCACAGACTTCACATGAACGCGTTCCTAAGTCAGTGAGTCACTAAAGGGAGCAGTTTGGAATTGATCCAGAGACTGCATAGTGCTGCATGCATGGGCGGCAAGAAGGGTTTTAGTTAAATAAATAAAGAATAAAGGTGTGGCATTGAGCTCATGGATTCACACATTTACCTTATGGTTCTGTGACTGGAGCTGATTACGGTTGATGATGATGTGATGTATGGACAGTCTGTTGAAGTAACTAAGTACATTTAATTAAGTAATGTACTTAAGTACACTTTTGTTATTTGTACTTTACTTGAGTGTTTCCAATTTCCAATACCTTTACTTCTACTCCACTACATCTCGGAACCAAATATTGTATATCTTATAAAACATACATAAACCACTTAAGCCCTATTTTATACCAAGGCTATTTGAAAATGGCCGATCTACAAGCTCACAACACATTGCACTGCAACACGTTGTGAGCTTGTAGATCTGCTATTCTCAAACATTTTGTACTTTTACTTTTGGTACTTTAAGTACATTTGTATACCAATATGTTGGTACTTTTACTCAAGTACATTTGGAATTCCGGACTTTTACTTGTAAAGGAGTGATTCTACGTTGCAGTATTGATACTTTTACTTAACTATAAAATATGATTACTTTTTCCATCTCTGCTGTTGATGAGTGATGTGATGTATCAATAGTGTCAATATTTGTCTATAATGTAGTGGGGTAAAAGTATAAAGTATTGAAAATACTTTAGTAAAGTTAAAGTACCTCATATAATTGCTCTTCAGTACAGAACTCAGGTGCTTTCCACCCCTGGAGTCAGTAATAGAGAACAGAAGTGTTTGTCAAACAAAGAAGTGGTTCAGCTGGTAGAACATGTCCTGCATGTCCTCAAGTGACCCGTCACATTCACCACACGTTGGCTTGAATTTCACCCTGCCATGAAGAATGTGGCTTTGATCCTTACATTTTACCAGTGAAACTTTCCATGCTTATTGAAGTTGTCTGCAGTATGGAGATCTGCATTCTCAGTGATGGAAAGTCAACTAATCATAAGTATTGCAGTTTGTTTACACACAGATTGAGCATGGCACAGTGTCTGTCGGAGCTTTAGGAATAACTTGTAATTTGGCTTAACTAATGAAATCAATTTAAGTGTGGACATTTATGAGTATTTTGGAGTTAACACTCAAATAGACCCCCAGGTACAGGTAGTCGAAATGGCTGACTTCCTGTTTGGTTTCTGATTGGCTGCTGGCCTTGTGACGTGGGTAGAGCTGCGAGGGCCCGGTCATCGCTGCTTGCAGCTTTAATTCATTAATCGTCCATGACCTTAATTGGGGCCTATTTCGCCAAACAGGAAGTGCCCCTCACCAAACAGGAAGTGACCTGTTTTCTCGTGAACCGTTTGTCGTACAGACATGTGGGTGGTGTCAAATGAAGAACAATAATGCTAAAGTTTATGCAAAAAAATGCTAATGTTAATAACGCTAATGCTAACACCAACCGCTACACAAGGTTGCACAGACTTAGCGAGCTGCAGGCACACTTAAAATTTCTTAGAAATTTTCTTTTCTAGTCTTTCTTTATTCTTTTCTTTTTTGAATCATTTTCTTTGTAGCATGATACTGTTGTGTTGCATCAGGATAAACATGAAAGTAGTTGTGACATTGCATTCCATGCCATGACATGACATGACAGTCATTTTAATCAGTGTTCAAGTTTCTTCCTCCGATGTTCCATTACTTAACTAGAATGGAATCACAATAATGTTCCAAGCCTTTCTCATCAACAGAATACCTGTCCTTATGAAAACCACCAACTATTAGCTTCCTTGCCAAAAATAAAACTAGTTTAGCTGGTAGAATCTGATCTCCTCTTGTCCTCAAGTAACACTCTCTTCAAAGCCAGCAGTCTCTACTGTCACTCTGAAAAGAATTGTGCTAAATGTCACTAATGCTAAAGGTTATTGTGTTTTATTAATTTTATTTCAAATAACACAACACAACTCTAGAAAAAAAAAAGATTGTGTGTTGTGGGTCTTTGAAGGGAGAATAAGCAGGGGAAAATACATAGGAATCAATTGAGAAAAGTTTGGTAAACCCTTTAATCAGGTTTTTACAGTGTTCAAGTTTCTTCCTCCGATGTTCCATTACTTAACTAGAATGGAATCACAATAATGTTCCAAGCCTTTCTCATCAACAGAATACCTGTCCTTAATGAAAACCACAACTATTAGTTTCCTTGCCAAAAAGAAAACTAGTTTAGCTGGTCTGATCTCCTCTTGTCCTCAAGTAACACTCTCTTCAAAGCCAGCAGTCTCTAGTCTATACTGTCACTCTGAAAATAATTGTGCTAAATGTCACTATAACGCCAAAGGTTGTGTTTTATTCTTCTTATTTCAAATAACACAACACAACGCTTGAAAAAATGATTGTGTGTGGTGGGTCTTTTAAGAATAAGCAGCTTCCTTCTTTATTGTGTGCCTGCCATGCAACGCAATGGCAAAACACTTATTGTAATCCGCCATACTTAATTAAGTGTGCCTGCCATGCAATGCAATGGCAAAACACTTATTGTAATCCGCCATACTTGATTAAGTGTGCCTGCCATGCAACGCAATGGCAAAACACTTATTGTAATCCGCCATACTTAATTAGTTAATGATCCCACAAATTTGGAGCCGTAATAACTGCCGCACGATTTACGCCACCGCCGCAATATATACATCAAAACGTGCGGCTCGGCCGGGAATGGTGTGCTATTACTTTTCTTTCCGATCCGCGTTACCATTGCGACGTAATTCGCAAAAAACGACGCCCAAAAACCCCATTGACTTAGAATGGGGGAAATTTCGGCACATAATAACTGCCGCACGATTTACGCCACCGCCGCAATATATATATCAAAATGTGCGGCTCGGCCGGGAATGGTGTGTTATTACTTTTCTTTCCGATCCACGTTACCATGGCAACGTAATTCGTAAAAAACTACGCGAAAAAACCCTCATTGACTTTGAATGGGGGACTCGGAAAAAACCCCTGAAACTTTGGCGCCACATAACTCTACCATACTTTTGCCTAGCAACGTGATTTAAACTTTAAAATGCACACACAACTTTGGTCTTTTTCCGGCCAATAGGGATGAGCTGTAAATGATTAAGCCCTCTGTATTCCTATTGACTGGGCTTTAAACAGCCACTATTCCAGTTCACAGCATGGAACCGTCTTGAAACTTCGTGTCTGGACTTAAACGGCCAATAGGGACTTATTACTTAAGCCCCGCCCATATTAAGCCCCGCCCCTATCTTCCTATTGGCTTAGCTTTAAACAGCTATATCTCCAGTTTGCAGCATGGTAACGTCTCGAAACTCGCTGTGTGTACTTACATGGCAAATAGGAATTATCTGTAATTGCTTAAGCCCCACCCCCCCTGCGTTCCTATTGGCTGGGCTTTAAACATCCATGTCTCCACTTCCCAACATGTTACTGGTCTCAAACTCAGTGGGTGGTCCCACAGTCCCAACGGCTAACTGCTAACAAATGCCTAATGTTTAAAATGATAAAGGGAAAAATTCAATTATAATGCTAAAAATGCTAAAGCTAATGCTAATAAAAATGTTTCTAATGATAAAAATGCTAATGTAAAAAATTATAATAATGATGTTAATGTTGATGCAAAAATGCTAATGCTAACACCAACTGCTATACAAGGTTGCACACACTTAGCGAGCTGCAGGCACACTTAAAATTTCTACGAAATTTTCTTTTCTAGTACTGTCAATTCTATCACATCCATCTAGTCCAGGGCTTTCAAACTTTTTTCACTCAGGGCACCCCTGTAAATAACTATTTTTGGTGAAGAGAGTTGGGGTAGATAGAAAAAGAACTCAAGTACAGTGCAGCAAATCAGGTCTGTTTTATTGAAGTTATATTGATGAAGTGATATTGATGAATTCCAAATATTATCAAAGTAGTCTGCGCATCCCCTGGACGGGCATCACTGCACTCACTTTGAGAAACTCTGATCTAGTCTGCTCTCTCTTTCTTTCTTTCTTTCTTTCTTTCTTTCTTTCTTTCTTTCTTGAAAGTTGTCTGGAAGCCTTTACAGAGCTTCCAGCCAACAACTGTGTTCACAGGGATTCTATTTCAAACTCCTAGTGTTGGATCATGGAACTGCATATGTGGTTATCAGGTAAACAACAGAAGGGTTTATGCCTGAGGGAGGGAGAGAGAAAGAGAGACAGAGAGAGAGAGAGAGAGAGAGAGAGAGAGAGAGAGAGAGGGGGGGGAGTTCTACATGCATCATGTCTACACAAGTCACAGCATGGTAGAAAATAATGTGAAAAAATATCTCCTCACAGACTTCACATGAACGCGTTCCTAAGTCAGTGAGTCACTAAAGGGAGCAGTTTGGAATTGATCCAGAGACTGCATAGTGCTGCATGCATGGGCGGCAAGAAGGGTTTTAGTTAAATAAATAAAGAATAAAGGTGTGGCATTGAGCTCATGGATTCACACATTTACCTTATGGTTCTGTGACTGGAGCTGATTACGGTTGATGATGATGTGATGTATGGACAGTCTGTTGAAGTAACTAAGTACATTTAATTAAGTAATGTACTTAAGTACACTTTTGTTATTTGTACTTTACTTGAGTGTTTCCAATTTCCAATACCTTTACTTCTACTCCACTACATCTCGGAACCAAATATTGTATATCTTATAAAACATACATAAACCACTTAAGCCCTATTTTATACCAAGGCTATTTGAAAATGGCCGATCTACAAGCTCACAACACATTGCACTGCAACACGTTGTGAGCTTGTAGATCTGCTATTCTCAAACATTTTGTACTTTTACTTTTGGTACTTTAAGTACATTTGTATACCAATATGTTGGTACTTTTACTCAAGTACATTTGGAATTCCGGACTTTTACTTGTAAAGGAGTGATTCTACGTTGCAGTATTGATACTTTTACTTAACTATAAAATATGATTACTTTTTCCATCTCTGCTGTTGATGAGTGATGTGATGTATCAATAGTGTCAATATTTGTCTATAATGTAGTGGGGTAAAAGTATAAAGTATTGAAAATACTTTAGTAAAGTTAAAGTACCTCATATAATTGCTCTTCAGTACAGAACTCAGGTGCTTTCCACCCCTGGAGTCAGTAATAGAGAACAGAAGTGTTTGTCAAACAAAGAAGTGGTTCAGCTGGTAGAACATGTCCTGCATGTCCTCAAGTGACCCGTCACATTCACCACACGTTGGCTTGAATTTCACCCTGCCATGAAGAATGTGGCTTTGATCCTTACATTTTACCAGTGAAACTTTCCATGCTTATTGAAGTTGTCTGCAGTATGGAGATCTGCATTCTCAGTGATGGAAAGTCAACTAATCATAAGTATTGCAGTTTGTTTACACACAGATTGAGCATGGCACAGTGTCTGTCGGAGCTTTAGGAATAACTTGTAATTTGGCTTAACTAATGAAATCAATTTAAGTGTGGACATTTATGAGTATTTTGGAGTTAACACTCAAATAGACCCCCAGGTACAGGTAGTCGAAATGGCTGACTTCCTGTTTGGTTTCTGATTGGCTGCTGGCCTTGTGACGTGGGTAGAGCTGCGAGGGCCCGGTCATCGCTGCTTGCAGCTTTAATTCATTAATCGTCCATGACCTTAATTGGGGCCTATTTCGCCAAACAGGAAGTGCCCCTCACCAAACAGGAAGTGACCTGTTTTCTCGTGAACCGTTTGTCGTACAGACATGTGGGTGGTGTCAAATGAAGAACAATAATGTTAAAGTTTATGCAAAAAAATGCTAATGTTAATAACGCTAATGCTAACACCAACCGCTACACAAGGTTGCACAGACTTAGCGAGCTGCAGGCACACTTAAAATTTCTTAGAAATTTTCTTTTCTAGTCTTTCTTTATTCTTTTCTTTTTTGAATCATTTTCTTTGTAGCATGATACTGTTGTGTTGCATCAGGATAAACATGAAAGTAGTTGTGACATTGCATTCCATGCCATGACATGACATGACATGACAGTCATTTTAATCAGTGTTCAAGTTTCTTCCTCCGATGTTCCATTACTTAACTAGAATGGAATCACAATAATGTTCCAAGCCTTTCTCATCAACAGAATACCTGTCCTTATGAAAACCACCAACTATTAGCTTCCTTGCCAAAAAGAAAACTAGTTTAGCTGGTAGAATCTGATCTCCTCTTGTCCTCAAGTAACACTCTCTTCAAAGCCAGCAGTCTCTACTGTCACTCTGAAAAGAATTGTGCTAAATGTCACTAATGCTAAAGGTTATTGTGTTTTATTAATTTTATTTCAAATAACACAACACAACTCTAGAAAAAAAAAAGATTGTGTGTTGTGGGTCTTTGAAGGGAGAATAAGCAGGGGAAAATACATAGGAATCAATTGAGAAAAGTTTGGTAAACCCTTTAATCAGGTTTTTACAGTGTTCAAGTTTCTTCCTCCGATGTTCCATTACTTAACTAGAATGGAATCACAATAATGTTCCAAGCCTTTCTCATCAACAGAATACCTGTCCTTAATGAAAACCACAACTATTAGTTTCCTTGCCAAAAAGAAAACTAGTTTAGCTGGTCTGATCTCCTCTTGTCCTCAAGTAACACTCTCTTCAAAGCCAGCAGTCTCTAGTCTATACTGTCACTCTGAAAATAATTGTGCTAAATGTCACTATAACGCCAAAGGTTGTGTTTTATTCTTCTTATTTCAAATAACACAACACAACGCTTGAAAAAATGATTGTGTGTGGTGGGTCTTTTAAGAATAAGCAGCTTCCTTCTTTATTGTGTGCCTGCCATGCAACGCAATGGCAAAACACTTATTGTAATCCGCCATACTTAATTAAGTGTGCCTGCCATGCAATGCAATGGCAAAACACTTATTGTAATCCGCCATACTTGATTAAGTGTGCCTGCCATGCAACGCAATGGCAAAACACTTATTGTAATCCGCCATACTTAATTAGTTAATGATCCCACAAATTTGGAGCCGTAATAACTGCCGCACGATTTACGCCACCGCCGCAATATATACATCAAAACGTGCGGCTCGGCCGGGAATGGTGTGCTATTACTTTTCTTTCCGATCCGCGTTACCATTGCGACGTAATTCGCAAAAAACGACGCCCAAAAACCCCATTGACTTAGAATGGGGGAAATTTTGGCACATAATAACTGCCGCACGATTTACGCCACCGCCGCAATATATATATCAAAATGTGCGGCTCGGCCGGGAATGGTGTGTTATTACTTTTCTTTCCGATCCACGTTACCATGGCAACGTAATTCGTAAAAAACTACGCGAAAAAACCCTCATTGACTTTGAATGGGGGACTCGGAAAAAACCCCTGAAACTTTGGCGCCACATAACTCTACCATACTTTTGCCTAGCAACGTGATTTAAACTTTAAAATGCACACACAACTTTGGTCTTTTTCCGGCCAATAGGGATGAGCTGTAAATGATTAAGCCCTCTGTATTCCTATTGACTGGGCTTTAAACAGCCACTATTCCAGTTCACAGCATGGAACCGTCTTGAAACTTGGTGTCTGGACTTAAACGGCCAATAGGGACTTATTACTTAAGCCCCGCCCATATTAAGCCCCGCCCCTATCTTCCTATTGGCTTAGCTTTAAACAGCTATATCTCCAGTTTGCAGCATGGTAACGTCTCGAAACTCGCTGTGTGTACTTACATGGCAAATAGGAATTATCTGTAATTGCTTAAGCCCCACCCCCCCTGCGTTCCTATTGGCTGGGCTTTAAACATCCATGTCTCCACTTCCCAACATGTTACTGGTCTCAAACTCAGTGGGTGGTCCCACAGTCCCAACGGCTAACTGCTAACAAATGCCTAATGTTTAAAATGATAAAGGGAAAAATTCAATTATAATGCTAAAAATGCTAAAGCTAATGCTAATAAAAATGTTTCTAATGATAAAAATGCTAATGTAAAAAATTATAATAATGATGTTAATGTTGATGCAAAAATGCTAATGCTAACACCAACTGCTATACAAGGTTGCACACACTTAGCGAGCTGCAGGCACACTTAAAATTTCTACGAAATTTTCTTTTCTAGTACTGTCAATTCTATCACATCCATCTAGTCCAGGGCTTTCAAACTTTTTTCACTCAGGGCACCCCTGTAAATAACTATTTTTGGTGAAGAGAGTTGGGGTAGATAGAAAAAGAACTCAAGTACAGTGCAGCAAATCAGGTCTGTTTTATTGAAGTTATATTGATGAAGTGATATTGATGAATTCCAAATATTATCAAAGTAGTCTGCGCATCCCCTGGACGGGCATCACTGCACTCACTTTGAGAAACTCTGATCTAGTCTGCTCTCTCTTTCTTTCTTTCTTTCTTTCTTTCTTTCTTTCTTGAAAGTTGTCTGGAAGCCTTTACAGAGCTTCCAGCCAACAACTGTGTTCACAGGGATTCTATTTCAAACTCCTAGTGTTGGATCATGGAACTGCATATGTGGTTATCAGGTAAACAACAGAAGGGTTTATGCCTGAGGGAGGGAGAGAGAAAGAGAGACAGAGAGAGAGAGAGAGAGAGAGAGAGAGAGAGAGGGGGGGGGAGTTCTACATGCATCATGTCTACACAAGTCACAGCATGGTAGAAAATAATGTGAAAAAATATCTCCTCACAGACTTCACATGAACGCGTTCCTAAGTCAGTGAGTCACTAAAGGGAGCAGTTTGGAATTGATCCAGAGACTGCATAGTGCTGCATGCATGGGCGGCAAGAAGGGTTTTAGTTAAATAAATAAAGAATAAAGGTGTGGCATTGAGCTCATGGATTCACACATTTACCTTATGGTTCTGTGACTGGAGCTGATTACGGTTGATGATGATGTGATGTATGGACAGTCTGTTGAAGTAACTAAGTACATTTAATTAAGTAATGTACTTAAGTACACTTTTGTTATTTGTACTTTACTTGAGTGTTTCCAATTTCCAATACCTTTACTTCTACTCCACTACATCTCGGAACCAAATATTGTATATCTTATAAAACATACATAAACCACTTAAGCCCTATTTTATACCAAGGCTATTTGAAAATGGCCGATCTACAAGCTCACAACACATTGCACTGCAACACGTTGTGAGCTTGTAGATCTGCTATTCTCAAACATTTTGTACTTTTACTTTTGGTACTTTAAGTACATTTGTATACCAATATGTTGGTACTTTTACTCAAGTACATTTGGAATTCCGGACTTTTACTTGTAAAGGAGTGATTCTACGTTGCAGTATTGATACTTTTACTTAACTATAAAATATGATTACTTTTTCCATCTCTGCTGTTGATGAGTGATGTGATGTATCAATAGTGTCAATATTTGTCTATAATGTAGTGGGGTAAAAGTATAAAGTATTGAAAATACTTTAGTAAAGTTAAAGTACCTCATATAATTGCTCTTCAGTACAGAACTCAGGTGCTTTCCACCCCTGGAGTCAGTAATAGAGAACAGAAGTGTTTGTCAAACAAAGAAGTGGTTCAGCTGGTAGAACATGTCCTGCATGTCCTCAAGTGACCCGTCACATTCACCACACGTTGGCTTGAATTTCACCCTGCCATGAAGAATGTGGCTTTGATCCTTACATTTTACCAGTGAAACTTTCCATGCTTATTGAAGTTGTCTGCAGTATGGAGATCTGCATTCTCAGTGATGGAAAGTCAACTAATCATAAGTATTGCAGTTTGTTTACACACAGATTGAGCATGGCACAGTGTCTGTCGGAGCTTTAGGAATAACTTGTAATTTGGCTTAACTAATGAAATCAATTTAAGTGTGGACATTTATGAGTATTTTGGAGTTAACACTCAAATAGACCCCCAGGTACAGGTAGTCGAAATGGCTGACTTCCTGTTTGGTTTCTGATTGGCTGCTGGCCTTGTGACGTGGGTAGAGCTGCGAGGGCCCGGTCATCGCTGCTTGCAGCTTTAATTCATTAATCGTCCATGACCTTAATTGGGGCCTATTTCGCCAAACAGGAAGTGCCCCTCACCAAACAGGAAGTGACCTGTTTTCTCGTGAACCGTTTGTCGTACAGACATGTGGGTGGTGTCAAATGAAGAACAATAATGTTAAAGTTTATGCAAAAAAATGCTAATGTTAATAACGCTAATGCTAACACCAACCGCTACACAAGGTTGCACAGACTTAGCGAGCTGCAGGCACACTTAAAATTTCTTAGAAATTTTCTTTTCTAGTCTTTCTTTATTCTTTTCTTTTTTGAATCATTTTCTTTGTAGCATGATACTGTTGTGTTGCATCAGGATAAACATGAAAGTAGTTGTGACATTGCATTCCATGCCATGACATGACATGACAGTCATTTTAATCAGTGTTCAAGTTTCTTCCTCCGATGTTCCATTACTTAACTAGAATGGAATCACAATAATGTTCCAAGCCTTTCTCATCAACAGAATACCTGTCCTTATGAAAACCACCAACTATTAGCTTCCTTGCCAAAAATAAAACTAGTTTAGCTGGTAGAATCTGATCTCCTCTTGTCCTCAAGTAACACTCTCTTCAAAGCCAGCAGTCTCTACTGTCACTCTGAAAAGAATTGTGCTAAATGTCACTAATGCTAAAGGTTATTGTGTTTTATTAATTTTATTTCAAATAACACAACACAACTCTAGAAAAAAAAAAGATTGTGTGTTGTGGGTCTTTGAAGGGAGAATAAGCAGGGGAAAATACATAGGAATCAATTGAGAAAAGTTTGGTAAACCCTTTAATCAGGTTTTTACAGTGTTCAAGTTTCTTCCTCCGATGTTCCATTACTTAACTAGAATGGAATCACAATAATGTTCCAAGCCTTTCTCATCAACAGAATACCTGTCCTTAATGAAAACCACAACTATTAGTTTCCTTGCCAAAAAGAAAACTAGTTTAGCTGGTCTGATCTCCTCTTGTCCTCAAGTAACACTCTCTTCAAAGCCAGCAGTCTCTAGTCTATACTGTCACTCTGAAAATAATTGTGCTAAATGTCACTATAACGCCAAAGGTTGTGTTTTATTCTTCTTATTTCAAATAACACAACACAACGCTTGAAAAAATGATTGTGTGTGGTGGGTCTTTTAAGAATAAGCAGCTTCCTTCTTTATTGTGTGCCTGCCATGCAACGCAATGGCAAAACACTTATTGTAATCCGCCATACTTAATTAAGTGTGCCTGCCATGCAATGCAATGGCAAAACACTTATTGTAATCCGCCATACTTGATTAAGTGTGCCTGCCATGCAACGCAATGGCAAAACACTTATTGTAATCCGCCATACTTAATTAGTTAATGATCCCACAAATTTGGAGCCGTAATAACTGCCGCACGATTTACGCCACCGCCGCAATATATACATCAAAACGTGCGGCTCGGCCGGGAATGGTGTGCTATTACTTTTCTTTCCGATCCGCGTTACCATTGCGACGTAATTCGCAAAAAACGACGCCCAAAAACCCCATTGACTTAGAATGGGGGAAATTTCGGCACATAATAACTGCCGCACGATTTACGCCACCGCCGCAATATATATATCAAAATGTGCGGCTCGGCCGGGAATGGTGTGTTATTACTTTTCTTTCCGATCCACGTTACCATGGCAACGTAATTCGTAAAAAACTACGCGAAAAAACCCTCATTGACTTTGAATGGGGGACTCGGAAAAAACCCCTGAAACTTTGGCGCCACATAACTCTACCATACTTTTGCCTAGCAACGTGATTTAAACTTTAAAATGCACACACAACTTTGGTCTTTTTCCGGCCAATAGGGATGAGCTGTAAATGATTAAGCCCTCTGTATTCCTATTGACTGGGCTTTAAACAGCCACTATTCCAGTTCACAGCATGGAACCGTCTTGAAACTTCGTGTCTGGACTTAAACGGCCAATAGGGACTTATTACTTAAGCCCCGCCCATATTAAGCCCCGCCCCTATCTTCCTATTGGCTTAGCTTTAAACAGCTATATCTCCAGTTTGCAGCATGGTAACGTCTCGAAACTCGCTGTGTGTACTTACATGGCAAATAGGAATTATCTGTAATTGCTTAAGCCCCACCCCCCCTGCGTTCCTATTGGCTGGGCTTTAAACATCCATGTCTCCACTTCCCAACATGTTACTGGTCTCAAACTCAGTGGGTGGTCCCACAGTCCCAACGGCTAACTGCTAACAAATGCCTAATGTTTAAAATGATAAAGGGAAAAATTCAATTATAATGCTAAAAATGCTAAAGCTAATGCTAATAAAAATGTTTCTAATGATAAAAATGCTAATGTAAAAAATTATAATAATGATGTTAATGTTGATGCAAAAATGCTAATGCTAACACCAACTGCTATACAAGGTTGCACACACTTAGCGAGCTGCAGGCACACTTAAAATTTCTACGAAATTTTCTTTTCTAGTACTGTCAATTCTATCACATCCATCTAGTCCAGGGCTTTCAAACTTTTTTCACTCAGGGCACCCCTGTAAATAACTATTTTTGGTGAAGAGAGTTGGGGTAGATAGAAAAAGAACTCAAGTACAGTGCAGCAAATCAGGTCTGTTTTATTGAAGTTATATTGATGAAGTGATATTGATGAATTCCAAATATTATCAAAGTAGTCTGCGCATCCCCTGGACGGGCATCACTGCACTCACTTTGAGAAACTCTGATCTAGTCTGCTCTCTCTTTCTTTCTTTCTTTCTTTCTTTCTTTCTTTCTTTCTTGAAAGTTGTCTGGAAGCCTTTACAGAGCTTCCAGCCAACAACTGTGTTCACAGGGATTCTATTTCAAACTCCTAGTGTTGGATCATGGAACTGCATATGTGGTTATCAGGTAAACAACAGAAGGGTTTATGCCTGAGGGAGGGAGAGAGAAAGAGAGACAGAGAGAGAGAGAGAGAGAGAGAGAGAGAGAGAGAGAGAGGGGGGGGAGTTCTACATGCATCATGTCTACACAAGTCACAGCATGGTAGAAAATAATGTGAAAAAATATCTCCTCACAGACTTCACATGAACGCGTTCCTAAGTCAGTGAGTCACTAAAGGGAGCAGTTTGGAATTGATCCAGAGACTGCATAGTGCTGCATGCATGGGCGGCAAGAAGGGTTTTAGTTAAATAAATAAAGAATAAAGGTGTGGCATTGAGCTCATGGATTCACACATTTACCTTATGGTTCTGTGACTGGAGCTGATTACGGTTGATGATGATGTGATGTATGGACAGTCTGTTGAAGTAACTAAGTACATTTAATTAAGTAATGTACTTAAGTACACTTTTGTTATTTGTACTTTACTTGAGTGTTTCCAATTTCCAATACCTTTACTTCTACTCCACTACATCTCGGAACCAAATATTGTATATCTTATAAAACATACATAAACCACTTAAGCCCTATTTTATACCAAGGCTATTTGAAAATGGCCGATCTACAAGCTCACAACACATTGCACTGCAACACGTTGTGAGCTTGTAGATCTGCTATTCTCAAACATTTTGTACTTTTACTTTTGGTACTTTAAGTACATTTGTATACCAATATGTTGGTACTTTTACTCAAGTACATTTGGAATTCCGGACTTTTACTTGTAAAGGAGTGATTCTACGTTGCAGTATTGATACTTTTACTTAACTATAAAATATGATTACTTTTTCCATCTCTGCTGTTGATGAGTGATGTGATGTATCAATAGTGTCAATATTTGTCTATAATGTAGTGGGGTAAAAGTATAAAGTATTGAAAATACTTTAGTAAAGTTAAAGTACCTCATATAATTGCTCTTCAGTACAGAACTCAGGTGCTTTCCACCCCTGGAGTCAGTAATAGAGAACAGAAGTGTTTGTCAAACAAAGAAGTGGTTCAGCTGGTAGAACATGTCCTGCATGTCCTCAAGTGACCCGTCACATTCACCACACGTTGGCTTGAATTTCACCCTGCCATGAAGAATGTGGCTTTGATCCTTACATTTTACCAGTGAAACTTTCCATGCTTATTGAAGTTGTCTGCAGTATGGAGATCTGCATTCTCAGTGATGGAAAGTCAACTAATCATAAGTATTGCAGTTTGTTTACACACAGATTGAGCATGGCACAGTGTCTGTCGGAGCTTTAGGAATAACTTGTAATTTGGCTTAACTAATGAAATCAATTTAAGTGTGGACATTTATGAGTATTTTGGAGTTAACACTCAAATAGACCCCCAGGTGTGGTTATAATATGCAAATATGTCTTTTCTTCCTGATAGCTGAAAGCCTCTGAGTCAAAAGGCCCGATCAAAGTACACCTCTTTAGAGGCCTCGCACACTGGAAGGATATTGCATCAGATCAGATCTCGTCCCCGGGAGGTTTATCGGTGTTCATTTCAAACGACAGTAATCCTCGGTCTTGAATTCGGGCCCGGTATATCCCGCTGTGCCAAGTGAAATATCTGAGACCATTACAAATGAGCCAGATATCCTGGATGACCACCCCTAGCGATCTCGGGCCAGAGTTGATTGGGGAAAAAGTTTTATTTTATTTTTTCTGGCAGTTGATTGAATAAAGAAACAAGGCTCCAGCCTCGGTTCTCAAACTATGTGTCTCGACCCAACGTGGGGTCGCGGAAGGTGCCATGGGCTCGCACATTGACGACCATACTACTGTGTATAACGTCTATTTGCCCTTCAACTATAAAATATATATTGTTTTATATGAGACACGCATTGTAATTAGGCTATGCTCCCAAATCCATTTATTACCTTCTGTTTGCATATGCAATGAGTCCTGCAGTGCTGCCAATCTGTTGAAGGTGAAAATCATGGAGGTTTTTTAGCGAGGTGAAACGCCATCAAAAGCCACCTCGAAGATGCAGGTTGGAACTCACTTATATGGAGCTCAAATTAATCATTACATCATTGCGCGAAACTAGGCCAGATAAATAATTAGCGCATCAGTTCCAGGTGGTGGTCCGCTCTCAAAAGTGGCCAAGCTTCTTCTCATCATTGAGAATGCTTGCAGGTGTGCATGTTCAATATAGGAAATTGCCCATTACATCAAAGTGAGCCTTTCTCCGCACAAAAAAAGAAAGAGAGGTTTAAACTTGAACTCAGTCTGTGACTGTCCCACCTTAAGCGCCTTCAACCAACACTGTCAGAGTAGCACTTGTATAGGTCGATTTAGAACCCTTTTAATTTATTAATATATTAGGCTGAGTCGTGAACCTTTTTCATGTAATAGGCCTATCCATCTTCGCGTTCGTTGATAGCCAAAAAAGCAGATACAAGCTCACAATGCACTGTGCCATATAGCTGCGTCTACAGAGAACAGATCTGTTATTTTGGGAACATAGCCTAACCATGCTGCGCATTTTGATGACCAAATAATCCTGTGTGCACTGTAATATTACGTGGGAATGATATACCTTTGTGGGAATGATATACCTTTTTGAACAATAGCCTAAATTGCGTGGTGTTAATGAGTTGTGGTCATACAACACCAAACAAAACAAGAAAAAAGACCGCACGTAGTAAAAAAGAAAAAAAATCCCAAGGAATGTATGTCTCTCTGACTTTGAGTATGATGACATTAGGCTATATGAATAATAATGTGGCATATAGCATCAACCAGCATTTTAACGGCAACCAGCCAGACATTGGGCTTTGCAGGCATGGGCTTTGCCGACCAAAATAAATAAATAATGAATATATTGTTGTAACCAACAGCGTGAAGCGAACGACGCGTCCTCTCCCTTTCCACACATTCCCCAGCTTATGGAGATGGTAACCAAATGGACCCTATTAATCTTCTTGAGGGCGTAAAATGAAACCGCCGTAGGCCTATGGCTCCATTTGGTTTCATAATCATGCGTGTTGAAATATTAGCGCTACAAGCTCACGACATTTTGATCTTGTGTTGAATGTCTCACTTTATAGATAGGCCTATTATAATTATATATTCAGTTATTTTTTGGCAAGCGAGACATCTGGCTCTGCATGACTACTAGACATTAAGTTAACTATAAAAATAAGAACAGATATTGCATCTGTGATAAAGTGGAAAGGATCCCAGCGCGCGTCTCGCTCCTCTGGTAGGTGTAGCCTAAATTGTTTTACGCATAGTTAAGAAGGGCATAATAATGCAGTCGTCCAGTATGATTTCATTCACTATACATATTTTAAAAGATTACAGTCTCCATCACTGCCACTCTCCTGGAATGTTTGTACCCAAACTTTCGCAGTGTGCAATGTGATGCGCATCCAAGACACGGCTGAGAGTGTCGCATCTCCAATATCATTGATTTAATAAAATCCATTGCCTCATCCAAGCCTTCAACCAACTGTCCAAAAAAGGATGATGATAGCCCAATATATTATTATCTTTTATATATATTATATATATATGGGGAAAGGCTTTCGTGAGGTGATAGAATAGGCCTACACTGCCTTGTCGCCAAATGACTGCGCAGAAGAAAAAAAGGGGAAAAAAAAGAACGCTTTAGGCTATAACGTTTTTGAAAAAGTGATTACAACATTTTAGGGAGAAAGTAGGCTAAAGTAAAAAGTAAGTAGGATAATAATAATAAAAGTGTAGGCTATTCTATTGTGAGGTGACAGAATAGCCTACACTCTGCGCAGCCTAAAAAAGAGGAGGAGGAGATGGCTTCATATAATCTGATCCTGTGTGCTCATTCAGACGACAATATTTGTATTTACATTATAATAAATATTGGCGCTGTGGATTCTGTGTTTCTCGAACATTTCAAGGTCTCCCCCTTCTACTCTTTACAGTGTAGGCCTACAAAATACTAATGCAATCAATGTGCATCAAATGACAGCGCCGTCGCGCGCTGTTCATCAGCTGCTTTTGTTCACTTTGCGAACGGGACATGTTGGATTGGATACTATGCTACTTCAGTGGAGAGACGACATGGAATACCTACCAGCCAACGTGAGTACATTGCCGTGCCAAACCAAACCTTGCCGTTGTGACGCCGTAAAAGATGATTTGACAACTCCAAGCCAAATATATTATTAGCCTATCTTATATAAATATAATAAAGATATTATATATCCCCACGTGTTGTCATGGGGAAAGGCTTTTTGTGAGGTGATAGAATAGCATACAATGCCCTAGCCAAATCTGCGCAGCAAAAAAAAAAGAGAGAAAAAAGAACGCCAGTGTCCACTCCTAAAAGGCAGAAGAGGAGCAGCTGGTTTGAATATAATCTGAAGTAAACCCGGTAGCTCATTCAGACGACAATAATTGTAAAGGATTCCTACCCGATGACCCGAGAATATCAAGCTTTTTTGATATTCTCGGGAGAGCTTCCGACGAGTCCCGAGGCCATAAAAATCCCATTAACATAAGCCGATCGTGTCGGGGTACCGTACAAACCCAAGACCGAGTCCGGGGCCGACTGAACGATTTTCCCGGGGGATCATCCCGACAATCGGCCCCGGGGAATCGGCCCCGGGCTCGGCCCAATGTGCACGGGCCTTTAGTGACATACTGAGAGAGAAACCGTGTAGAAGAGAGAGACAGTACCAAAAAGGGTTGCAGCACCAGAAAGCAGCTAAGACTGTGTGTGTGTGTGTGTGTGTGTGTGTGTGTGTGTGTGTGTGTGTGTGTGTGTGTGTGTGTGTGTGTGTGAGACTGTGTGTGTGTGTGTGCGTGTGCGTATGTACTTCCTCTCCTTACCGCACAGGAAGTGAAAGCCGTTGCAAACAGGAAGTGGTAGATTTTGTATCTTTGCCTTTGAGGGGAAAATGGTAAATGGCGCATTTGTATGGCGCCTTTATCCAAGGCTCTTTACATAGATTTGTTGTGCATTCAATTCACACACACACACACACACACACACACACACACACACACACACACACAGGTCAAGGTTTATTGTTTCGTCTTTTGTACAGGAGTAAAACGTATTTTTGTTCGGCTTCCTCTCAGACAATGCAGTGGTACAGTATAAAATAACAGCAGAACAAAAACACAACACATCTAAAGATAAAATAATAAGTAATAATGACTTAGGAAATAAAGAGTGCAAAAGGCAAAAGAGCAAAGAGAATGTAAAAAGCATCCTCAGCTGTACATGTGCATAAAGTTTGGTGATAGAAAGTCAACTAATCATAAGTATTGCAGTTTGTTTTAAAGGCCCCACATTGACATTCATACAACACACTGCACGCATTTTGGAGGGATTTTCGTGTAAGGTTTTTGAGAAAACGTTAAAACTGCGTATGAATTACATATTAAAGCAGGGGTCTTCTAAAACATTTTTAGTCCAAGGACCCTTTAGCTGAGAGAGATGAAGCAGGGACCCCTTAGCTGAGAGAGAGATGAAGCAGGAACCCCTTAGCTGAGAGAGATGAAGCAGGGACCCCTTAGCTGAGAGAGAGAGATATGAGGCAGGTGTAATTTCCAGTATTCTGGTGTATTTGGGGAGTTTGATGAAGCAAATGAACATTAATGGCCGTGGCTGCATATCAGTGGGGTGTGAGGGGTGATCTTATGTAGGCCTTTGACACATGGGTTAGCCTACTGGCCATGCTAAAAGGGTGAGATCCCCCAAAAGTAGGAGAAAAGTAGGACAAATGGTGAAATAAAAGGAGTCTCCTGCTAAATGCTGGAGGGTTGGCAGGTATGGACTTGTTTCACTGATAATAATCTAGTTTGTTTTCACTCACCTTCCCTGACTGTGGAGGAGGCGGGGCAACAGCATGTACAGTAGTCTATAAAAAACACAGTGTAGAAACAGACAGCAACCATTTTGATCCTCACACAATAAGTGAACTGAACATCTGGACAACATATTGGATTACAAAACAAAAAAAGGGCTAAAACTTAACGTAAAGTAAGAGTTGTTTTAATATCACTACTAAAACCACTTGGTTTTACACAGAAACACTTTCCATACTTATGGTTTCTACTACTAATTGCGACCGAAGGTTGCATTATACCCTGAAAAACCTTGTAGCTTGTCTGTCTGTCTGTCTGTCTGTCTGTCTGTCTGTCTGTCTGTCTGTCTGTACAGGAAGTGATGTCAGTGTGATGTCAGTGAGTCACAGTGATGTGGTACATTCCCAGAAAAAGAAAAAACCTTTTATGCCCATACATGGAGATTTCTGATGTCATAAATCCCAGGCCGAAAATGAGAATGTTAGGGTACCCCCTTATGCCCATATATGGAGATCCACAGGCATCAAACCAAGGCCCTAACACACCAAGGCCCTGCTTGGCATTACTTACGTATGTTTTATGCCCATATATGGAGATTCCTATATTGTCAATATTAAGGACATTATTAAGGATATTATGTTATCAATATTAAGCGGTGTGTTCCTCCCATCAGCGCCCACACCCTAGGTGGGGTTGGCGATAGGGCCTTTCTGTGTGGAGTTTGCATGTTCTCCCCGTGTCTCCTAGGGTTGATACCCTCACAAAAACATGAACAAACTCCCCCCAGAATGACAACAACTAGAATCGTCAGAGAAACGATAATCGGGCCCGACTGAATCGGGTAGAATTAAACACTACAGGATCATTTTTTCAGATTATCTGGCCAGAGAATCTAAACGGGCTCACACTAGCCGTTTTGAACAGTCGGGCGCACCGCACGCTACAGGATTCTATTCCGATTGAGTCGGGCCCAAACACAGCAATAATAAATAAATAATTTATATAATGAATACAAAACGTCACTGTTCTGAGAGCTTCGCCTTGCAACACGCGTGCAGACGCACATACAAACAAACACATTATGTTATCCACTCACAAACACACCATTGCCTCACGCAACGAAAAAAAAAAAAGCTTCAAATGATACTATGACTATGAGTTCACTTTGACGCGTTTCATGTTCATCCATGGATCAACTCTGATCGACTTTCCCCCTCTGCGCGCTGTCTGCTGGTGCTTCTCATGGTGGCATGGTGCCTGATTTATGATTAGTCGTATGACTGTGTTGCGCAGAGAACATATCAGATCTCCGAGATCAAACTGCGTCCCTCCGCGCCACATTGTAGGTTTGTAGATCAGGCAGTGGGCGTGTAGGCCTACTTGCACTCGTGTGCTGTTCCCACTCCAGTCTGTGACTGACTGGTAGTGACTATTTCTGCTGATATAAAACAAACTCGCGACCATTGAGTTTTAATTCCCATCGCAAGCAATCATGATACAACCTGGGAGGATGGATGTGGATCATTATTTGAAATAATAAGCAGTGTATTTATGTAATGCTTTATACTGTAATGCTTTAAAAAGGACAGGCCTATTAGGCCTATATCCATTATGTTTCTTTCATGTCCGCTCCAGGTTTATCATTGTCAGTTTTGATAAAGTCATTTTATTTTATAATAGTTAAGGTAACGTGCGCGCATATTTTCTAAACCTGCTGTCTGTTAAAATACGAAACGCCTGGCTATGCGGGGCGCGCTGTGGCCGGAGTAGCCAGGAGTTGTTAACCCAGCTGGTAGATCAAACAACGAGTTGATGATGGCCCATTAATTAAGCTACACGCTGTACCTATGGCCAATTGGAACTTGAAAGGAGTAGAGATTACTGCACCGTGCACGGACCATCAGAGAAAGTGACTGACGTGGGGTGAGCTGCTGTTGTAGGCTGCTTCCACCACGGACGGTTCAAGTTCAAGACAGGTTCAAGTTCAAGATGTCTTTTAACAAATTATCGCGGTGTGGGCGGATGGATCAATCAAATAGGCTATAATCATAAAAAAAAGATCCGAGGGCACGGAGATCCAAATCCAATGTCCCAGAGAGAGAGAGAGAGAGAGAGAGAGAGAGAGAGAGAGAGAGAGAGAGAGAGAGAGAGAGAGAGAGAGGGGGGGACGGTTCTGTCTGGTCCATTTGAAGAACTGTAATCCAGCATTTTGAGGTGGAAACATGGAGAATGCACAGGTTTATCATACATTTGAGAGTGAGAACCATAAAGTTGGAGGAGGAGAGCAGAGCTGGAAAGTTATTAGCGAGTCCAGACTTGCACTAATTGGTTTGGCCTAGTTTTACGTCTTTGTTGATTGATTGATTGATTTCGTGTGTGTGTGTGTGTGTGTAGAGGGAGAAAAAGAGATAGCTCTGTCACTCAGATGCTCAGAGACTTGCGTCTATCAGCGGCTGCTGTAGCCTAGGCCTACCTATTTTCAATCAGTCCCCTGCTGCTATTCCAGACCAGTACTGATCCAGGAAAATATCAAACATGTTTGAAAAGAGTCGGGCAACCCCCGATCGTCCTCCGAGCCACTCGGCTGGGCTCCGAGTGGATCTGTGAGACCTCACGCTAGACGACGTTCATGCCCGATTGTCGGGCCCGTTTCAGTCGGTGGCAGCCCGATTGTCGGGAGGGTAATTAAATAGCCCGATTATCGGCTAGTGTGCGGCCAGCTTAAGGGTGAAAAGTGAGGTCGCCACATCTGTCTTGGCCATCTTTCTTGGCCATATATGGATTCTGTCATCTGACATCATACATACAATCCCTTTTATACCCATATATGGAGATCCCTTTTATGCCCATATATGGAGATCCCTGCTTTGAGTATCTGACATCACTGTTATGTCACTTCACCTGTGATGTCACAGTGATGTGTCAGGGGAACCACAGTGTCAGGCGTTACAGACAGACAAGCTGTGATGGTTCACATACTAAACTGCGACCTACGGTCGCAATAAATACTTCAGTTTGTTGTAGAGCATAAAGTATAAATACTTTAGTTTGTAGAGTATAAAGTATAAATACGTTAGTTTGTTGTAGAGTCAGTATAAAGTATAAATACTTTAGTTTGTTGTAGAGTATAAAGTATAAATACTTTAGTTTGAGTATAAAAGTATAAATACATTAGTTAGAGTATAAAAGTATAAATACTTTAGCTAGAGTATAAAAGTATAAATACTTTAGTATTGATTCATGATAAAGATCACATTAAGCTCAGATGTATACTTCATGGTACCACGGTGTCGCGTAGTGAAATGAGCAGATCTAAAAGTTCACAGAACATCACCCTAAACCTAACACGAGGTGAGCTTGTAGATCTGCTATTTTGGGTCCATGAAACCGTTATGCAACAGTGACCTGGAACGACCCTCCAGTCTCTCTCTCTCTCTCTGTCTCTCTGTCTCTCTGTCTCTCTCTCTCTCTCTCTCTCTGTGTGTCTCTCTCTCTCTCTCTCTCTCTCTCTCTCTCTCACACACGTTGCAATATGCAAACGCTCTCACTTCCTGACTGCAGTCTACGATAATAAAGAAGGATAGTGCATAAGGGGCGTGCACAAAATGTGCGGGGGTATCGCACATGCGCAGTGTAACTAGAGCCGCCATGGTGGAATGTTCCAGCAGGGGCGATAGATAAAAAAGATCATGATCCGTTCTCAGTAGAGTGAGGTGTGTGTTTGTTTGTTTGTTTGTTTTGTTCTCTCTCCACTCATCACCTAAAGAGCTGCAGGTTTTCTTATATTTTCTGCATAGTGCTGTGTTTTATTTTTTTTAAAGGACCCCAACTGAAACAAGCCTGAGGTGTGATAAACAACTGAGGTGTTTATCTTTTTAGTTGACCTTGTACCAGCTGTTATGAAACTACCTTTTCCTATGCAAGCTTCTAATAAAGTTTTAAATCAATCAATTGTGGGAAATAATTTGTCTTCAGAGGGATGCTTTTATATAATCCTGTACTTTGAAGTATATGTCTTAGAACTTGTACTGTGTGCCATACATGTAGTCAGAATAATGTATGGTGCAAACAATTCAACAGAACGCACAATTTAATTTATTTACAAGCACTTACACAAAATATCAGTAAAACAGCAGTAGATGAGAATCCGATGGCTTTCTATAACTTATGAGCTAATATTCATTCAGGATATGCAACACATAGTTGCTATTAGGGCACCAAATAAGCCTACTTTTTTTGTGGCATAAGAACATTTAATTTGAGCTAAGAGCAAGTCCCCAGCAGGCACTTAAAGTAGGACAAAACAAACACTACCATTTAATGGTCACACGTCGCCATCTACTGAGCCAAAGTGTAGGTTCTGGCCAGATTGTACTGCACATGTGCAATACCCACGCACGTTTTGATACACACCCCTTCTGCAGATTCCTTCTTTATCTTCCTAGACTGCAGTAAAGCTGAGCCAGAGGGGAAGTACACACACGCAAGCACGCACGCACACGCACACACGCACGCACGCACGCACGCACGCACACACACACACACACACACACACACACACACACACACACGCACCCACACAGCTCTACAGTTATGGGAAGTCACATGATTTCAGAACAGTGGTGTTCTTAAAGGGACCCCCCGGGACCCCCCTCCCCCCCTCCCCTCTCTCTCTCTGTCTCTCTGCACAAACAACCCTCTCTAAGGAAAGAAGCAGGAAGATTTGAACCCACAATCTTTGGATCATGTTAGGGTCGTTTTTCAGGCAGCAGGGACCCATTAGCTGAGAGAGAGATGAAGCAGGGACCCCTTAGCTGAGAGAGAGAGAGAGAGAGATAGATGAAGCAGGGACCCCTTAGCTGAGAGAGAGATGAAGCAGGGACCCCTTAGCTGAGAGAGAGAGAGAGAGAGAGAGAGAGAGAGAGAGAGAGATAGATGAAGCAGGGACCCCTTAGCTGAGAGAGAGAGAGAGAGAGAGAGAGAGAGAGATGAAGCAGGGACCCCTTAGCTGAGAGAGAGAGAGAGAGAGAGAGAGATGAAGCAGGGACCCCTTAGCTGAGAGAGAGAGAGATGAAGCAGGGACCCCTTAGCTGAGAGAGAGAGATGAAGCAGGGACCCCTTAGCTGAGAGAGAGAGAGAGAGAGAGAGAGAGAGAGAGATGAAGCAGGGACCCCTTAGCTGAGAGAGAGACAGAGATGAAGCAGGGACCCCTTAGCTGAGAGAGAGAGAGAGAGAGATGAAGCAGGGACCCCTTAGCTGAGAGAGAGAGAGAGAGAGAGAGAGAGAGAGAGAGAGAGAGAGAGAGAGAGAGAGAGAGAGAGAGATGAAGCAGGGACCCCTTAGCTGAGAGAGAGAGAGATGAAGCAGGGACCCCTTAGTTGAGAGAGAGAGAGAGAGAGAGAGAGAGAGAGAGAGAGAGAGAGAGAGAGAGAGAGAGAGAGATGAAGCAGGGACCCCTTAGCTGAGAGAGAGACAGAGATGAAGCAGGGACCCCTTAGCTGAGAGAGAGAGAGAGAGATGAAGCAGGGACCCCTTAGCTGAGAGAGAGAGAGAGAGAGAGAGAGAGAGAGAGAGAGAGAGAGAGAGAGAGATGAAGCAGGGACCCCTTAGCTGAGAGAGAGAGAGATGAAGCAGGGACCCCTTAGCTGAGAGAGAGAGATGAAGCAGGGACCCCTTAGCTGAGAGAGAGAGAGAGAGAGAGAGAGATGAAGCAGGGACCCCTTAGCTGAGAGAGAGACAGAGATGAAGCAGGGACCCCTTAGCTGAGAGAGAGAGATGAAGCGGGGACCCCTTAGCTGAGAGAGAGAGAGAGAGAGAGAGATGAAGCAGGGACCCCTTAGCTGAGAGAGAGAGAGAGAGAGATGAAGCAGGGACCCCTTAGCTGAGAGAGAGAGAGATGAAGCAGGGACCCCTTAGCTGAGAGAGAGAGATGAAGCGGGGACCCCTTAGCTGAGAGAGAGAGAGATGAAGCAGGGACCCCTTAGCTGAGAGAGAGAGATGAAGCGGGGACCCCTTAGCTGAGAGAGAGAGAGAGATGAAGCAGGGACCCCTTAGCTGAGAGAGAGAGAGAGAGATGAAGCAGGGGCCCCTTAGCTGAGAGAGAGAGAGATGAAGCAGGGACCCCTTAGCTGAGTGAGAGAGAGATGAAGCAGGGACCCCTTAGCTGAGAGAGAGAGATGAAGCAGGGACCCCTTAGCTGAGAGAGAGAGAGAGAGAGATGAAGCAGGGACCCCTTAGCTGAGAGAGAGATGAAGCAGGGACCCCTTAGCTGAGAGAGAGATGAAGCAGGGACCCCTTAGATGAGAGAGAGATGAAGCAGGGACCCCTTAGCTGAGAGAGAGAGAGAGAGAGAGAGAGAGAGAGAGAGAGAGAGAGAGATGAAGCAGGGACCCTCCCACTACATTATTGTATAAAATTGTGTTTCAGATTTTCATAGATTCTTTTTTTTACTGTCATAGTAGGCTACAGGGTGGGGTGACGAGCTATCATCGTGGTGTCGTTTTCTAGCTATCACCTAAAAAGGTGAAGAGCTATAACCTCACCTGCAGTGATAGGTGATACGCTGTCACCTGTTGTGATAGCTAGAACTACATAGTGGTGATGGCTCATAACTCCACCTTGTAAGGAGTAGTTCACCCACAAAATGTTTTTTTTTCTTTCTATTGATTATTCACACAATGGAAACTTCTTTTTGTATATTTGTTGCATTCCTAAGACACATTTTTGATTATAGTAAATGTACGCCCATTGATTCTGGATGGGGACCCGAATGCGTCCGGAATCATAATGGAGGTACATTTATTGTATCAAATTATGGTCTTAGGAATAAAACAAAAACAAAAAAGAATATCCATGAATTCCAAGTGTCCATGGCATGAGTAATCAATAGAAAAAAGTCATTTTGGGGGTGAACTACTCCTTTAATCCCTGACTGGGACTGTAAAGGAGGTGGGGCTACAGCATGTACAGTAGTCTATAACAGAAACACAGAAACAGACAGCAACCATTTTGATCCTCACACAATAAGTGATCTGAACATCTGGACAACATATTGGATTACAAAACAAACCAGAAGAACTTAAACTTGATGTAAAGTAAGTGTTGTTGTTTTATCACTAGGCTACTACATCCATTGTTTTACAAAGAAACAGTGTACAGCCTACTTTATGGTTTCTAATAATAATAATAGGCTACCACTCCCTGTCTCTGCCTGTCTTGTTCTTGTGGTTACATGTTTCATGTCACCAGCAAAATATGTCTAGACAGAGCAGAACATTTAAGAGCAGAGCATTCTGAATATGATTAAGTCTATTATTTAACACAGGGGTTCCCAAACTTTTTTGTCTCAGGGACCCCGTGAATATAATTTTTTTTAAAAATCTGAGGCACCCCTACATTCTAATTTTCACTCCCAGCACCTCATATTTATTGCATATCGTTGTTGTCGGGTGGAAACCTTGTATGTTCAAAACCGTTCGTTTTGGGTTAGGGTTATTTATCATCTATAAAATGTACTCGCGATGCGAGGCGTTGTGTGCTTGTAGATCGGCTGTTTTCACTAGTTTTGTGCGACAGTCTTGTATGATGAAGCAGGGCTTTTCTTTACCAAAAGACGTACACATTTGAAACTTGGAGATACGAGGTTTCTGCCCGACAGTGACGATATTTTAGTGATTATGTTGCGAGGAAATGTTGAGATAATAGTCATTTTAGTTAGAAGTGACTGAAAATAACTTTGTACTTCAAGTTTAAAATGATACTAAATATTTTTTCATGTGTCCAAATAAATTCCAAATATTATCAAATGATCTTGCTGTCACGGCACCCCAGGGTGCCCCGTCACCCACTTTGAAAACCCCTGATGTAACACAATAAGTGACACGTGGATTTGGTATAATTATGACTGTTTAAAACCTGTGTCAGTTTCCCCTTTCTAATCGTCTGAAACCTGCTTGGTTTCCATAGTGAGTTAACAGTGTGATCCGGTCTAGAGCCCGCCTACTGTATCCTGTCGTTTGCACTCACACACATAGGCGATTTTAAGGGGTGTCCTAGGGTGCACGTGCACCCCCTGGCCGCCAGGCGGCCATTTTGATTTTTTTTTTTTTTGTAATGTAACTTTATTTTATAATTATTAAATAAAACAGTGATCGTGATTTGTAAAATGTGCGCAAAAAGAGAGGTGGAGGGGCAAGTATAGTAGTTCACTCGACACTGACAGTAATGCTAATGAACGTGAACCAGAGGAGGTGGACGGAGCTTGCAGCAGCAGTGATCCAGCCACCGACATCACTGTGGAAGGCTCGCCGTTGCCGGAGACCGAGGCCCCGGTTCCTCCACAGCAAGCAAGCCCCACTCCAGACTCAACTGTTGTTACCCCAGGCCCAGACCCAGAGGAGCCAAATGAAGCCAACTTTGTTCATGAAAGAGACCCTTGCCATGGCCCGGATAAAGCCAAGCAGTTTTTGGCTTTGGGTCCATATCAGCCAGAAGATGTAGAATGTCCATTAAAGGCCGCTGGCGAAAAACAACGCAAATTCAGAAAGGAGTGGTTTAAAGATTTTGCCTGGCTGGAGTATAGCGTGCGCCATGACCGGGCGTTCTGCTTTCCATGTCGGGCATTTGGTTCTGAGAACGCCGAGCAAGCTTTCAGGAGGACAGGTACATAAAGACACATCTCTGTTTACACAATGCTGTTGTACTCCCTCCAAGTGCATAGTCTATTATGTTTCCCTTTTTTCAACTGTTTCGTTATATTGAAGAGAATGTGCGCAAAAAAAAAGAAATGGAGGACACGACACTGTTTGAAAAGAAACTTGCTTTTTTTCAAGAGAAGGGAATGCATAATTCTGATTCATTTGGTACATTAAAACACGTCTACACACTGTACCTCACCATACCAGTTACGAGTGCTTCAGCTGAGCGCAGCTTCTCTACTTTGAGACAACTAAAAACGTATTTACGGACAACCATGACTGATAAAAGAGTGTCAGATATAGGCATTTTACAGATTGAGAAAATACACGAAATTAAAGTGCAGAAAATAATTGAAAGGTTTGCAAGTGCCAAAACCCGGAGGCTGCAGTTCATTGTGTAATAAGGATGTGTCTACTATTTGTTTTTGTGAAATGCTTATTTGACACTGTAAATGACTGCTTGATTGCTTGATGAATGATGATTAACTTGATGTTTGGCTTTATATGTCCTGGCTGTGCTGCCTCTGTCTGCAAAATAAGTAAATAAATCCTATAGATAGACATATGGTGTCTAGAAAAAGAAGCACCTGTTTTACACTTTTTTTTGTTTATATTGTGTTACATTTGGGTACAAAATTAACTGCAGAAATCCGCTAAAACAACATTACAAAACCGCTAATATCCGCAATTGTTTGCGCTGCGCGCGCGTGCATGAGGTAAAAAGAGGTCGTGCACCCCCTGCTGGAAGAGGCTAGAATCGCCTATGCTCACACATGCATGCACGCAGTGTTTCCTTTCCAGACCGGATCTGCAACATGCAAAGAGACTTTATTTTATATCCACTATGGTGGAACTACTTCACCAGTTTACTGTAAACCTTGTGATTTAGGGCCAAATTTGGGGAAGCTGATCATGTGAAAGAGAAGCAGTAGGGTGTGGTTTGCTTTGAGTATTTAATGTTTGTGAATGTAGTATAAAGGTTTTAGGTTATAATCAAAATAATCTGTAAAAAGAAGAAAAGAAGAAACAATACATTGTTTTAATAAAGGAACTGCTGAACCAGTCGACGTCTCAAAGCTGCAGTCAATAACTTAGTTTAGTGAATAAAACATTATTTTAACCATGGTAGCACTAGGCACCTTGTCGCATTAGGCACTCTGTTGCACCAAGCACCTTGTTTTTGTTGTTTGTTAGTCTTGTTTTGTTTCTTGTTTTATGTCCTGAGGACAACGGATGAAATTTAGCTTTAAGCTAACTGGTTTACACTAATATTTTTGTATGTTGTATTATGCAATATCTCAATATCTCTGTGTCCATGAACTGGTACTGTCCTGTCCAAATAAACAAATAAAGTAAAGTAAAGTAAAGTAGAGTATGTTAATTAATAGTAGTATTAACATGATATTCCAACGTCTACCTCAGACCAGCTGTTAGTTCTGTTGTTGCAACAGCTGTGTCTCTGTGGTCTAGTAGGACCCCTGTTGGTTGACAAGAGCTATTGCATGCATCTGCATCTACTGTAGTCTCAGCATTATGTTGGTGATATTGTTGCCTCATAGCATAGCAGGTTCAAAAGAATATTACACTTTTCAAGAGACCTGTTGTCTGCAACTATACATGATTGTTCTTTTTTTATTTTACTGTGTATGGGAGTATGTTTTAAAAGGCACTGGGAAAATGGCTGAAAGGCTACAATAGATACTGATCATTAATGCATGCATCTCGCTAGATTCTATGTTGTGTTTTCTGATCTATTTTATTGACTAACCTTGACAGGTTTAATAGAGAGCAACATGGAGAGCAAGAAGGAGGAAGCTGACAAACATCACATCCACAGAGCAGAGTCTCCAACATTCAGGTGTCTATGATGAAAAGTATAAATGTCTAAATATGAAAGTCCTACTACGTTGGTACTTTAGCACCTGTTATCCAGACTGTGGTAGAATGTACATCTCACTTCTAAAATGATCACTTCTCCACTGTCCTCATCAACAACAACATCTGGTGTATTATCTATAATGTCTGAAAATGTATCATTTCATTATTGCACAGTTTGAACATGTCTTTTACATTTTGACAGATAATATAAAATATGGACTAATGTGTCCTTAACTAATAAATCAACAATGCTGTCAGGCCTAGCAATGTCTATTTCCTTATATAAAAAGCAGACATAAATATATGTTAATACGGTGGAATATTGAATACCACAGTATTGTGTTTGATACCGTGCCGTAAAAAAATCATAGTCTACCGTTGCATGCCTAACTGGGATTAAATCTCTAATCTGGTTCCTACCTACAGTATATGGGCTCTATGGCCCAACCCTAGTATCACCCTGATCAGTCTATTCTGAGCTGACTGTAGCTTGGTTTGGAGGGGTTTGTTTGTTTAGGCCCTGAAATACATGTAATGTTTGATGTTGTTTGTCATGGTGTCAGGATTGACCAGCAGAGAGCAGAGTCTCCTGTGCCCAGCTGTGTCTCCACAGACAGTGACTCATCCTCAGAGTATGAAGATGCCTTGGAGGACTGCTACAGAGAGAGAGCAGTGTCTCCTGTGCCCAGCTGTGTCTCCATGAAGAGTGACCGCTCCAAGGGAGGATGGATTGACTTCAAAGATGAACACCACTCTACTGATCAGAGGTCAGGTTGGAAAACTGTTGGAAAACAACACATGGTTTAGACTCAGTAGAGGCTACTTTGTCTTTCTATTTAGATGTATTAATAAAAAATATATATTCTGTCTTCAAAGTAATGTTTTCAATGTTAACACAACCCCCAGTGTCCCTATTCTTGGGTGAATATCAGATCTGCAAGTTATAAAACACCAGCATGTATTGAGATTTGGTGTAGAGTTCTCAAATTCTGCCCGACCCGACCCGACCCGGGCCGGGCCGAGCCTCAGGCTCTGTCTGAGAACAGGCCTTGTCTGTCTGTCTGTCTGCACCGCGGCACTGAAGCCAGAGCAATGGATCAAGGATAATCGGTGACGCTTGCAGACTGGTTTTAATTTGCTGGGGTGACGTCACAAACATATCCTTTGGATATTCAGCCTCGTCAGCCAGAGCATAGCAGCTCCGTGGTGGAGCAGCTGCAATGGAAGCTTTTATCTGTGTGATGTTAACTCATCCAGTGCCCGGAATCTCCACTAGAGGGCGCCCAGTGGCCAGAGAATCCACCATAGACATACGCTGTATATGCACAAGCCGTGCGCAGCCATGACACGCGTGAACACTTTCCTTTGTGTCATGAACAGGAACAGGATGAAGTTAGCCTGAAGTTAGCTATTGGCTACCACTCATTTTAGAAGCCCAATTTTCTGCGATTAGCCGTGATTAGACCTCATGGATATGCATGGAACAGAGAAAATGAGCTCCAAAGATCCTGGATTGCATTGGAGTGGACGGCAGATATCGGCGGCGCGACGCTCTCGCGGGCAGATGTAAACAAATCGCGGCCGGCAGCCTGTCTCCTGGTATCGCCTCCATGCTCTGGACACTGTGCTGGGAGACACAGCAAACCTTCTTGCCACAGTGCGCATTGATGTGCCATCCTGGATGAGCAGCACTACCTGAGCAACTTCTGTGGGTTGCAGATACCGCCTCATGCTACCTCTAGTGGTCAGGGCACTGGCAAAATCCAAAACTAACCAAAAATCTGCCAGAAAGGATGAGGACAGGCAAATGGTCTGTGGCCACCACCTGCAAAACCATTCCTTTTTTAGGAGTTGTCTTGCAAATTGCCTCATTTTCACCTGTTGTCTTTTCCATTTGCACAACAGCAGATGAAACTGATTCAGAATCAGTGTTGCTTCCTAACTGGCCAGGTTGATATCCCAAAAGTGTGATTGACTTGGAGTTACATTGCAATGATTATGCGTTCCCTTTATTTTTTTTGAGCAGTGTATATAGGCCTATATATTTTTGAGACCAACTTTTTATTATATTTTCCTTTTTTTCTTAAAATGTTTTCAGAGCAGGAGACATTACATTGCATTGCATATCATTACTTCATTATTTCATTTGTAGAGTTGCCTACTGGCAATGGCATATGGCAAAAGGAAGGAAGGTTTGGAGAGACCAGAAAAGTGTTTCTCCATATTAACCCATGGTACATCAACATCATTATCAAACCATCTCATCAAGGGCCTGAGCATAATAGAGAAATAATAACGATGAACCTCCTGCATTCCTACTATTTTGGAGCATTAGATTACTGATTTGTGGGTGTTGTTCACTCCATGTACATTTAAACACCAAGCTCTGTAGCTTCTCCCAGAGTCCCGGGGGTGGTGGTAGGTGAATCATACTCACAAGGAAATTTATTTTGGGAAGAATGTGGGTCTTAACTACCGAAAGCCTGGCTGAGAGGGAGATCTGAAAGCATATGGCATGGCGTTTGCGACCAACCTGGATATTTTGACAAGGACTTAAGGAGGATTGTATTGCATCAACATCAACATAAAAGCACCACGCGTTGATAACCTCACCTTATAGAGACGATCCGCTCGTCTGGTAAGATATTATTAATTCCATATGCATTCTGGTTAAGTTTTGGGTTTATATATCAGTCTGCTGCTGCTGTGTTTGGTGCATCACCGTTGATTGCGTTGAAGGAGGAAATATAAATCACAGGCAGCGAGGGGAGAGAATGAGAGATGTACTGTATGACAACAGGGACAGATATGACAAATGCATCATTCATAATCAAAATAAGTTATATCACATGGTCAAAAGACCATGTATTTAATAACTTTATATTAAAAAAAGTGAAAATGTCCGATATCCAAGCTCACAACTTGACACATAGATGCATTTGTACAGATTAAGGCTGGGCAGTATATTGAAAATGTATCGATATCGATGTATCAACATGCAGGGTATACATACTGTATGAAGACAGCTTGAAATGAGGTAATGGTATGTGTCAAATTAATTAACAGACACACTATGCATGCACGTAGCACATGCAAAAAAGCAGTCCATCTGTAACCAGGTGTGGTTATTTCAATAAAACCATTGCTGGAAAATGGAAATAAGCATTTAATTTCTTTATTCTATGTGTACTATGCAGTGTGCATGCATGGATATGATATTCATTATGTGGGTTAGGCAGGCAGTGGACCTAAAGCAGAAAAAACATGAAACACAATATAATGCAATCGTTTTGACTAATATTGTGAGTAATATCAATATGGAGGTATTCAACTAAGTTATCGAATATCAAAGGTTTTCCTAATATCGCCCAGGATAAAACAGATGTAGAGAGATCATTATGATGATTATGCAAAATAAATGCAAGGTGATTAGGTCTATGTAATACGTTTTACACACCTATGGAACTGTCAAACACACACGCGCGCACACACACACACACACACACACACACACACACACACACACACACACACACACACACACACACACACACACAGTCTCTGTGTCCTAATTTAAATATATGTGATTTGTGTAGAACTAGTGTGACTAGTTGATGAATACATGTACTGTTTGATGTTGGTTGTCATGGTGTCAGGGTTGACCAGCAGAGAGCAGTGTCTCCTGTGCCCAGCTGTGTCTCCATGAAGAGTGACCGCTCCAAGGGAGGATGGATTGACTTCAAAGATGGACACCACTCTACTGATCAGAGGTCAGTATGGAAAACTGTCACTATGGGTTTCCTACAGTTAGTGCAGCATCTACAATTAGCCTTTAATTCTGAATCAGAGGTGTAAGCTACATGTTGAAAACCACAGCCAAAACTAGAAAATAACATTTCTAAGAAATTTTAAGTGTGCCTGCAGCTCGCTAAGTATGTGCAGACCTTGTGTAGAGGTTGGTGTTAGTGTTAGCATTAGTGGTTAGCTGTTGGGACTGTGGGACCACCCACCGAGTTTGAGACCAGTAACATATTGGGAAGTAGAGTTATGGCTGTTTAAAGCCCAGCCAATAGGAAGACAGAAAGGGCGGGGCAGTTATTACGTGCCAAAATTAGCAGGAAGATTATTAACTAACTATTTATATAAGTATGGCGGATTACAATAAGTGTTTTGTCATTGCATGGCAGGCACACTTAGATATATGTTGAATTGTTGATACAGTGGAATACCATATACCACTGTATTTTAGTGTGGTTTCCCAGAGGGCAACTCACTATACTGTAGTTAGTGTGGTTGCATAGAGGGAAACACACTATACGGTAGTTAGTGTGGTTGCAGAGAGGGAAACACAATATAGTTCTAGTCTAGTTTTATTATTATTTTCCTGGATAAACAATCCAGACTATAAATGGTAAGTATATTGAGTTCAATGGGGGAGTGGTTCTAGCTCCAGGATTGGTCGAGCTTCAACTGGCAATTTGGCTACAATATACTGTGCCGATTGAGCTTGGCAGATTTCACTCAGGTTATTTTCATCTCACTCATGTCACTTTGTCTGTTGACTTCACTCATTTAGGTTGTGCAATGTAGTTTCAAATGCAGCCATGGGCTGGCACGCTTTTGAGAGTTAGAAACAAATGAGTCCTGCGTGACAGGTCTGATCTTGGCAGCTTGCCACAGAATGAGCCGATCTCAATAGGCACTAACGGTAGGCAACCACACTTGCAATTTCCCAGAATTGCATCTTTCTAGTTCAGGGATTTTCAAAGTGGGTGACGGGACACCCTGGGGTGCCGTGACAGCAGTCCAGGGGTGCTGCGAGATAATTTGATAATATTTTGAATTTATTTGGACACTGGACAAACAAAAAAGGGATTTTGCATCATTTTAATCTTGAAGTACAAAGTTATTTTCAGCCAGTTCTAACCAAAATGGCTATTATCTCAATGTTTTCCTCGCAACATAATCACTCAAATTCGGCATAAATATAAGGTGCTAGGAGTGAAAATTATGAATATAATGTAGGGGTGCCCCGGATGGGAAGAAATATATATGGGGTGCCTTGAGCCAATAATGTTTGGGAACCACTGTTCTAGTTGTTTGATACCGTACCGTACTGTAAGAATTCATACCGTTGCATGCCTAACTGGGAGCCAGTTTAAATCTCTAATCTGGTTCCTACCTACAGTATATGAACTCTATGGCCCAACCCTAGTATGACCCTGATCAGTCTATTCTGAGCTGACTGTAGCTTGGTTTGGAGGGCTTTGTTTGTTTAGGCCCTGAAATACATGTAATGTTTGATGTTGGTTGTCATGGTGTCAGGGTTGACCAGCAGAGAGCAGTGTCTCCTGTGCCCAGCTGTGTCTCCATGAAGAGTGACCGCTCCAAGGGAGGATGGATTGACTTCAAAGATGGACAGCACTCTACTGATCAGAGGTCAGTATGGAAAACTGTCACTATGGGTTTCCTACAGTTAGTGCAGCATCTACAATTAGCCTTTTATTCTGAATCAGAGGTTGAAGCGACATGTTGAAAACCACAGCCAAAACTAGAAAATAAAATTTCTACGAAATGTGTGCCTGCAGCTCGCTAAGTATGTGCAGACCTTGTGTAGAGGTTGGTGTTAGTGTTAGCATTTTTAGCATTAACTTCAGCATTAGCATTGTATTAGCATTAGCATGTTTAGCATTAACATGTTTACCATTAGTATTTTTAGCATATATCTTTTTGTATTGGCACGTTTAGTATTAGCATTTTTAACATTAGCCTTAACATTACAAATTTTAACATTAGCATTAGCATTAGCGGAGGTAGCGGTTAGCATTAGTGGTTAGCTGTTGGGACTGTGGGACCACCCACCGAGTTTGAGACCAGTAACGTATTGGGAAGTAGAGTTATGGCTGTTTAAAGCCCAGCCAATAGGAAGACAGAAAGGGCAGGGCAGTTATTACATGCCAAAATTAGCAGGAAGATTATTAACTAACTATTTATAAAAGTATGGTGGTACCCAGGGGGCAAACCAGCCTTTTTTTTAGGAAACCTGCATTTGCCCCGACATAAAAGGTTGTCCACCAGAAATATTATCTATGACCCAGTAGGATCACAACCTATATGGACAACCCGGTCAATTTGTACGGCAAAGTTCCAATATGGCCGCCTCAATATTAGCCCCTATTAGTTTTAATGGGGGGTGAATAGGGAAACATTTTAAACTGAGGGATATTTCCACGAAACTTCACAGGTTGATCAATGGTGTACATATGAACATTTTTTGTATTGCAAGTTTCCATGAAATCCAATATGGCCGCCACAATATGGCTGCCATAATCTAAGGACCCAGAAAATAGGTTTTTCTGAACCAGATGAGCTAGAAACGCAAACTTGGTGTCTATTTCATGGTGTCTGACCATGGGAGACTCAATGGAATAGCTAATTTTATTATTGGGTGTGTCTGGACCTTTATTGTGCATATTTGCAAGATGGTGGATTCCCAAAATAGAGCTTTAACATCATTTCTACCATGATTGTTGACTGCTTTTGCAAATACAAGCAATATGAATCCATTTGCTAAGATTTATGGCACAGAAGGGACTTATACCTGTATTATTCTTGAGTCTGCATGTTGTCAAAATGGCTGTAAACGAGATATTATATTTCCTGTCCGATTCTACTGTATGTAGTTGTAGCAATGACTTCAGATAAAATCAGAGACCAAAACAATGTATCTTAGAAATTATTTTTTTATTTAAAAAATTAATAAAAAAAATAAATAAATGAATGCAACTGCCTTTTTGGGTCTTTCACACATAGACATGCACATGCTTTCCAACAACTTCAGCTTCAGGGAAATTATAATGAACACATGATTAAAACAGGCTGCATTATAATGCAAATAATTGCTAGTCACTATCACTGTCATGTGTACCTATCCTGCTGCATCTTGTCTCCAGTCCTTGGCAACAACACCCCAAGTAGCATGCAATTCCCTTCTTCACACATCACCCGAGAGAGACTTGGAGTAGAACCGCTGCTCCTTCACTTGGAAAGGAGTCAGCTTAGGTGGTTCGGGCATCTAGTACGGATGCCCCCCGAGCGCCTTCCTAGGAAGGTCCTCGATGCACGTCCCACTGGGAGGAGACCCCGTGGCAGACCTAAGACCAGATGGACGGATTATATCTCCAGACTGGCCTGGGAACGCCTCGGTATACTCCCAGAGGGAGTGGAGGATGTTACGCAGGATAAGGAAATCTGGAAGTCTCAGTTGGAACCGTTACCCCCGCGACCCGATTCCGGATAAGCGGTTGAAGATGGATGGATGGATGGATGGCACATGAACAGTTTTTCTGGCAGCCTTTGATACAGCTACATGATATTACCTTGTCCATTGATATAGGCCAGGCTGGCTCTGTAGATGGACAGGGGACTGCCTTCCCATCACTGAGAGACCATCCATATTCAGTGAAGCAAGGGATGTCTGGCTTCGCGATGTGTGCAGTTTTATCTATTATGGCTGCAAGAGCAGCTCTTTTCAGGTGCAGGCCAAAGGCATTTTCTGTAGGTGGCAGCAGCTTCAACAGGGTTGATCGGTTATTTAGGAACTTGTACACTCTCAGCTTTGCCAGGTCAAAGTCCTCCGAATGGTCAGCTTTTGATGCATATACAGCTATTGTGAGGTCTCTAGCCTGATTCTTGACATCCTCTGAGAGGGAATAAGAGGAATTTTCACCAAACTCCTGAAGTGCAGGGAGATCTAGACCCATGCTGGTCTTGAACCATGCCTTCTTTCCAGTGAAAAAGGGATAGCTGGTGGTATCTCTGCCACTCAGGCTGTGAATAAAGGGCAGGGCACGACACTGTGCGAGTCCAAGGGCTGAGACCATGTGATGGATAGGAAGATATGCATCCTGCTCTGTTCTCACCCACAGCTCTGGAAGGTCTAGGAGGTGGGTGGCAGCATGATATAGATGCCTATATCATGCTGCCGCCATGGGAAGGCAGTCCCCTGTCCATCTACAGAGCCAGCCTTGCCTATATCAATGGACAAGGCAATATCATGTAGCTGTATCAAAGGCTGCCAGAAAAACTTTTCATGTGCGAAGAAGGGAATTGCATGCTACTTGGGGTGTCGTTGCCAAGGACTGGAGACAAGATGCAGCAGGATAGGTACACATGACAGTGATAGTGACTAGCAATTATTTGCATTATAATGCAGCCTGTTTTAATCATGTGTTCATTATAATTTCCCTGAAGCTGAAGTTGTTGGAAAGCATGTGCATGTCTATGTGTGAAAGACCCAAAAAGAGAGTTGCATTCATTTCATTGAGATAATCTCTCTCTTTTTTTATTAATTTTTTTAATAAAAAAATAATTTCTAAGATACATTGTTTTGGTCTCTGATTTTATCTGAAGTCATTGCTACAACTACATACAGTAGAATCGGACAGGAAATATAATATCTCGTTTACAGCCATTTTGACAACATGCAAACTCAAGAATAATACAGGTATAAGTCCCTTCTGTGCCATAAATCTTAGCAAATGGATTCATATTGCTTGTATTTGCAAAAGCAGTCAACAATCATGGTAGAAATTATGTTAAAGCTCTATTTTGGGAGTCCACCATCTTGCAAATATGCACAATAAAGGTCCAGACACACTCAATAATAAAATTACCTATTCCATTGAGTCTCCCATGGTCAGACACCATGAAATAGACACCAAGTTTGCGTTTCTAGCTCATCTGGTTCAGAAGTTAGAGGCAAAACCTATTGTCTGGGTCCTTACATTATGGCGGCCATATTGTGGCGGCCATATTGGATTTCATGGAAACTTGCAATACAAAAAATGTTCATATGTATACCATTGATCAACCTGTGAAGTTTCGTGGAAATATCCCTCAGTTTAAAATGTTTCCCTATTCACCCCCCATTAAAACTAATAGGGGCTAATATTGAGGCGGCCATATTGGAACTTTACCGTACAAATTGACCGGGTTGTCCATATAGGTTGTGATCCTACTGGGTCATAGATAATATTTCTGGTGGACAACCTTTTATGTCGGGGCAAATGCAGCACACCTTCCTTTGCCCCCTGGGTATGGATTACAATAAGTGTTTTGTCATTGCATGGCAGGCACACTTAGATATATGTTAATACAGTGGAATACCATATACCACTGTGTGGTTTCCCAGAGGGCAACTCACTATACTGTAGTTAGTGTGGTTGCATAGAGGGAAACACACTATACTGTAGTTAGTGCGGTTGCAGAGAGGGAAACATAATATAGGTCTAGTCTAGCTTTATTATTATTTTCCTGGATAAACAATCCAGATTATAAATAGTAAGTCTATTGAGTTCAATAGGGGAGTGGTGCTAGCTCCAGGATTGGTCGAGCCAGTTCTAACCAAAATGGCTATTATCTCAATGTTTTCCTTGCAACATAATCGCTCAAATACGGCATAAATATAAGTTGCTAGGAGTGAAAATTATGAATATAATGTAGGGGTGCCTCGGATGGAAAGAAATATATATAGGGGTGCCCTGAGCCAAAAATGTTTGGGAACCACTGTTCTAGTTGTTTGATACTGTACCGTACTGTAAGAATTCATACCGTTGCATGCCTAACTGGGAGCCAGATTAAATCTCTAAACTGGTTCCTACCTACAGTATATGGGCTCTATGGCCCAACCCTAGTATGACCCTGATCAGTCTATTCTGAGCTGACTGTAGCTTGGTTTGGAGGGGTTTGTTTGTTTAGGCCCTGAAATACATGTAATGTTTGATGTTGGTTGTCATGGTGTCAGGGTTGACCAGCAGAGAGCAGTGTCTCCTGTGCCCAGCTGTGTCTCCATGAAGAGTGACCGCTCCAAGGGAGGATGGATTGACTTCAAAGATGGACAGCACTCTACTGATCAGAGGTCAGTATGGAAAACTGTCACTATGGGTTTCCTACAGTTAGTGTAGCATCTACACTTAGCCTTTAATTCTGAATCAGAGGTTGAAGCTACATGTTGAAAACCACAGCCAAAACTAGAAAGACATATTCTACCTGTGCATGCAGCTCGCTAAGTATGTGCCGACCTTGTGTAGAGGTTGGTGTTAGTGTTAGCATTTTTAGCATTAACATCAGCATTAGCATTTTATTAGCATTAGCATGTTTAGCATTAACATGTTTAGCATTAGTATTTTTAGCATTTCTTTTTTTTTGTATTGGCATGTTTAGTATTAGCATTTTTAACATTAGCCTTAACATTAACATTTTTAACATTAGCATTAGCGGAGGTAGCGATTAGCATTAGTCGTTAGCTGTTGGGACTGTTGGACCACCCACCGAGTTTGAGACCAGTAACGTATTGGGAAGTAGAGTTATGGATGTTTAAAGCCCAGCCAATAGGAAGACAGAAAGGGCAGGGCAGTTATTACATGCCAAAATTAGCAGGAAGATTATTAACTAACTATTTATATAAGTATGGCGGATTACAATAAGTGTTTTGTCATTGCATGGCAGGCACACTTAGATATATGTTAATACAGTGGAATACCATATACCACTGTATTTTAGTGTGGTTTCCCAGAGGGAAACTCACTATACTGAAGTTAGTGTGGTTGCATAGAGAGCAACACACTATACTGTAGTTAGTGCGGTTGCAGAGAGGGAAACATAATATAGTTCTAGTCTAGCTTTATTATTATTTTCCTGGATAAACAATCCAGACTATAAATAGTAAGTCTATTGAGTTCAATGGGGGAGTGGTGCTAGCTCCAGGATTGGTCGAGCCAGTTCTAACCAAAATGGCTATTATCTCAATGTTTTCCTTGCAACATAATCGCTCAAATACGGCATAAATATAAGTTGCTAGGAGTGAAAATTATGAATATAATGTAGGGGTGCCTCGGATGGAAAGAAATATATAAAGGGGTGCCCTGAGCCAAAAATGTTTGGGAACCACGTAGTTGTTTGATACCGTACCGTACTGTAAGAATTCATACCGTTGCATGCCTAACTGGGAGCCAGTTTAAATCTCTAATCTGGTTCCTACCTACAGTATATGGGCTCTATGGCCCAGTCCTAGTATGACCCTGATCAGTCTATTCTGAGCTGACTGTAGCTTGGTTTGGAGGGGTTTGTTTGTTTAGGCCCTGAAATACATGTAACGTTTCACGTTGTCATGGTGTCAGGGTTGACCAGCAGAGAGCAGTGTCTGCTGTGCCCAGCTGTGTCTCCATGAAGAGTGACCGCTCCAAGGGAGGATGGATTGACTTCAAAGATGGACACCACTCTACTGATCTGAGGTCAGTATGGAAAACTGTCAGAAAACAACACATGGTTTAGACTCAGTAGAGGACACTTTGTCTTGTTTCTATTTAGATGTAGGCCTATACGCACGCACGCACGCACGCACGCACGCACACACACACACACACACACACACACACACACACACAAACACACAGAGTCTCCAACACCCAGCTGTGTGTCTATGAAGATTGACTGGTCTAAAGATATTCCCCCTGTCTTCAGTTATCAACCTGGACCTCCACACACACACACAGTATGTCAATCCTCCTATACAATATATAAACACTATAACATGACAAAGTGATCTCATGCATGTGTAACTCTGTAATTGCAGAGCCATGAGGCTCTTAGGGCAGGAGCGTATCTCCTGTTTCTGTAGCGTGAGGCAGCTTGATGTACAAGCACTGTACACCTAGCCTCGCACGGCCATCCCGAGCTACGTCATCACCAATGTGCTTCCTTTCTTGGTCTGGTGTCCCTCCCATCGAGTCTCTTTATGAGAACGTAGGTTCTTTTCCAATCAAATGGCTGCATTTGGAGCAACCCGCCTCACACCGCTCCTGATTGGTCGAGCGGCTGCTACAGCTCTAACATTTTGAAAACAAACATGGCGGCCCCCATACCCGACGCAAGTTTACAAATCGCAAATAAAAGCTGTATTAAGCAAACTTTTATCTGAAATCAACGGCATCTCATAACTTAATAATGTATTTGCTGTTCTGCCGACGATGTTTTGATGCGCTGATGACTACGGACTGGACGTGTCAGTCAAAGTGAGTAACTACGTCATCGTAAAGCGTTCTATGGAGGACTGGTTTGACCCAGCTGGGGATCGAACCCCAGATGAAACCATTCCATTCCCAAAAGAATAGCAGAGTCCTGGTAGATTCCAGCCTTCAGGTAGATTTGAACTTCAAAGTCAGAAAGGTCATAAAAAAGGCAAAGATAGCTGATCTACAAGCTCAATGTTCTGCCAATCCATCTAGAAATCTACTGTCTTGCCAATGGCAGGACGTGTGAAGCTTTGAAATGGCACATATGTATGTAACAAACTGTATGTATATCTATCTGTAATATCTATGTAACACACTATGTTAACCGTAGGTCGCTACTAAATATGAAAACCTCAAGCTCATGTCTGTCTGTCACTCTTTTGACATCACCATCTAGGAATGCCCATACTTTATATGGACATATTGTGTCAGTGTGATGTGGTCTATGACATCAAACATCTATGATATCAGACGTCAGTCATCTCCATATTTGGGAAGATATGGCTCGGATATGTGCACGTGCCTGGGCCCTTAGGGCGTCTTAGGGGGTCTTACTGGTATCTATCTGGAATATCTATCTGTGCAACCCTGTTGTTTCTACATTGAAGAGACACAAAAATTAAAATTACTTTTCATTCACATGATAAATGTATAAACATTTGTATGATTCCAGAAGTCACAGAGCAGAGTCTCCAACACCCAGCTGTGTGTCTATGAAGAGTGACACGTCTGAATGTTTATCTCTGCCAGACTGAAGGCCAATTAAGCGTCTCTCTGACTGTGGCTAAATACTAGATTGACAAGAGCCAAATTTCTTGTGCACACTGCCAATCAATGGTAAATGGTGCATTTACTGTATATAGCGCCTTTATCCAAGGTGCTTTACATAGATTGTGCATTGGATTCATTCACCCATTCACACACATTCATTACATTCACCCTTTCACACACACATTCATTACATTCACCCTTTCACACACATTCACACACAGATGGCAGAGGAAACCATATAAGGCACCACCGGGAGCAATTAGGGGTTCAGAGTCTTGCTCAAGGACACTTTGACACAGCTGCTTTTATTTTGGCCGAATATCGGAGTGCATTTCGGAGCACGTAAATACAAAAATCAACCTCACGTTATGTCAATCATGTTTGCACACTGCCGCCCGTTTCGTATTTATTTTCAGACCAGGGTTGATTTGGGTCCCTTGCGCTCTCACTCTCTGCTTGGCCAGCAAAAGTTTTTTTGCGGATTTGGGGATTTCCAAAATGGAACGAAAAAAGGCAGCAGTGTGCAACCAGCTTAACTCTGTGGGAGCCCAGGATCAAACTGGGAACCCTTCGGGAACCCTCCTTGTTCCCAGTCTGGTTCTGTACAAACATTATGGACACAAGACATTAACTATCAGTCTGGTTCTGTACAAACATTATGGACACAAGACATTAACTATCAGCATCCTTTATTGGAAACATTTCATCACATTTGCACTGAGCCTTTTCATACAGTACACACAACACCAAAACAAAGTCATCACATGGCAGATGGCACACAAGCATGCACGCAATGCAAATTTAGACGAGCAAATGGGGAAATCTTGATATTTCGACATCCCTTTAGTCAGAGGTGAGGTTAGGGTTAGGTTTTAGGCTTAGTTTTAGGCATAGTAGCATTCATCAGGTTAACATTCACCAGGTTAGCATTCAACAGCACCGGCAGGTTAGTATGGTATTTCACCAGGTTAGCATTCACCAGTGTCAGCAGGTTAGCATTTCAGAAGGGTAAAGTTCACCAGCGTCGGTGGTGTAGCATTTCACAAGGTTAGCATTCACCAGTGTCGGCAGGTTAGTATTTCACCAGTTTAGCATTTCACCAGGTTAGCATTCGCCAGCGTCAGCAGGTTAGCATTCACCACCGTCTGCAGGTTAGTATTTCACCAGGTTAGCATTTCACCAGGTTAGCATTTGCCAGCGTTGGCAGGTTAGCAGTTCACCAGGTTAGCATTCACCAGCGTCTGCAGGTTAGTATTTCACCAGGTTAGCATTTCACCAGGTTAGCATTCACCAGCGTCCGCAGGTTAGTATTTCACAAGGTTAGCATTCACCAGCATCAGCAGGTTAGTATTTCACCAGGTTAGCATTTCACAAGGGTAACATTCACCAGCGTCGGCGGTGTAGTATTTCACAAGGTTAGCATTCACCAGCATCCACAGGTTAGTATTTCACAAGGTTAGCATTTCACCAGGTTAGCATTCACCAGTGTCGGCAATTTAGCATTTACCCAGGTTAGTATTTCACAAGGTTAGCATTTCACAAGGTTAGCATTCACCAGCATCCACAGGTTATTATTTCACAAGGTTAGCATTTCACCAGGTTAGCATTCACCAGTGTCGGCAATTTAGCATTTACCCAGGTTAGTATTTCACAAGGTTAGCATTTCACAAGGTTAGCATTCACCACCATCGGCAAGTTAGCATTTCAGAAGGTTAGCATTCACCAGCATCAGACTAATTGGACGTTGCTCTGTCGGACGTCGAAAAAACATTGCAGTGTGAGCTTGTAGATAGGCTATTAGCGGGGCAGTTAAGGAGAACAATACTTCAGTTCTGGAAAGAAGCACCAACATTTTACAGAGTGTACCTCTTGGGTCATTCTTTAGAAAAATCACATTAGACACTTAATTTTCAAAATGGCCGCCAGTTTTAAAGATGGCCGCCTTTTCGGATATGTTTTACAGGACGCCAGCCAGTTAATATCGAATTTTCATAATATTGAAGTTGTTTTGTAGGTTTTAAAACATCCTGAGTTCATTTATTACACTTTTAAAGCAGCCAGAATAACCTTCTGGTTTTTGGTTGGGGTCTTTCCTCACCTGGGACCCACCAGACAGACCCCTGAGCCTATTTCAGTAATCGCTCTGCTCCTGCTCCAGAACAATGTTAAATTAGATCTGAAATATGCTCTGAAATAAAAAATTACTAGTAGCAAATAACAAAGGTCTTCCACGGGGGGTCCGGGACCCCTGGGGGGATCCTCAGAGCTACTACAGGGGGCCTGCCAAATCTATTTTTTTTCTTTAAACTTCGAATGTTTTTATGTATCCTGGTTTTATGTATTGTACTTTGATGGTTTATTAGTATTCTCAGTATTATTTATAATGTTTTTTTTTGTGTTACACAGTTATGGTTGACAGCTGTTACTGCAGGGATTGCAATAATGAAGGTATTGCAACTTTTCACTTTGGGCGCAGAACAACAACCTCTTTGTTATTGTTACCCCAAAACCCTCACCTTATTAGAGCCCATGGCCAATTACGCCCAAAGAGATTCACTACAATACAGTAATTTCAGACATGCAGGATATATTCGTCTTCATCATCATCATCTTCAATGTCCAACCTAATAGTGTTGACACAGTCTCCACCATAGCATAGAGTGAAAGGCAGGTTATTTGAGCAGCTGCACCGTCCCTTACAACCTGCTTTACAGACACATTTGATGAGCTCAAGTACTGCCTTTGGAGCAGGGAGAGCAAGAAACCTGACTGGAATATACCCTCCACTCTCTGAATTCCATCTATTTTCTTCGATTGGTGGAAGCACAGGGTATGGTATTATATGGTCAGGTATGATTTATCCTGCATTGTGACAGAGTTGGCGCGGAGGTAATGTGGTAGCAGTGCAGCACGAGTTGGAGGTAGCATCTCACCCTCCAAGTTCTTTGACAGAAATAGTTCCCATCTGAGTAATCCCAGGGTTGTTGGACCTTTTGAACTGTAAACATGGCATGCAAAATGTTCCGACTGCAATGTTGATGGAAGCTCACCATTTATAAGCTCAGGAGGAATGGCCAATGACCTTGCCAAGGTCCTTGAAGCGGTTAATGGCTTGGTCATCATCATCATTATCAAGTAGGCATTGACCCATGTCTTTTTGGTGATTCCAACAAATGTTCTTCCCCAGTCAGCACCTGAAAAACTATGTACGCAAAGGAACCCTTGACATTTGTAACATCCAATAACTTGAACTCACTCGAATATATAAATTTCCTTTTTTTGTACCGGAGGCATGGACTTGATAAGGAATCGGGGTATCAGCCTCTTCATGTGTTTGCACTTCCTCAAAATCATGTCCATTGATGAAGGTATCCTATTATGATGCCTACTTTGTCATACCTGACAAATTGCCCTGAGCTTCCATCAATTGAAAAAAATAGATGGAATTCAGAGAGTGGAGGGTATGTCCAGTCAGGTTGCTTGCCCTCCCTGCTGCAAAGGCAGTACTTGAGCTCATCAAATGTGGCTGCAAAGCAGGTTACAAGGGACGGTGCAGCTGCTCAAACAATAACCTGCCTTGCACTCTCCTCCCTGCAAATGATATAGTGGAAACTGTCAACACTATTAGGTAGGACATGTATAGTAGAGGATGACACGGGAGTGGATTTTCACTCCTGTCCCGTCCCACTCCCGCAGAAAAAATCCTGTCCCATCCCAATCCTGGGCCAGAGTAAAAAAATAAATCCCGTCCTGTCCCACTCCTGTACAATGACTCCTGGTCCCATCCCGCTCCTGGTCAAAATCACTCCCGTTCACATCCCGCTCCCGAAAAGAAATAAAAAAATAAAATCGCGCAGATGTTTTTCTATTTTGATCCATATTATATTTGATATCATGTTTATTATTATATAATGTATAATTTAATTTTATAATGTTTGCAGTTCAAAGACCTCACTTTTCTGTGCAATTTATTTCTGCGATTTGATGAACTGGTCTGGGATGATTCCCGCTCCTGCCCACTCCTGTTGATTTTCATTCCTGTCCCGTCCCGATCCTGGCATTAATACAAATTTGACTCCTGTCCTGCGGGAATCCCACGGGACCCACGGGAATTCCTGTCAAATGTCATCCTCTAATGTATAGTAGTGAATTTCTTTGGGTACAATTGACCGTGAGCTCTTTAAGAGGATAGGGTGCGGGTTTTGGGGTGACGATAACAAAGAGGTGTGTGTGTGTTGTGTTGTCAGTGTGAGTGCAGCGCAATAAATTGACATGTTAGACTGCGCGCCCAAAGTGAGAAGTTGCAATACCTTAATTCTTGCAATCCCTGCTGTAACACCTGTGAACCTGTCTGTCTAACACAAAAATGTAATAAATAATACTGAGAATACTAATAAAAACAGTTAAAGAAAAGAAAAGAACTTCCCCATCAAGATTCGGCAGGCCCCCTGTAGTAACTCTGAGGACCCCCTAGGGGTCCCGGACCCCCTGTGGAAGACCCCTGGGTATTTGCTACTACTCATTTTTGCTTTCAGAGCCCAGTTACAACAACTTTAATGCTTCAGTTATGATCTAATTTAACATTACTCTGGAGCAGGAGCAATGCGATTACTGAGATAGGCTCAGGGGTCTGTTTGGGGGGTCCCAGGTGAGGAAAGACCCCAACCAAAAGTCAGAAAGGTTATTCTGGCTGCTTTAAAAGTGTAATAAACGAACTCAGGATGTTTTAAAACCTACAAAACAACTCTAATATTATGAAAATCGGACATTAACTGGCTGGCGTACTGTTCAGAGGCAGCCATCTTGGAAACATGGCAGCCATTTTGATGTTTCAGTGTCTAATGTGTTTTATCATAGGAACAACCCCTAAGGAGTACTTGTGAAAGGTTTTAGGTTTCTTTCCATTTCTGAAGTATTTTAGTGCAAAAATGCATTTATCTGCCCCGCTATATTATATATACATGATATACAGGCGTATATGGTGGCCAAGTGCAGTAAAATCTGAAAACACACTTTGGCGTAAATGGCAGCTAAGGTGTTTCAGGCCTTGGAGTGATATTGACACATATTGATATTATATAAGTCATTGTCTATATTCATAATAAGTTGTCTTCTCCTCCACAGAGAGAGGAATAGGAGTGGTTGTGTTGGGACAGAGCAGGCGTCCAAGGGATCCAGAACCACACCTGGACTGAAGACACCCAGTCACACCAGCAGTGGTACATTAATTAACACAGTTAATAACTGAAATGTTTGAAATGACAGAAGACATTGTCAGACTAAATGTCCACAATGTGTCATCAGTATCCATGTTTAAATAACTAGAAGCTCGGCCGCCCTTCGGGCGGTCGAGCGTCTAGTCGGCGCCCTGGCCAACTCGGGAACAATGTAAATAAGGGATGAATGCCCCGCCCTTTAATGCAAACCCCATTATACCTGTTGTCATAGGATCTGTTTTGACCATCTGTTTGCGTGTGTCCATTTATGCCCATATATGGGGATATCTGTCTGTCTACGTCCATTTTATGTCCATATATGGAGATCGCTGTAGGACCCGTTTTGACCATCTGTTTGCCCGTGTCCATTTATGCCCATATATGGAGTTATCTGTCTGTCTGCGTCCATTTTATGTCCATATATGGAGATCTCTGTAGGACCTGTATTGACCATCTGTTTGCCTGTGTCCATTTATGCTCATATATGGATACATCTGTATCTGTCTGTCTGCATCCATTTCATGCCCATATATGGAGATCTCTGTATCTGTTTGTCTGTGTCCCTTTATGCCCATTATGGAGATCTCTGTATCTGTCTGTGCCTCCGACTGTGTTGCAGACACAGTGCTGGTTCCCCCTTTAATGCAAACCCCATTATACCTGTGTCATTGGACCCGTTTTGACTTTATTATGGAGATCTCTGTATCTGTCTGTCTGTTTCCCTTTCATGCCCATATATGGGGATCTATGTATCTGTTTGTATGTGTCCTTTTATGCCCATATATGGCATATATCTCTGTCGCTTTTTGTTTGTTTCTTCTTTAAGCAGAATATGCAGCCTGCTTAAATATGCATCATTCAAGTCATACTCCCAGTCCCACGCTTTGTTGCTCTTTTCTTTTTTGGAGCGGGAGAGTTCAGCTTGAGTTTTTTTGGAGAACTTGTTTTTTGTTGGTCTTGTGCTGTTGATTTAGCTTGTCTTATGTTTGTCTCCCCCGTCTGCACCTCATCCAACTCAGATCTTGACTGATCCTTGTTTTCTTCAGTAAAAGCTCCACAGTTAATTAATTCTTCATCACCGATCTCATCAAAAACACTGTCTCCTCCTCTGTCTGCTCCTCCTGTCTGGCCAGCAGATGTTGACTGTCCCATCTGCTCCCCAGCAACAGCCTTATTAGCTTTCCATTTCGCATCCCACTCGAGTTTTCTAATTCTTTGGTTCATTTTTCTTTTTTCCTGCTCCAGTTCTTGTATATAAAGAAGGACTTCAGTCGATGTCTTGAAGGCCCGCTCCTGCAATTCCTTCCGGCTTTCCATGAACTTGCACTGATAATTTAGAAGTACTAAATTGTTACGAATTATTTCTCCTTCACCGGGGTTTAGCTTTGGTAGCTTTTCTGGAGTACTCATTTTTTGAGAGCTGCTTATAGACTATAAGCAGAGGTCTGTCAAGAGTGCTGGACTTAGCTTAGAAGCCGGATTATATACTTTCATCTGATGTCATATTGATGACATCCGTCTGACACGTATGCCACGTGATGTCAGAGCCCTTTATGATGTGATGTCACAATGAGTCAGTGCTTGCGCGAGAAGTCTCTGCCTGTGTCCCTTTTATGCCCATATACAGAGATATCTGTTGGGTGTCGGGTCGAGGCAAGGCACTGCAGTGATGTCACGATGAGTCAGCGCTTGCGCCGATTTCCTCCGGAACAGCCTGATGTCAACAATCAGCCCCGCATAAGGAGATTCCGAACGTTTCGCGCCGGTTAGGGAAAACCGCGCGTCGGGTCGGGTCGAGGCCCGGGCTCTGCACTCCGTGCCGCGGCGGGGAACGCGCGTGCCGAATCTGAAGCCGGTGGGACGAACGGTTCTCGAGATACGCGGATTACAAACAGACAGAGATTTGTCGCATTTATAGATAGATAGATGATGCTAAACATGTATCAACTCTGTATGAAAACCAGTGATCCGCTGTTATTTCTTTTGCCGGTTTTCCTTTGTTTTATTAACTTACACTTAAACCCCTTATGTTGTTAGTGGAGACCCTCAGGGCTCTTTACTAGTGTATTTTCTGTTTTCACTCACCATGAAATATCTTCACTGATAATTACACGATTTAATAGCACGGAAATTCCCACTAGGCAGAGGAAGAAAATGCACTTCAAGTTTTTCAAATCAGCCTCATGGTGGCGCTATAACAGGCCGATTAGTGCTTCTACATATAACTCCACCGATCAGTGAGGAACGTTGTACTTGTGCTCCCTAGTGGCCAAGGAAAAACCTTTGCCCTGCATCTACCTTGTATAGCACTGCCAGGCCGACTTATGTAAAGTATTTTTTCTACAAGCTTATAGATCAGCTTGTAAGTTTGTAGATTTGCTATTTTCTGTCAAAGTTTTCCCCAGAATACAGAAGCTACATACACAGCTGTGAGGATGTAAAGTTATAAATTCAACTGAATGTTTAAAATGTCTTCATTGTCTTCTCATAGCAGGTGTCAGTCCGCAGGAGGTTCTAAAGGTTTATAAGGTCGGTTTGAACCGTCTTGATCGTGTGACATACGTCACTGAAGTGCCCTCCCTCAGCAGCATCTACACAGAGCTCTACATCTCAGCAGGAGAGAGTGAAGGGGTTAATACCCAACATGAGGTGTGGCAGCTTGAGAGAGCTTCCAAGAAGAAGACCCTCCATGACCAACCAATCAAATGCTGTGACATCTTTAAGCCCCTCCTCCTTGGCAGAGACAAACCCATCAGAAGAGTTCTGACCAAGGGCATCGCTGGTATTGGAAAAACATTCTCTGTGCGTAAGTTCACTCTGGACTGGGCAAGGGGTTTGGAAAATCAAGATGTCATTCTCCTGGTTCCCTTCTCATTCCGGGAGCTGAACTTGGTCAGAGATGAGCAGCACAGTCTTCTCTCACTGATCCATCGTTTCCACGCAGAATTAAAGAAGGTCACAGCAGAGCAGCTCGCTGTCTGGAAGGTTGGCTTCATCTTTGATGGTCTGGATGAAAGCAGGTTTCCGCTGAAATTCCAGAACATTCGAAATGGTTCTCATGTCTTCCAAGAGAATGACATTGTGTCTGATGTCACAGTGACATCATCAGTGGACTTACTGTTGACAAACCTCATCGAGGGGAATCTGCTCCCCTCAGCCCTCCTATGGATAACTACCAGACCTGCAGCAGCCAATCAGATCCCTCCTGATTGTGTTGACTTGGAGACAGAAGTACGCGGGTTCACAGACCCCCAGAAGGAGGAGTTCTTCAGGAAGAGATTCAGTGATGAGAAGCTGGCCAGCAAAATCATCTCACACATGAAGACATCAAGGAGCCTCCACATTATGTGTCACATCCCAGTCTTCTGTTCGATCACCGCTACCGTTCTGGAGGAAATGTTGAAGACAGACGAAACAGAACAGCTGCCCACGACCCAGACTGCGATGTACAGCCACTTCCTGTTGGTCCAGACAAAGCGAAAGAATCTGAAGTATGACGAGACACACGAGGCAAAGAATGAAGACAAGAAAAAGAAGGCAAACAAGATGCTCAAGGCCATGACTAAGATGTACAACCACTTCCCGTTTGTCCAGACAAAGGAGAAGAAGTATGTTGAGCTCATGGAGAAGGACAGGGAGGTTCTTCTGAAGCTGGGCAAGCTGGCATTTGAACATCTGAAGAAAGGCAGTGTCATGTTCTACCAAGAAGACCTGGAAGAGTGTGGTCTTGATGTGAAAGAAGCCTCGCTGTACTCAGGAGTGTGCACAGAGATCTTCAAAGAAGAGACTGTTCAATCTGAGAGAAAGGTCTACAGCTTTGTTCATCTGAGCATCCAGGAGTTTATGGCTGCAGTCTACCTTTTCCACTGTTTCACACAGAAGAACATGAAGGTACTGGAGACATTCCTGGGAGGAGGAGGAGGACCCTCACTGACCCTGGAAGACTTCCTGTACAGAGTCATGGTAAAATCCCAGGAGAGTAAAAATGGCCACCTGGACCTCTTTGTCCGCTTCCTTCATGGCCTCTTACTGGAGTCCAACCAGAGTCTGTTAGGAGGCCTACTGGTTCAGAAAGAGAACCGTCCAGAGACCATCCAGAGAGTCATTAACAACCTGAAGGAGATGACCACTGAAGATCGCTCTCCTGAGAGAATGATCAACATCTTCCACTGTTTGATGGAAATGAACGACCACTCCGTACTTCAGGAGATCCAACAGTACCTGAAGTCAGGGGACCGCCTGTCTCCATCCCAGTGTTCAGCTCTGGCCGCCATGCTGCTGATGTCAGAGGAGGTTCTGGAGGAGTTGGACCTGAACAAATACAACACATCAGAGGAGGGGCGATGGAGACTGATCCCAGCTGTGAGGAACTGCAGAAAGGCTCGGTTAGTAGTCATGTGAATAGAAATATTACAGTTAACCCTATAATTACGAACTACGGTTGACACAAAAGTTCCAATAATACTGGGAGTGTTATAGTGACTGGTGGTATTTTGTGTACGTGTAAAGTCCACAATAAAGCAGGGTAAAAACTAGAAAGATGGAATTCAGGGAAATTGCAAATGTGGTTGCCGTGACACGAGCAGTGTTGAATTAGTCTTTGGTCGCGCCCCCACCGCTCCATCTTTTCTGAGCAGTGGTCACGCCTCTAACGCAAACAGACATGCATTGATGCCAAAACCCCCCAAGTTCACACTGTCACAACAGGGTGTTTTAACAAAGAAAGGAGCCTGTATGCATATCAATTGACCTGTAATGTACGTAGGTGTTAAGTGACTTTCGTGTGACATCGTTACCCCACCAGACCAGTGGTTTGAACCCACTGACACTCAGTAGTGGAACTTAAAATAACAATCACACCCATTGTCAAGTGAGCGGTGCCTTTTATGAGTTAATTACAACGTCCGTCCATCCGTCTGTCCGTCCGGACATACACACAAAGCCAAATGTAGGAGCGGTTAGTACAGCTCAAAAAAGGACCAGATCATTATTATTTTCAATGGGTCTCTTTCACTCAGCTCTTTACATTTCTGCTATATTTTTTACTATTGGTTTGCTTCTAAATAAAGAGCCATGTCTGATTCATGACAGGCTGTGTAAAGCCTTGATTTGTGCATCTCAGGTTCATCAGATGATGAATTCCGCCAAATCAAATGTGCCTTCGTGTGCTCATCCTTTGCATTGTTAACACCCTAATAGACACCCAGAATATCCAATGTTAAACCAGCTTCACTCTGGTAAAAGCACTCTGTAGTACTAGCTCAAAGGTGTCAGATCTATAGGCCTACGCTTATAATCGTTTGCATTGCAACACCTTGACAGCTTGTAGATCTGGTTTTGTCGTCTATTCCACACTCTGACTGGATAACTAGATAGGAGATCTTTTATTTAACTCCCATGACAGTGAACTATGTATAATTTGTTTTGATAATCTCTTATTTAATCTGCATTTACAGACTTGTTGGCTGTAACCTCAGACAGACAGAGGTAGAAGATGTGGCTTCAGCTCTCAGCTCCAGTCCTTCCCATTTGAGAGAATTGGACCTCAGTGAAAACAACCTGAACGACTCAGGACTAGTGGAGCTGCTCTGTGAAGGACTGAAGAGTCTGCACTGTAGGCTGGAGATTCTACGGTAAGATACATTTACCTGATTTATTTTGGTCAATTCTGTTTTATTATTTACTGCATTATGTGAATATAATATGAATGCTGTGGTGAGAATGTATAAATAATAATAATTAATATCCCTTTCAGGCAAATATATAGGCTACTTTGTCAGTGTCGATTACACATCGAAAATAGCTAATCTACAAGCTCACAGCGTGACAAGGACGCAACGCTTGTAAACTTGTAGATTGTCTATTATCGATGTGTGACCCCAAGGGGGTCCTCAAATTATTTTGGGGGTTCCCCAGATGATTAGCTTTATGTGCAACATACCATATACAGTAAGTGTATACAGGGTATCTGCACATGTATTAAGGTACAATTTAATGACTCAAGACCTTTTTAAAACCATATTGTCAAATATTACGGAAGGAAGAGGCAAACATTGTGAAAATAGACGATCTACAAGCTCACTGCAAGGCATTGTTCCAAGTGCTTGTCAGGGTGGGGGTCCCCAGTACAAATATGATTATCAATCAATCTGGTGTTTCATTCTTCATTCAGACTGGCTGACTGCTACTTGTCAGAGAGAAGCTGTGAACTTCTGGTCTCAGCTGTAAGCTCTCATCCCTCCCTAAGAGATCTGGACCTGAGCTCCAGCATGGTGAATGTTCCAGTCCTGGAGAACTGCAAGTGAGTAGACTTGAGCTGTGTCCATGTTAGTGCACTGAATGTGCAGTGTTTCCCTCGTGTGTCTCTGAACAGAGTATTCACTCTGACACAATGTCAACATATAAGTAACAGTCTGTACATTTGAAACTATAGGATAGCAGGTAAACAATGAACCTAGCATCTATCTAAATACATGATTTCTAAATAACTCTGTATTTGCGGTTGAGAAATAACAAGACATATCCAAGATAAATCTGCATTGTAAAGTTGCATCAAGAAGGGATAAAAGGAGAGTGGAGTTCTCTAGAGGTTAAGGTGGAGTCTGAGGAGGAGATGAGCAGTGAGTACTGTATGTCTGGATGGGCTGCAGGACCAAGATAATGATAGGAGAAACACTGTAGTGTCAGCTAGTGGAGACGTTGTGTTAGACACTGAGACATTGATGCATTGTTGTTCTACTTCCTACAGAGTGAAACATGGAGGAGAGGTTTGGCTTAATCCTCAACTCATTACCAGATGTGAGTATCTGTCTGTCTGTGTCAATATCACACATTAACATTTTATACACTGTTGTATGCTTGGTTGGCTCCTCCACGGATGCTGTTCTGAAAACTCTTCAGGAGAGCTTCCAGGGAATTCAGGTTTCTCTGCTCTTGGCCTGGTCCTTAACACCAGCAAGACTAAGTTTAAACACCCACCAAATAACAGGATAATAAAACATGTTTTCTATTAAAGAATGCTCACATTTGACTGAGTTGACATGTTGATGCTGGAATCCAGGATCGCAGAGATTCCATTATATGGACCAGATGGCTTGTAGATTGGCTATATTTCCAAAACAACTGATCTACAAGCTCACCATGCGTTGTGAGCTTTTAGATCGTCTATATTTGAAATATAGACAGAAATGACAGATCTACAACCTCAAAATGTGTAACATCCTGATGGGTTCTGAATTTGTAAAGTATGTTTGAAAAGTACTCGATCTACAAGCCCACAAGATGATGTATTTTGATGGACCTTGATGGTATCATAATGGCTGATTTTACGCTTTGCTGCATGCTGAAAATCGCAGATCTACAAGCTCACAATGTGCCACAGCGTGATGCGTTGTGAGCTCGTAGATCTGCTATTTTCAGTAACATTTATTTTATTTCTATTGCATCTCTTCTGCATTGTGTGTGTGTGTGTGTGTGTGTGTGTGTGTGTGTGTGTGTGTGTGTGTGTGTGTGTGTGTGTGTGAAAAATTAGCAGATCAAAAAGCTTGTGGTGCCGTGCTGCGAGCTTGTAGATATTCTATTTTTGAAAGATCTTGAACATTTGTGCAGGTCTTTGAATATTTTTGACCCGATTCCATTCTAAACCGTTCTAAATCAGTGGTCCTCGAACCTTTTCATGACACGGACCCCCAAAATGAAAAATTGGGCTGCCATCTCAAATGGTGTTGTTCCGGGGACCCCCGGAAGCAAAGATGGCTTTGAAAAATATACCATTCAAAGGTTTGCACAAATGTTTTTCAAAAAATAGCAGATCTACTAGTCCACTCAACGTATGTACTTTAACTTTATTGCTTTCTATTGGCTATTCAAAAATACAGATCTACAAGCTAAAAGGGTGTCATTTGGTCATTTTGAGCCAGAGTAGTTGTCGGGAATCCCCTCCACATCCGTGGACCCCCAGGGGTCACAGACTGTGCACCAGGGGGTCCCCAGTAAACTAGTTCATGCCACATTTTATACTTTGTGCATATTGTTCTCTATAAAAATAGCAGATCTACAAGCTCATAGGGCGTCATTTGGTCACTGAGTGCCAGACTAGTGGGCGGCGACCTCCACCCGTCCGGGCACCCCACAGGGTTCCTTGGGGGCTTACCAGGGGGTCCCCAGTAAACTAGTTCACGGCACAATGTATGCACTTTATCCATATTGCTCTCTATTGGCTATACAGAAATACAGATCTACAAGCTCATAAGGCTTCATTGGGTGTCGGAGTAGTTGGTGGGGATCCCCCACGTGTCCGCTGACCCCAGGGGTCACGGACTGTGCACCAGGGGGTTCCCAGTAAACTTGTTTTTGTCACATTTTATACTTTGAGTATATTGTTCTCTATTGGCTACTCAAAAATTGTAGATCTACAAACTCATAGCATATCATTTGGTCACTGGATGTCAGACTAGGGTGCGAGGACCCCCCATCCGTCCGCTTCACCCACAGGGGTCAAAATAGCAGACGTACAAGCTCACGGCAAGCTTGTAGATCTGCTCTTTTTTTTCTATAATTTTTGTCCCACGATTTTGTAACCCATTTTTTTAACCCAGTGCCAATTGCCTATGTAATCCTGGGCTCTGCTCTCCCTCTGCCGCGCCTGGGGAGACAACGGACTGACCTCATGCTTCCTTCTATGCATGAGGAGCCCAAGTTGCTTCTTTTCACCTGACAGTGGAGATTTCCCTGGTTTGGACGTAGCGCGTGGAAGGAACACGTTATTCCAACCAGTTCCTTTCCCCTCCATCAGGCGCCCCGGCTGGCTAGGGGGAGGCATTATTGAGACCACGATTACTGCATGTTTTTATGAGGGTATTAACCCTCGGAGACACGTGGAGAACATGCAAACTCCACACAGAAAGGCCCTATCGCCAACCCCACCTAGGGTGTGGGCACTGATGACGCGGAGGGAGGAACACGCCGCCAGTGCCCACAGCGTCCCCCGGCGGGAATCGAACCCAGGACCTTCTAGCTGTGAGGCGAAGCGCTAACCACACCGTGCCCCCTAGATCTGCTCTTTTTGAAAAAATCCTGAAAAGATGTGAATATGTTCATCCCATTCTAAAAATCAGTGCTTCTCAAACTTTTTCATGTCAAGGACCCCCAAAATGACACGCGTTTGGCCTTGGACCCCAATCTCAAAATATCTTGTTCCAGTCACATATGTTAGCTTTTAATATGTATTCAAATGTATATATTCAAAGAAAAGAAATAGCAGACATACAAGCTCACAGCGCAGCACTTGGTGCCGTGCTGTGAGCTTGTAGATCTGCTTGTAGCTTGTAGATTTTTCAATAGTTAAATCATAGAATAATGGTTAAAGTGCTTCCATGTCTTATTTCAAGTGTGTGTGCGTGCGTGTGCGTGTGTGTGTGTGTGTGTGTGTGTGTGTGTGTGTGTATTGTTTGTCAGTCAGTGAATGATGTATTTAATGTTTACTGTGTTGTTTTCTCATCAGATTTCCATCGTCTCACTCTGGACACAAACACAGCATACAGAAACCTCTCTTTGTCTGAGAACAACAGGAAGGTGACATGTCAGAGGGGACAGGATCAATCATATCCTGAACATCCAGACAGGTTTGATTACTGGTTTCAGGTTCTGTGTACAGAGGGTCTGACTGGACGCTGTTACTGGGAGGTAGAGTGCAGTGGAAGGGTTCAGATAGCAGTGACTTATAGAGGAATCAGCAGGAAAGGAAGTGGTGTTGACTGTAGGCTTGGACGCAATAACATGTCCTGGATTCTGGACGGTAATGGTCTTAATGGTAACAGTTACAGAGTCATTCACAATAGTAAGCAGACTGTCCTCCCTGTCAGTGCCTCTAGGGGCTCCAACAGAGTAGCAGTGTTTGTGGACTGTCCTGCTGGGACTCTGTCCTTCTACACAGTGTCCTCTGACTCACTGACACACCTGTACACCTTCCACAAAACATTCACTGAACCTCTCTATGCTGGGTTCTGGGTTGGTGGTTCAGTGTGTCTGTGTGGGCAGAGATAGAGTCTCTATGTGAGGGTGACATCAGGTCGCCATGGTTACTCAACATGTTTGAGTGAGTGCAGGTTGTCATGGTGACTCATGGACTCCATATTTGGGCATGAGTCACTCACGGTGACATCATCATGATGATGTAATCAGCAGCACAGTGACATCACACATTACAGCTCCTGTAGATTCAGTGTTTCTCTGACGTTGTCTTGACAACACCCCCATGTGTTTGACCTTTGACCCGGACCCCCATAAGACAAGATTTGTGTCGTTAAAAATGTTACAAATGATATAAAAGAAACACAAACATTGTGACCTCCATGCGTCTGGGGACCCCACAAGGGTCATGGACTGTGTACCAGGGGGTCCCCAGTAAAAACAACATTTTAACCACTTTAAGATTATCGTTCTGGGGTGGGTGGGGCCTGGTGGCTAGCTATTAAAAAATACAGATCTACAAGCTCATAGCGCGTCATTTGGTCGTTTTGTACCAGAGTAGTGTTTGGTGACCTCCATGTGTCTGGGGACCCCACAAGGGTCATGGACTGCGTACCAGGGGGTCCCCAGGAAAAGTAGTTAACATAGTATCACAATCATTTGAACCACTTTATCCATTTGTATGTTGGCTATTCAAAAACAGCAGATCTACAAGCTCATAGGGAGTAATTTGGTCTATTGGTGCCAGAGTAGTTGCCGGGGATCCCCCCCCCCCCCCACGTCCATGGACCCCCAGGGGTCACTGATTGTGCACCAGGGGGTCCCCAGTAAACTAGTTCACACCACATTTTATACTTTGAGCATTGTTCTCTATTGGATAATCTAAAAATAGCAGATCTACAAGCTCATAACACGTCATTTGGTCACTGAGTGCCAGAGTAGTGGGCGGTGACATCCACCTGTCCGGGGACCCCACAGGGGTCCTTGGGGGCTTACCAGGGGGTCCCCTGGTAAACTAGTTCACACCACATTTTATGCACTTTGCACTCACAACACGTCACAAAAAAGTGAAACGTTCAGATGGGTGTCCCTGGTACAAATATGTTCAAATGGGGGTCCCAGGTCCCTGGTACAAATATGTTCAAATGGGGGTCCCTGGTCAAATCCATATTAATGTCAAACTCTATGGTATGAAATGAATAATCACCACAGGGAGCTTTAGATCTTAGATTAGATCAGATAGAAGTGCACAAACCTCCACTCCACACATTTATAAATATGTATCATAAATACTGTCCATCAATGATGATGATGTAAATATCAGTGTCATACTTGTGTCTCTTATGTAGATACAAACTCTTATTTTATGTCCTTTTTTTATACAATAGATAGATAAACTGTATATTTGATCATGTAATTGTCACAGTATCAATATTGTTTCTTGTATATAAACCTTGATACTGAACCACTTGAACGCCATATACTTTATTGACTGGGGTTCCCCAGGGTTCTGTAATTGGTCCCCTGCTTTTCCCCCACCTCTACACCATATCTCTTGGGTGAAAATAGCAGATCTACAAGCTATCTAATAGCTAAGATCACAAAGTGACACATTGAGAGCAATGTTCATTTTGACATTTGTGTAATATTTTAGTCATTCAGTTTTTCTTTTGTTTCTTTTTTCTTTTTCTTTTTTACTAAATGTCATAACATTTTAGACATATTAGTCGACTAAAATTCATTTTTTGGAGGGCCGTGATGTTGTTGTAATTGTATGTACTTAGCTCTGTGCCAAAAAATAGACGATCTACAAACTCAGTGTGTCTGTGACACTTTGTGAACTTGTAGATCAGCTATTTTCAGAGAGAGCTACACCCAAGTGCAACCAAACATAAAATGACTTGTCTTTAGTTCTACTGGATCTCTTCTCCACCAGTCCCTCCCTGACATTTTAGTCTAGTTTTTATTTGTTGATGAAATTGTAAATATATTTTGTCAGAATGTTGTTGTCAAACATCTACTGAATGTGTTGTTAATGAACTCAAATCAATCATTGTTTATTCATTGATTCATTATCAGCTCATTATTTCCTCACTCATTCCAATATTGTGCTTTCATTGAATATTAATGTGATGCTGTTCTCATTGTTCACATGTTATTGTATGATCATGTGTAGAAGTAATAATTGTTTAATAAATTGATTGTTGACAGTCTGTCGTTGTTCCTGTGTATTAATATTCATAGTGTTGTCATGACAACATGGCCACAGCTCATTGGTGCAGGTGGAAATAGCCTATCTACTGAAGATGATTCTTGTAACTTAATATAATAATTATCAATCATTATAATAATTTAATTAATGAACAGTTGTGTGTTAACACGTTGACGTCCGAAATAGAATGGTGGTTGGTAGATTAGCCGTGACATTTCTATTATTGTATTGTGATCTGAGACATAATATTATGTTTATAAACATGACCCCGCAGCCCCTCCATCTTGAACAGCGCCGCTGTTTTTTCTTTTTTTTTTCCCCCCAGGCCAGTAACTCACCATGATTTTCTCGATTTCCGTTGGGATAGAATGGGGGTTTTGGCCGATCGTGGATGTCCCCGTGCGTTTCGCGTGCGCGATCCTTTCACGTAAATGTCCCCGCAAATAGTCCATGTGTGACTGAAGAACAGAACTGAAAAGTTTCGCTAGCATAGCCCCAAGCATGGCTGCAGGAGGAGCTCGAGTGTGTAGACAGTAAACGGATGGGTGAAAGGTGCCTTGGAGAAGGAGAGGCGCTGACGTCACCTCTGCTTCATGCACGGTCTGCATGAGCTATCAGTGCACGAGTGGTGACTAGGGAAGGTTAGACGATCGCCGATTTTCGGATCAAAAGCTTTTATTCCGGTTTTAAAGACAAAGTCCGGGAATGTACGACGTGGCTGAGAGTCCCTGGGGGGATGTGCGATATAGTACGGTTTTAACATTAAGGGGCTCCCCTTGGCTTAGAAGGTGTTAAGTATGAAAAAATATACACAGTAATATTGATTTGATTCAGAGGGCTACGATGCGATGATGAAAACATTACTGATGCATCTTAATTAATCCAATTATTTTTCTATGCAGTTTTTTTTCCTCCTCACTGTGACTTGTACTTGCTACTTGTAAACAAATGATTCTAATGATCCATTATAAAAACATTGTTATCTTTTCCATTATATTTTATAACAATAATGGGCTGATGCTTACCCGAGTTTAATTGGGTTCAGTTACGGGGTGTCACAACATCTCGGCAGCCCCGAAACAGCCGAATTAATGATATTAAAACGTTCCCCCCAGAATAGGGATGCTGGGGTCCAAGTGGTTAAATGTTACGTATGAAGTTATCTCAGTCTGTTCTAAAGGAAACTGATATTATGTCAGGTTTTACTCATCATGACATAAACTATATCTTAGGGGGAAAGATACATATTTACATACCGTTAATATGACATGAATGTAAGGTTCTATAACGCAACAAAGTTTGACGTCATTTACCCATCCTACCTGTTTTTATATATATATATATATATATATTTATATATATATATATATATATATATATATTTATATATATATATATATATATATATATATATATTTATATATATTAAACCTGGGCCGTTATCGGCGTTATCGTGCTGCGTTAACGTGAGACTCTTGTCGGCGGTAAAAAAAAAAATATCGTCGTTAATCGCGGATCAAAGTTGGGTCTGGGAGCATGCGCAATGACATCACACACAGGACACGCTGCCTTGTTTTGTAAGATGCAGTCAACATGTTGTCTAGGCAGAGGCATTCTAAATTATGGCTGTATATTTCACAACAATGTGCCTGTTAATGTCACACTGTCATTGGCTGCACCTGTGTGCTGTACTAGTTTTGATAATGAGACGTCAGCTTTACCTATATTCAGTTGTTATTACTCAAGCTCACTGCATGGACAGACATCTCTCCCCGTTCTGTCTCCGAGCTAGAGTGCCCTAAAAGGGTTTTCAAGCCGCCTCCTCCTACCACGTTCTGACTGTCGTGATCATTGCCGTCACAAAACAAGCTGCATGTTTAAAGTGCTCCATGTTCAATGCTCCCCTTAGTCCCCTATAAATCACTTGTGCAACTTTGCAAGAAAGAAACGTGTGTAAATCCGTTGATAGAAGTGCAGCAGCAGCTCCGACCACAAGGAAGCACTGCACAAAGTAGCCTACACTGTAAAAAACGTTGTGCCTTCTCGTTCTGACCACCGCAAAAACGAGACTGAAAAAATATTTTGTGAATTACGTTTTTTTTTTTTTTTTTTTTTTAATAAATAAATAGGCTACAAATAAAATAAACATGCAGCTGTTAATATTATGGGCTCATTGGGCTGTTTGCAGACAAATACATTTACTGCACCCAGCATTTAGCTTGTCAGAGTGGTCTTGTTGGAGCGCCTCAGCCTCGGCTGCAGAGATCATGTGCAACTTCTTCCAGAGAGATTGATTGATTGATTGATTGATTGATTGATTGAAGACTTTATTAGAAGTTTGCATAGGAAAAAGTAGTTTCATGACAGTACAGTTCACTGGTACAAGATCAACTAAAAGGAGATCCTAGTAAGCTTTTCGCCTTATTTACCCAGGAAACCTTTATGTACCTCATATAACATTGAATGACAGACGGACAGAACTCCATCATCATTTGAAAAAGGGCTCCTGCCCCCATCCTTGCAGGGGGGCCCGCGATTTTCAGGGACGCCACTAATTTTGAATGCCTTTGGCAGACTTAAAATGAGCCATTTTAATCGCGATTAATCGCGATTAACTCCAGGATTGAGTGCGATTAATCGCGATTAAAAAAAATTAATCGTTGCCCACCTCTAATATATATATATACAATGGGGGAAATAAGTATTGGATACACTGCCGATTTAGCAGAAAAGATAGGTCTGCAGTTTTTATCGTAGGTATACTTCAACTATGAAAGACTATCTAAAAAGAAATTCCAGGAAATCACATTGTATGATTTTTAAATAATTAATTTGCATTTCATTGCAAGAAATAAGTATTGGATAGGCCTACCAATCAGCAAGAATTCTGGCTCTCACAGAACTGTCAAATATTTTTTAAGCAGTCCTCCTATTCTACACTCATTACCTGTATTAATTCAGCCTATTGACCCACGTTTTACGTTGTTACCTGTATAAAAGACCCCTGTTCACACACTCAATCAATCAGACTCCAACTTTTCCAATAGGGCAAGACCAAAGAGCTGTCCAAGGACCCAGGGGAGAAAATGGTAGACCTGCACAAGGCTGGGATGGGCTACAGGACAATAGGCAAGCAGTTTAGTGAGAAGGCAACAACTGTAGGCACAATTATTGGAGCATGGAAGAAGTTCAACATGTCTATCAAGCTTCCTCTGTCTGGGGCTCCATTTAACTCATTGACTACCAAGGCCCGAGTTTCCCGAGTTATTACAGTAGTCCCAGGCTGCCACAGCCCGAGTTTCCCGAGTTGGAAGCCATTTAAAAAAAAAAAAAAAAAAAAAAATCAAAACATTTTTTTATAAAAGAAATTCTAAAAATGACTCAAATGTATTAGGCATGATCGCAATTGCGAAATTGCATGTTTAGCCCCATAGCAAACACATCTTTCAAAATGTCAAAAATGGCTGTTTTGTCTGACTTTGAAGGCTTGTATCTCATGAATGCCTGAACGGATTTCCAAGCGGATTTTTTTGTTTGAAAGCTGTTAAAAAGTACTACACATATGGTGCATGATCTAGGCATGGGCGTGCACGATCCGTGCACTAAAAATTGATCCGTGCACTAGAAATTTAGGAAGGTGGCAGTGTTTGTTTTGTCTGACTTTGAAGGCTTCTATCTCATGAATGCCTGAACGGATTTCCAAGCGGATTTTTTTGTTTGAAAGCTGTTAAAAAGTACTACACATATGGTGCATATATGGTGCATGGGCGTGCACGATCCGTGCACTAAAAATTGATCCGTGCACTAGAAATTTTGGAACGTGGCATCCTGGTACTTTGCGGCCATCTTGAAAAGGGCATTCAATTAAGATCTCACCTTGTGGGGTATCAATGATCATGAGAAAGATGAGGGATCAGACCAGAACTACTCGGGAGGACCTGGCCAATGACCTGAAGAGAGCTGGGACCACAGTCTGAAAGATTACCATTAGTAAGATATCGTATTGAGGGGAGGATGGATGGGGCCATGTATCCTTACTGCGCTCCACTGCAGGATTTTAATCAATGGTGGCGATGCGACTTAAGATCTTACAAATGGTATGGTAATCTTTCAGACTGTGGTCCCAGCTCTCTGGGATAAAATGCTGTTCAATGGAGTGCCTAGCCTTCTGGCCTGCTGTCCAGCGCCCACTAGAGTCTGAAAATGGTGCCTTTTGAGGCCTTTTTGTGCATCTGGCTGCACTGGACGGCCAGCAGCACTTTGAAAGTTTGAAAACGGCGCTTTTGGCGGGGACATTTAACTCCTCAAGTTAAATCCTTGTTTGTTTACTTAGTACATTTCACCTTTCAGACCCCTGGTGTAGATACACACAAGGTGTATTTTCATTAATTACATTAATATAGCCTATAGTAGCCTACCATACATTACATCTGTCCCATCTAAATGAACAGATAGTAAAAGTAAAATTGATAATTAAAGGCATTAATAATAGTAACTAGACCTAATTAGGTGTAGCCTAAAAAACTATTTTTTACCCAGAAACATAATTAGCATTGTGTATGTTCGTTTAAATGCTTATTTTTTAATGCATATCATGGGAAAATTTAATTTGCCTCAGGGGTACTCTTATTCTGAAGAGATCGGCCACCGGATGTGTTATTGCTGCTAGGTTAGTGCTGCTCACTTCACTGGCCAGGAAACACATGCTCTGTTTGAACAGTTTGTTGTTGAGACACAACAACACCACTTCACTCTATAGGAGGTAAATGTTTGATTTATAGCGTTTTTATCCTCCAATACTTTACACTGTTATTACTGAAGCTCTCTGCGCTTGATTCTAGGACTGAACTAGAAAAGAAAATTTCTAAGAAATTGTAAGTGTGCCTGCAGCTCGCTAAGTGTGTGCAACCTTGTGTAACGGTTGTTGTTAGCGTTAGCGTTAGATTTTTTTGGTGTTAGCATTAGCGGTAGATTAGCTTTAGATTTTTTAACATTAGCATTTTTTCATTAGCTTTAACATTATCGACTGTACGACAAATGGTTCATGAGATATAGAGGCACTTCCTGTTTGGTTAGGGGCACTTCCGGTTTGGCAAAGGAAGCACCAATTAAGGTTAAGGACTTTTAATCAAGCCAAATGACGCCACCCACGCGTCTGTACGAAAAACGGTTCATGAGATATAGAGGCACTTCCTGTTTGGCGAAGGGCACTTCCTGTCACTTCCTGTTTGGCGAGGGGCACTTCCTGTTTGGTGAAATAGGCCCCGATTAAGGTTAAGGACTCTTAATCGAGTCATTTGACGCCACCCACAAGTCTGTACGACAAACGGTTCACGAGATAAAGGGTCACTTCCTGTTTGGCGAGGGGCACTTCCTGTTTGGCGAAATAGGCCCCGATTAAGGTTAAGGACTCTTAATCGAGTCATTTGACGCCACCCACAAGTCTGTACGACAAACGGTTCACGAGTTAAAGAGGCACTTCCTGTTTGGCGAAGGGCACTTCCTGTTACAGAGGGGGCGGGGCTTAATTAATTACAGCTCATCCCTATTGGCCGGAAAAAGACCAAAGTTGTGTGTGCATTTTAAAGTTTAAGTGACGTTGCTAGGCAAAAGTATGTCAGAGTAATGTGGGGCCAAAGTTTCTGGGTTTTTTTCAGAGTCCCCCATTCAAAGTCAATGGGGATTTTTGAGTGTAGTTTTTTACGAATTACGTTGCCATGGTAACGCGGATCGGAAAGAAAAGTAATAGCACACTATTCCCGGCCGAGCCGCACATTATGATGTATATATTGCGGGGGTGGTGTAAATCTTGCGGCAGTTATTACGTGCCGAAATTTCCCCCATTCTAAGCCAATGGGGTTTTTGGGCGTCGTTTTTTGCGAATTACGTCGCTATGGTAACGCGGATCGGAAAGAAAAGTAATAGCAATCTATTCCCGGCCGAGCCGCACGTTTTAATGTATATATTGCGTTGCTGGCGCAAATTGTGCGGCAGTTATTGCGTGCAGAAATTTGAAAGAACATGACCGACCGACCGACTTACTTAAAGGGGCACTCCACCACTTTTCAACCTATCTTCATATAATAGGTCCTCACTAATGTTCATGATAAAATATAAAAAAAAAAAAATCTACTCAGTTTGGGTCTCATAGGAGAGCTGTGGGTGGGTCAAATCCTTCTACCGGTGACATCATCAATGGGAAATGCAAGCTAATAGAAACGGCAGGCTTTCTAATCCTGAAAAAGTTGCAATGTGAAAGTGGATGCCATTGTTCTAGTGATAATAAAAATCTAAATATTTTTTTTCAAAAATATTATTTAATCTTTTTTTTGTCAAACGATGATGTCACTGGTAGAAGGATTTGACAGCTCTCCTATGAGACCCAGACTGAATAGAAAAAAAATTGTGCTATTTTATTATGAACATTAATGAGGACCTATTATATGAAGACAGGTTGAAAAGTGGTGAACTACTCCTTTAAGTATGGCGGATTACAATAAGTGTTTTGCCATTGCATTGCACGGCAGGCACACTTAATTATGACACCAAAAGGACAAAACGTGTGACATATTGTTGTACAACTGATTAAAAAAAACATTTGTTTCTAAATGATCACAGCTAAAGAGTCACATGCAGTTTTAACTGTCAATCACACTCACTGTGTGTGGGTTTGTAGCTCTAACGCCGCCATGGGTTTGTGTTTGTTTGTAAACCATGTTAAACCATAACAGCCATAGAGCATCGCAGCGGAAGTGGTTTACTAGGGTCACTTAAAAATCGCCCATTCATTTTCCCCATTGTCTTTTACAAAAATATTTATAACAATTATGTTAAGCCTCGAACAAAGCCATCCAGGATGGCAGTGAATCATGAACACGAGACCTTTGTTTCTATGAAAATAACTTTTTGAAAATCGCTAAACAAAGTGTAGTTATTAAATGTAGTAGCCTATATCAAATAATGTAATATTAAATATGTTTTCACATAGGATCAAAGGTTGTATGGTCATGATTCACTGCCATCCTGGATGGCTTGCACTGGGTGAAAAGATAGATTATCGGGCCAGTATACTACATTCTATGACAGTATATTCAGTAAATAAACCGGCATAATCAGAGGTAATCAGCCAGATATTCAGGAGTATTCAGTTCGGTATATAGCCGTTTTGTACCACTACTTAAGTATGCGTGAACCCCTGCTGTGGCTGCTGTCAGAAATCACACCTCTCTAGTCCCAGGATTTCTCACTGGTGGGAGGGATTTTTTCCCCCTCCCTGTACCTGCATTTTCACTGAGCATGTGCACTGAGCCAGCTGTGATTGGCTGTGATCTGTGACCTCTCCACACTGAAGGGGGGTTTATGGGGGGGGGGGGGGGGGGGGGGGTATTCGTGGACCCCCCTTCCACATTGGGGGGGGGTTAATGGGGGGGGGGGGGATTATTGTATATTTATATTACCATTATTACATTGATACAACATGTAAAACATAATAACAACAGCAAAAAACAAACAGTTCCAAACTTACCCTGGTCTTTCTCTGTCGGTGATTCATTGACATAGTCAATTTCTTTTTGCGGAGAGCATTTTCTGGCTGGTCCAGTCGATGGCTCCTTTTCAAAGACTCAAAATGGGTCCTGCAGGCAGCTTAAAATATGTGCAAACGTCTTACAGATTCCTTTAACAAAGAGAATGATTCACAAAGTTAGTTAAGCATAAAGGCCTCCTCGCATTTGGTGGACACATACAGGTCATATGGAGCACAGACAGACACTGTTAATGAGAACCCTTCCACATTGGGGGGGGGGGGGGTTAATGGGGGGGGGGGGGGGGATTCTTGTATATTTATATTCTAGTTAATCATTATTCAGTATTCCAATTTTTAAAAAAAATAGCAAAATAGCAGATCTACAAGCTCAAAGTGATATTCTAGTTAATCACTATTCAGTATTCCAATTAAAAATAAATAGCAAAATAGCAGATCTACAAGCTCAAAATGTGTTGCACTGTGTCACATAGAATTAATTTATGAACAAATAGGCATCAGTCAGGTAAATTGTTTTTATTGAGAGAAACACAACAGAAAAGCATAACGTTACAAAATATTTAAATGGTGCATACATGGTGTCAGTTTTCAATTACAATTGTGGGGATCCTTGACATGAAAACGCATGTATATCAAAAAACAAAATAATAACAGCAAACCACATCTAAAAATAATAATAATCTAAAAAGGTGTAAATAGTAAATAGTAGTAAGACGTAAAAAATAAAGGGGTGCAAAAGGCAAAAGAGCAACAGGAAAAGAAAAGAGCATCCTCAGATGTATATGTGCAAACAGTTTGACATATTCTATACGCCAACAGCATATTTTTTCCAGTAGTTGCTACTGTACTGTAGGCTACTGTACTTAACTTTTGTAAACATCTTCACAGTGTGTTCTATGTGCAACAGATTAATATTCAACTTCACAGTATGCAGCATTCAGAAAACATTTGTAGAAGAAACAACAAATTGTAAAAAAAAAAGGGAACTGACAACAGTTCTGCTCCCACAAAGGGGACAATAATTACAACTAGAAGAGAAAATTTCTAAGAAATTTTAAGTGTGCCTGCAGCTCGCTAAGTCTGTGCAACCTTGTGTAGCGGTTGGTGTTAGCATTAGCGTTATTTCATTTGACGCAACCCGCGTGTCTGTATGACAAACGGTTCACGAGATCAAGGGTCACTTCCTGTTTGGTGAGGGGCACTTCCTGTTTGGCGAAATAGGCCCCAATTAAGGTCATGGACGATTAATGAATTAAAGCTGCAAGCAGCGATGACCGGGCCCTCGCAGCTCTACCCACGTCACAAGGCCAGCAGCCAATCAGAAACCAAACAGGAAGTCAGCCATTTCGACTAATTAGTGGCGTTTTGGAGCATTTTTGGCCGTTATGACGGGTCGCACTTTAACGACAGTTTTTTGAGAAAAAATTGTTTTGTGAGAAAAAAAAATTTGAGAAAAAAACTTTTTTGAGAAAAAAAAATTGAGAAAAAAAAAATTGAGAAAAAAAAAATTTTGAGAAAAAAAAATGTGAGGAAAAGATTTTTTTGAGAAAAAAAATTTTTGAGAAAAAAAAAATTTGGAGAAAAAAAAATTGAGAAAAAAAAATTTGAGAAAAAAAATTTTTTGAGAAAAAAAAATTTGAGAAAAAAAATTTTGAGAAAAAAAAAATTTGAGAAAAAAAAATTTTGAGAAAAAAAAAATTTGAGAAAAAAAAAAATTTGAGAAAAAAAAATTGAGAAAAAAAGAAAAGGTATGACACCAGCCGCGAGTCTGTACGACAAACGGTTCATGAGTTATAGAGGCACTTCCTGTTTGGTGAAGGGCACTTCCTGTTAAAGAGGGGGCGGGGCTTAATCAATTACAGCTTATCCCTATTGGTCGGAAAAAGACCAAAGTTGTGTGAGCATTTTACATTTTAAATGACGTTGCTAGGCAAAAGTATGGCAGAGTTATGTGGCGCCAAAGTTTCTGGGAAAAAAAAAATTTGAGAAAAAAAAAATTGAGAAAAAAAAAATTTGAGAAAAAAAATGTTGAGAAAAAAAAAGTTTTGAGAAAAAAAATTTGAGAAAAAAAATGTTTTGAGAAAAAAAAATGTGAGAAAAAAATTTTTTTGAGAAAAAAATTTTTTGAGAAAAAAAAATTTGGAGAAAAAAAAATTGAGAAAAAAAAAATTGAGAAAAAACATTTTTGAGAAAAAAAATTTTGAGAAAAAAAATTTTGAGAAAAAAAAAATTTGAGAAAAAAAAAATTTGAGAAAAAAAAATTGAGAAAAAAAGAAAAGGTATGACACCAGCCGCGAGTCTGTACGACAAACGGTTCATGAGTTATAGAGGCACTTCCTGTTTGGTGAAGGGCACTTCCTGTTAAAGAGGGGGCGGGGCTTAATCAATTACAGCTCATCCCTATTGGTCGGAAAAAGACCAAAGTTGTGTGAGCATTTTACATTTTAAATGACGTTGCTAGGCAAAAGTATGGCAGAGTTATGTGGCGCCAAAGTTTCTGGGTTTTTTTCGGAGTCCCCCATTCAAAGTCAATGGAGTTTTTGGGCGTTGTTTTTTGCGGATTACATCGCAATCGTAAAGCGGATCGGAAAGAAAAGTAATAGCACACCATTCCCGGCCGAGCCGCACATTTTGATGTATATATTGCGGGGGTGGCGTAAATCGTGCGGCAGTTATTACGTGCCGAAGTTTCCCCCATTCTAAGTCAATGGGGTTTTTTGGCGTCGTTTTTTGCGAATTACGTCGCAATGGTAACGCGGATCGGAAAGAAAAGTAATAGCAACCTATTCCCGGCCGAGCCGCACGTTTTGATGTATATATTGCGGCGGTGGCGTAAATTGTGCGGCAGTTATTACGTGCAGAAATTCGTGGCGAAAGACTTAATTAATTAACTAGAAGAGAAAATTTCTAAGAAATTTTAAGTGTGCCTGCAGCTCGCTAAGTCTGTGCAACCTTGTGTAGCGGTTGGTGTTAGCATTAGCGTTATTTCATTTGACGCAACCCGCGTGTCTGTATGACAAACGGTTCACGAGATCAAGGGTCACTTCCTGTTTGGTGAGGGGCACTTCCTGTTTGGCGAAATAGGCCCCAATTAAGGTCATGGACGATTAATGAATTAAAGCTGCAAGCAGCGATGACCGGGCCCTCGCAGCTCTACCCACGTCACAAGGCCAGCAGCCAATCAGAAACCAAACAGGAAGTCAGCCATTTCGACTAATTAGTGGCGTTTTGGAGCATTTTTGGCCGTTATGACGGGTCGCACTTTAACGACAGTTTTTTGAGAAAAAATTGTTTTGTGAGAAAAAAAATTTGAGAAAAAAACTTTTTTGAGAAAAAGAAATTTTGAAAAAAAAAATGTGAGAAAAAAAAATTTTGAGAAAAAAAAATGTGAGAAAAAAAGAATTTGAGAAAAAAAAATTTTGAGAAAAAAAATTTGAGAAAAAAAAAATTGAGAAAAAAAAATTTTTGAGAAAAAAAAATGTGAGGAAAAATTTTTTTTGAGAAAAAAAATTTTTGAGAAAAAAAAAATTTGGAGAAAAAAAAAATTGAGAAAAAAAAATTTGAGAAAAAAAATTTTTGAGAAAAAAAAATTTGAGAAAAAAAATTTTGAGAAAAAAAAAATTTGAGAAAAAAAAAATTTGAGAAAAAAAAAATTTGAGAAAAAAAAAAATTTGAGAAAAAAAATTTGAGAAAAAAAGAAAAGGTATGACACCAGCCGCGAGTCTGTACGACAAACGGTTCATGAGTTATAGAGGCACTTCCTGTTTGGTGAAGGGCACTTCCTGTTAAAGAGGGGGCGGGGCTTAATCAATTACAGCTTATCCCTATTGGTCGGAAAAAGACCAAAGTTGTGTGAGCATTTTACATTTTAAATGACGTTGCTAGGCAAAAGTATGGCAGAGTTATGTGGCGCCAAAGTTTCTGGGGAAAAAAAAATTTGAGAAAAAAAAAATTGAGAAAAAAAAATTTGAGAAAAAAAAAATTTGAGAAAAAAAATGTTGAGAAAAAAAAATTGAGAAAAAAAATTTGAGAAAAAAAATGTTTTGAGAAAAAAAAATGTGAGAAAAAAATTTTTTTGAGAAAAAAAATTTTTGAGAAAAAAAAATTTGGAGAAAAAAAAAAATTGAGAAAAAAAAAATTTTGAGAAAAAAAATTGAGAAAAAAAATTTTGAGAAAAAAAAATTTGAGAAAAAAAAAATTTGAGAAAAAAAAATTGAGAAAAAAAGAAAAGGTATGACACCAGCCGCGAGTCTGTACGACAAACGGTTCATGAGTTATAGAGGCACTTCCTGTTTGGTGAAGGGCACTTCCTGTTAAAGAGGGGGCGGGGCTTAATCAATTACAGCTCATCCCTATTGGTCGGAAAAAGACCAAAGTTGTGTGAGCATTTTACATTTTAAATGACGTTGCTAGGCAAAAGTATGGCAGAGTTATGTGGCGCCAAAGTTTCTGGGTTTTTTTCGGAGTCCCCCATTCAAAGTCAATGGAGTTTTTGGGCGTTGTTTTTTGCGGATTACATCGCAATCGTAAAGCGGATCGGAAAGAAAAGTAATAGCACACCATTCCCGGCCGAGCCGCACATTTTGATGTATATATTGCGGGGGTGGCGTAAATCGTGCGGCAGTTATTACGTGCCGAAGTTTCCCCCATTCTAAGTCAATGGGGTTTTTTGGCGTCGTTTTTTGCGAATTACGTCGCAATGGTAACGCGGATCGGAAAGAAAAGTAATAGCAACCTATTCCCGGCCGAGCCGCACGTTTTGATGTATATATTGCGGCGGTGGCGTAAATTGTGCGGCAGTTATTACGTGCAGAAATTCGTGGCGAAAGACTTAATTAATTAATTAATGACTTAAGTATGGCGGATTACAATAAGTGTTTTGCCATTGCGTTGCATGGCAGGCACAGACTTAACTAGAAGAGAAAATTTCTAAGAAATTTTAAGTGTGCCTGCAGCTCGCTAAGTCTGTGCAACCTTGTGTAGCGGTTGGTGTTAGCATTAGCGTTATTTCATTTGACGCAACCCGCGTGTCTGTATGACAAACGGTTCACGAGATCAAGGGTCACTTCCTGTTTGGTGAGGGGCACTTCCTGTTTGGCGAAATAGGCCCCAATTAAGGTCATGGACGATTAATGAATTAAAGCTGCAAGCAGCGATGACCGGGCCCTCGCAGCTCTACCCACGTCACAAGGCCAGCAGCCAATCAGAAACCAAAAAGGAAGTCAGCCATTTCGACTAATTAGTGGCGTTTTGGAGCATTTTTGGCCGTTATGACGGGTCGCACTTTAACGACAGTTTTTTGAGAAAAAATTGTTTTGTGAGAAAAAAAAATTTGAGAAAAAAACTTTTTTGAGAAAAAGAAATTTTGAAAAAAAAATGTGAGAAAAAAAAATTTTGAGAAAAAAAAATGTGAGAAAAAAAAATTTGAGAAAAAAAAAATTTGAGAAAAAAAAAATTGAGAAAAAAAAAATTTTGAGAAAAAAAAATTGAGAAAAAAAAATTTGAGAAAAAAAAATTTTTGAGAAAAAAAAATTTGAGAAAAAAAATTTTGAGAAAAAAAAAATTTGAGAAAAAAAAAATTTGAGAAAAAAAAAATTTGAGAAAAAAAAAAATTTGAGAAAAAAAAATTGAGAAAAAAAGAAAAGGTATGACACCAGCCGCGAGTCTGTACGACAAACGGTTCATGAGTTATAGAGGCACTTCCTGTTTGGTGAAGGGCACTTCCTGTTAAAGAGGGGGCGGGGCTTAATCAATTACAGCTTATCCCTATTGGTCGGAAAAAGACCAAAGTTGTGTGAGCATTTTACATTTTAAATGACGTTGCTAGGCAAAAGTATGGCAGAGTTATGTGGCGCCAAAGTTTCTGGGAAAAAAAAAATTTGAGAAAAAAAAAATTGAGAAAAAAAAAATTTGAGAAAAAAAATGTTGAGAAAAAAAAAGTTTTGAGAAAAAAAATTTGAGAAAAAAAATGTTTTGAGAAAAAAAAATGTGAGAAAAAAATTTTTTTGAGAAAAAAATTTTTTGAGAAAAAAAAATTTGGAGAAAAAAAAATTGAGAAAAAAAAAATTGAGAAAAAACATTTTTGAGAAAAAAAATTTTGAGAAAAAAAATTTTGAGAAAAAAAAAATTTGAGAAAAAAAAAATTTGAGAAAAAAAAATTGAGAAAAAAAGAAAAGGTATGACACCAGCCGCGAGTCTGTACGACAAACGGTTCATGAGTTATAGAGGCACTTCCTGTTTGGTGAAGGGCACTTCCTGTTAAAGAGGGGGCGGGGCTTAATCAATTACAGCTCATCCCTATTGGTCGGAAAAAGACCAAAGTTGTGTGAGCATTTTACATTTTAAATGACGTTGCTAGGCAAAAGTATGGCAGAGTTATGTGGCGCCAAAGTTTCTGGGTTTTTTTCGGAGTCCCCCATTCAAAGTCAATGGAGTTTTTGGGCGTTGTTTTTTGCGGATTACATCGCAATCGTAAAGCGGATCGGAAAGAAAAGTAATAGCACACCATTCCCGGCCGAGCCGCACATTTTGATGTATATATTGCGGGGGTGGCGTAAATCGTGCGGCAGTTATTACGTGCCGAAGTTTCCCCCATTCTAAGTCAATGGGGTTTTTTGGCGTCGTTTTTTGCGAATTACGTCGCAATGGTAACGCGGATCGGAAAGAAAAGTAATAGCAACCTATTCCCGGCCGAGCCGCACGTTTTGATGTATATATTGCGGCGGTGGCGTAAATTGTGCGGCAGTTATTACGTGCAGAAATTCGTGGCGAAAGACTTAATTAATTAACTAGAAGAGAAAATTTCTAAGAAATTTTAAGTGTGCCTGCAGCTCGCTAAGTCTGTGCAACCTTGTGTAGCGGTTGGTGTTAGCATTAGCGTTATTTCATTTGACGCAACCCGCGTGTCTGTATGACAAACGGTTCACGAGATCAAGGGTCACTTCCTGTTTGGTGAGGGGCACTTCCTGTTTGGCGAAATAGGCCCCAATTAAGGTCATGGACGATTAATGAATTAAAGCTGCAAGCAGCGATGACCGGGCCCTCGCAGCTCTACCCACGTCACAAGGCCAGCAGCCAATCAGAAACCAAACAGGAAGTCAGCCATTTCGACTAATTAGTGGCGTTTTGGAGCATTTTTGGCCGTTATGACGGGTCGCACTTTAACGACAGTTTTTTGAGAAAAAATTGTTTTGTGAGAAAAAAAATTTGAGAAAAAAACTTTTTTGAGAAAAAGAAATTTTGAAAAAAAAAATGTGAGAAAAAAAAATTTTGAGAAAAAAAAATGTGAGAAAAAAAGAATTTGAGAAAAAAAAATTTTGAGAAAAAAAATTTGAGAAAAAAAAAATTGAGAAAAAAAAATTTTTGAGAAAAAAAAATGTGAGGAAAAATTTTTTTTGAGAAAAAAAATTTTTGAGAAAAAAAAAATTTGGAGAAAAAAAAAATTGAGAAAAAAAAATTTGAGAAAAAAAATTTTTGAGAAAAAAAAATTTGAGAAAAAAAATTTTGAGAAAAAAAAAATTTGAGAAAAAAAAAATTTGAGAAAAAAAAAATTTGAGAAAAAAAAAAATTTGAGAAAAAAAATTTGAGAAAAAAAGAAAAGGTATGACACCAGCCGCGAGTCTGTACGACAAACGGTTCATGAGTTATAGAGGCACTTCCTGTTTGGTGAAGGGCACTTCCTGTTAAAGAGGGGGCGGGGCTTAATCAATTACAGCTTATCCCTATTGGTCGGAAAAAGACCAAAGTTGTGTGAGCATTTTACATTTTAAATGACGTTGCTAGGCAAAAGTATGGCAGAGTTATGTGGCGCCAAAGTTTCTGGGGAAAAAAAATTTGAGAAAAAAAAAATTGAGAAAAAAAAATTTGAGAAAAAAAAAATTTGAGAAAAAAAATGTTGAGAAAAAAAAATTGAGAAAAAAAATTTGAGAAAAAAAATGTTTTGAGAAAAAAAAATGTGAGAAAAAAAATTTTTTGAGAAAAAAAATTTTTGAGAAAAAAAAATTTGGAGAAAAAAAAAATTGAGAAAAAAAAAATTTTGAGAAAAAAAATTGAGAAAAAAAATTTTGAGAAAAAAAAATTTGAGAAAAAAAAAATTTGAGAAAAAAAAATTGAGAAAAAAAGAAAAGGTATGACACCAGCCGCGAGTCTGTACGACAAACGGTTCATGAGTTATAGAGGCACTTCCTGTTTGGTGAAGGGCACTTCCTGTTAAAGAGGGGGCGGGGCTTAATCAATTACAGCTCATCCCTATTGGTCGGAAAAAGACCAAAGTTGTGTGAGCATTTTACATTTTAAATGACGTTGCTAGGCAAAAGTATGGCAGAGTTATGTGGCGCCAAAGTTTCTGGGTTTTTTTCGGAGTCCCCCATTCAAAGTCAATGGAGTTTTTGGGCGTTGTTTTTTGCGGATTACATCGCAATCGTAAAGCGGATCGGAAAGAAAAGTAATAGCACACCATTCCCGGCCGAGCCGCACATTTTGATGTATATATTGCGGGGGTGGCGTAAATCGTGCGGCAGTTATTACGTGCCGAAGTTTCCCCCATTCTAAGTCAATGGGGTTTTTTGGCGTCGTTTTTTGCGAATTACGTCGCAATGGTAACGCGGATCGGAAAGAAAAGTAATAGCAACCTATTCCCGGCCGAGCCGCACGTTTTGATGTATATATTGCGGCGGTGGCGTAAATTGTGCGGCAGTTATTACGTGCAGAAATTCGTGGCGAAAGACTTAATTAATTAACTAGAAAAGAAAATGTCTAAGACATTTTAAGTGTGCCTGCAGCTCGCTAAGTGTATGCAACCTTGTATAGCAGTTGGTGTTAGCATTTTCTTAGCACTAACATTATCATTGATTTTTTTCCTTTAAAAATTAGGCATTTGTTAACATTCGCATTTGTTAGCATTAGCATTTTTAGCATTTGTTAGCAATTGTTAACATTTGCATGTGTTAGCATAGCATTAGCATATTTGTTAGCATTAGCATTTGTTAGCATTAGCATTAGCATGTGTTAGCATTAGCATTTGTTAGCATTAGCATTATAATGTGTTAGCATTAGCATTTGTTAGCATTAGCATTAGCATTTTTAGCATTAGCAAGTGTTGGCATTAGCATTAACATGTGTTAGCATTAGCATGTGTTAGCATTAGCATTTGTTAGCATTAGCATGTGTTAGCATTAGCATGTGTTAGCATCAACATTTATTAGCATTAGCATTAGTTAGCATTAGCATGTGTTAGCATTAGCATTTGTTAGCATTAGCATGTGTTAGCATTATCATTAGCATTTTTAGCATTAGCATTTGTTAGCATTAGCATGTGTTAGCATTAGCATTTGTTAGCATTTGTTAGCATTAGCATTAGCATTAGCGGTTAGCCGTTGGGACTGTGGGACCACCCACCGAGTTTGTGACCAGTTACGTGTTGGGAAGTGGAGACATGGCTGTTTAAAGCCCAGCCAATAGGAATGCAGAGGGGGCGGGGCTTAAGCATTTACAGATAGTTCCTATTTGCCATGTAAGTACACACAGCGAGTTTTGAGACGGTACCATGCTGCAAACTGGAGATAAAGCTGTTTAAAGCTAAGCCAATAGGAAGATAGGGGCGGGGCTTTAGAGGGGGCGGGGCTTAAGTAATACGTCCCTATTGGCCGTTTAAGTCCAGACACCAAGTTTCAAGACAGTACCATGCTGTGAACTGGAGTAGTGTCTGTTTGAAACCCAGCCAAAAGGAATACAGAGGGGGCGGGGCTTAATCAATAACAGCCCATCCTATTGGCTGGAAAAATACCAAAGTTGTGTATGCGGACTCTTAATCAAGTCATATGACGCCATCCACACGTCTCTACGACAAACGGCTCATGATAAATAGAGGCACTTCCTGTTTGGTGAAGGGCACTTCCTCTTACAGAGGGGGCGGGGCTTCAACATTTACAGTTTGTCCCTATTGGCCAGAAACAGTCCAAAGTCATGTGAGCATTTTAAAGTTGAAATCACATTGCTAGGCAAAAGTATGCCAGAGTAATGTGACATTAAAGTTTCAGTAAAATAGAGTAAAAGTACTTTGAAGTATCAAAAGTAAAAGTACTCATTGTGAATTGAAAAAGTACTCATTATGAAGTAAAAACATACTTGAGTAACAATACTCAAAACTCCAAAGAGTAACTGTTAAAGATGTGATATTTTGTGAGAGCTAAATTTTATCCTCCATCCTGTAGGGGGCACTGTATATTCTCCACTGTGTCTGTAGCTTGCAGCAGAGGTGACATTCAATGGGAGCAGCCATTTTCCCTTCACTCTGGATTAACAGCTTGGTGAGTACACACTGTCTTTCAGCCTCTCTGATAATCCATTCTTTAAAAGTGATAATATTAGGCATCCATCTTGTATGATTGATAATTACTGTATATTGGACATATATGTTGTGTTGTTGAGGGTATTTGTTAGAAGATGTGTATCATTTAGGAGTTATTTGGAGTTTATTGGCAAAACATGTCTTGACATGACTTCTGCTAACAGCACATGTTGTGTTAGCAATATAGCATGTGGTCTACTAAAAGCTGCTAGCTGTAAGCTAGCTATGTACAGGTGTGTGTGTGTGTGTGTGTGTGTGTGTGTGTGTGTGTGTGTGTGTGTGTGTGTGTGTGTGTGTGTGTGTGTGTGTGTGTGTGTGTGTGTGTGTGTGTGTGTGTGTGTGTGTGTGTGTCTGTCTGTGTGTGTGTGTGTGTGTGTGTGTGTGTGTGTGTGTTGACATGCCTAGACTTGTCTGGTGATAGCTGTTAGTAGCTAATGCTGTTGACATGTGCTTGTTGAGCTGGAGCCAAGCAGAGGCTAAATATCAGTGTTGGTCTGCTTATTAGTGTGTGTGTGTGTGTGTGTGTGTGTGTGTGTGTGTGTGTGTGTGTGTGTGTGTGTGTGTGTGTGTGTGTGTGTGTGTCTGTGTGTGTCTGTGTGTGTGTGGTTTGGGCCGTTTTTTGAAAAAAAAAAAAAAATTTTTCCATGTTTTTTTTTTTTTTTTTTTTTTTTCAAAAAATGTTTTGGACCTCCAGAAATGTATTAGGCATGATCGCGATCGCGAAATTGCATGTTTAACCCCCATACCAACCAATTATTTCAAACATAGCAGCCATGTTTGTTTACATCTGAAGAAAACATAATGGCTCATAAATCATGAATGCCTGAACGGATTTCCAAGCGGATTTTTTTGTTTGAAAGCTGTGAACAGCATCTACACACGTGGTGCATCATCTAGGCATGGGCGTGCACAATCCGTGCACTATAAATTACATGGAGGTCTATGGAGACCATGGCATCATGGGACATTGAAGAGAAAATCATTGCAACTTAAGTGTTAACTACTCCACCTCTTAGAAGCAAATATTGTTCTTTTACTCCACAACGATTATTTGAACACTTTAGCTCAGGGGTGTTCAACAGAGGGTCCGGGACCTCTAGGGGGTCCACAGAGTTACTACAGGGGGTCCTTCAAATCTTTGTTTGATACAAACCTTTCTCCTTTTTTATATTAGCCAATTGAACCCTAACTGAGAACTGAGAACTTTAGCCAAAAATAGCAGATCTACAAATTCATAACGTCTCGCTCTGCTAGTCGTTGTGAGCTTGTAGATCGGCTATTTTCAGCAGTTTTTTTACAACAAGGGTTCATATTTTAGATTGTAATTAAAGAATATAAAAGATGAGTGTTAAATTGATTTTATTTACTTCTTTCTATCGTTTTAGAGATTCTTATTTCAGTGGTTGGGGTCATGCGTACAAGTGGCTAAATATGTCATTTTACACAGAATAAGCCCATTTCCAAAATACAACGCAACCTTTCATGGTTGGATCTGACTTATGGGGGCTAGAAGTGTTAATGTAAATAGCAATAAAGAAACTGCTGGCTTATTGTGTCTAAAAAGACATATTTAGCCACTTGTACGCATGCCCCCATGCGTTCGCATGCCCCACATTTTAGCACGGTAAACACGATAAAACAATAGAACGAAGCAAATGAAAACATTTTAACACTCACCTTTTCTTTTCCCTATTACAATCTAAAATATGAACCCTTGTTGTAAAAAAACTGGGGCTGTCAAACGATGAAACTATATGGAATCTGGGGGTCCCTTCATCTCTCTCTCAGCTAAGGTGTCCTTGGCCTGAAAATGTTGAAGACCCCTGCTTTAGAGTATACATAATTTAACTACTTCAGCCAGTTTATGCATAGGCTATTTGAAAATAGCAGATCTACAAGCTCACAATGCATTACAATGTGACACACTACAAGCTTGTAGATCTGCTATTTTCACAACAAAAAAATTACTTTTACTTTTGGTACATTAAGTTCGGCTTTGTATTTATGTGTGTCTCCATAATTTAAGCATGCAGCCCTATTGGGGAACAGCTTTTCAATCTAATACTGTAGAAAGGCTAGTCATTTTGACGAGAGTCTAACATCATCATTGTTTATTACTCAGTTGAATTTGCTCTTTGTTGGGGGAATCATTTGTGATGGCTTCTTCTATGCAAACCTCAGACAGCAGTTAAGACCTCATTGAAAACCTGCGTTGAGTTCATCATGTTGTCACACTATGGTTGACATTGTCATATTTGAATTTAAATGGAGTCATAGCTGTGCCATTTGGATTTTATGACATTAGATGAAAGGACAGATTATAGATAGGACACTATTTAGGAGGTGAAAGGTATGTTTATTTATCCTCCAATCAAGTTAGAGGATGTGTGTATGTGTTGATTGAAGAGTGTAATGATGCTATCAGTATGCATCAGGGCCTCTCTCTCCCGTTCTTGCATGTAGACGCACGCACGCACACACACACTTGCACACACACGCACGCACATGCACACACAGCCAGCCAGCCAGCCAGCCGTGGCGATAGTGTTACTGTTACACTTGTTGTTGTTTTGTTACCATGGAGGGGATTGGAAACCAGTCATTTTCCTTGTGATTTCATCCAGGCTTGTTCCTATTTTAAAGGAGTAGTTCACCTTCAAAATGACTTTTTTCTATTGATTATTCACACCATGGAGACTTGAATTCAATAATATATTTAGTTTTTTGTCACATTCCTAAGACAAAAATGTGATTAGAGTAAATTTACCCCATTGATTCTGGATGGGGACCCAAATCTATTTGGGTCCCCATCCGGAACAAATGGGGTTACATTTATTGTAATCACATTTTTGTCTTAGGAATACGACAAAATGCTAAAAATATTATTGAACTGAAGTCTCCATGGTGTGAATAATCAAATGAAAAAAATAAAATCATTTTGGGGGTGAACTACTCCTTTAATGCAAGCTGGTGAGACACTACAGCTTTTGCAAACATTGTTGAGGCTGTGAACTTAAGGATTGTTTTTAATCGATGCATCTGCCTGGAGGTGTGTGATGTGTCAATAACAAGATGAATTCACAAACCAACACTGCTGCTGATACCATTATTGGGTCTCTCTTCTCATACAGATTGTCTCTTTCTCACATACACACACACAAACTTGTGTATATCATTCTATTATTTAATTTTGTTTTCTTTTTTTTTCTTTTACCCCCCAGTGACTCCTAGAGACATACTGCTTCTACAGAGATTTCTTGCTCCCAGCGTCCAACCGACTTTTGCCTGCAATACCTGGTCTACGTATCACAGCATATACTATACTCAGACTTATAACACACACACATAGATACACTCACACTCACACTCACACTCACACCTCTCCCTCTCTCCCTCTCCATCTCCATCTCCCTCTCCCTTCTCCCTCTCCCTCTCCATCTCCCTCCTCTCTCAATTGAATTGAATTGTCTGTCTGCCTGTCTCCACTCCCACCGACCTTTGCCCGTAGTTGCCTGCAATAGTCTACGACTGTGTATCACAAACAACACACATATATATATATATATACACACCTAGACACACACACACACACACACACACACACACACACACACACACACACACCACACGTGCACACAAACACACACTCACACTCAAATTCTCACCTCTCCCTCCCCCTCCCTCTCTCTCTCCCTCCCTCCCCCTCCCCCCTTTCCTCAATTGTATTGAATTGTCTCTGTCTGTCTGTCTGTCTCCACTCCCACTGACCTTTGCCCGCAGTTGCCTGCAATACTTGGTCTACGTGTCACAAACAACACATAGTATACTCAAACATATATATATATATATATATTATATATATATATATACACACACACACACACACACACACACACACACACACACACACTCTCTCTCTCTCTCTCTCTCTCTCTCTCTCCTCTCTCTCTCTCCTCTCTCTCTCTCTCTCTCTCTCTCTCTCTGTGTGTGACTGTATCTTGTCTCTGTCTGTGATTTGTATTATATTTTGACCCAGTTTATTGATTGTATTGTGTTACTAACACTTGTTGTTTGAGTTTTGTCTTTGTAAGTCTACAGGTACCACCAGAACAATGGCCAGAGGAAACAAGCGTTCCAGAGCAGCTGCCCAACGCCACGCCGCCGCCGCCGCCCCCGCTGCTGCCGCAGCCGCGAGAAACCGCTCAGTAGCACCGCCTGGCGAGGTAAAAGAAATGTGTGCACCTGAATCTTCACAGTGGGATTATCAATGAAATGATTATCTTATGTCCGTTCTCTATATTGTCACTTTTTACCAGAGTTATATTGGTCTTATTTGTTTTTTTTTCTTTGTTTTTTAGACGGAAAACCATGCGCAACCGTTGGTCCAGGTGGATGTGAAACCGAGAGCGTCTACAACACCTTGCTCCTCACCCGCGCAAAAGGTATAATGCACTGACCTATTTGTGGTCAGATAATACTGTAATGTGAATCTTCTGCTGACAAATGGATTTGCTTAGAGGCAAACCTTTTCAGTGAGAAAATTACTGTAAAACCGTACTGTTTCCTATGCAACCTTCTAATCATTTTTTTCAATCAAACAGGTGGCTCGATTCAGCAACTCCCCACCAGCCACCAGCCAGAGTACCATGGCTAAACAGGTATGCTATTTTATATTTTTTATTTTAGTGCCAGTGAAAACAACACTTTATACTGTAGCTTACACAGTGCTCCTATTTTACAGTCCACAGAATAGAGGGCAGAGCGCTCTGGCCACGTTCAGGTGTTTAGACAGATATCTGGGGTTGTGTTTTTAGATGGCTGTGTTCCCTCTCAAACAAGCACTTGCCCGGTCGGCCAACCTGAAAGCAAACTACGCCTGCCCCAAAGTTTTATTTAACTGCCAGGGACAGGTGGTCCACCTTAGTAGACCACCTCCAAAACCTGATCAACCCCTACAACTCCACCCGTTCACTCAGATCAGCCAACACAGGGATGCTGACAGAACCCTCGCTAAAAACCCCAGGACAAAAATCGACTTGTCCTAGACTCTTCTCCCTCCTGGCCCCCAAACTGTGGAATAAACTCCCTGTCTCACATAGAACTACCTCTTCAGACTCCACCTAAACCCATAGCACTACTGTAACACTCCCCTTCCCTCAATGACCATACATGAAGTTGGAGCATTTTTAGGTTTTAGAAACATGTTTACTGATTAGGTGCATGGTCTACTTATGTTATTGTTTTTCTAGATTGATATCCCTATGCATTGTTATATTATTGTGGATGCACTGACAATATCTTGCTTATTATATTGATCTATTACCTGCTTATTGTAAGTCAATTTAGATTAAAAGTGTCTGCTAAATGCCTAAACTGTAGTGTCAACACCTCATCTTTATCTGTGTCTGTTTTAGCTACCAGCCTTTGGTACAGGGAGACGGCACTCTGTCAGGCAGTGGCCGATTTCACGCCTGACAGGAAAGCAGCACAAGTCCCTCATTCCAGCTGACTTGTCAAACAAGAAGGTATCTTTATTTGCTTGTGTATTAAGTCTTGAGGAGTAAATGTGACTGTTAACACAATAAAGCATTGATTTTTTGTTGTTGTTTTTCTTCTCTTGAAACAGTTTGCACTGGTCATCGGGGAATCTCATCTACGCGCTATCGTTGATGGATATGTGACCATGCCAAACTCTGACCTGAGCTTTGGTCTGATGTCCTTCCCCGGTGCCAAAGCAGCAGACGTTGAGCTAGAAGTGAGACACGCCGTTGTTCCACACGTCCCGGACATCGTCTGCATTTTGGCAACAAGCAACGACCTGGGAGGTCAAAGTGTAAGCCAAGCAGGACACGACTTCCGCAGGCTCCTCGATACGGCCCTACGACGCTGGAAGCATGTAAGTTGATACTTACAAATACTTTTTTTCTATCGTGGTCATTTAAATGCCTCCAAATGTTTGAGAAGATGTTGTTTTTCACGATGAACAATTTGTTTTTTATAGGTTTTCGTCCTTGACTTTCCACCTCGCCTGAATGTTGACATCAGCCGCCAGAACGATCTTCGCGAGGCTTTCAAACGTGCGGCTAACTTCTGTGGTAAGTAAAAGAAATGCATACACAACAGATAATGTCTGGTTAGGCTGATCTCACAATGTGACTCGTTGTGAGCTTGTACACTGGCTATTTTTTTTGAAAATATTCCCCACAAATAGGGATGCTAGGGTTCAAGTAGTTGCAGGACCTTTTGAACTATACGAATGCAGAGACACAGCGTAGTGTCTCAGTAAACTATAGTATCATAGAATGCAGAGAGACAGCGTAGTGTCTCAGTAACTATAGGATCATAGAATACAGAGAGACAGCGTAGTGTCTCAGTAAACTATAGGATCATAGAATGCAGAGAGACAGTGTAGTGTCTCAGTAAACTATAGGATCATAGAATGCAAAGAGAGACAGCGTAACATCTCAGTAAACTATAGTATCATATAATGAAGAGAGACAGTGTAGTGTCTCAGTAAACTATAGGATCATAGAATAAAGAGAGAGTGTAGCGTCTCAGTAAACTATAGGATCATATAATGCAGAATGCAGAGAGACAGTGTAGCGTCTCAGTAAACTATAGGATCATAGAATGCAGAGAGGCAGCGTAGCGTCTCAGTAAACTATAGGATCATAGAACGCAGAGAGACAGCGTAGCGTCTCAGTAAACTATAGGATCATAGAATGCAGAGAGACAGCGTAGCGTCTCAGTAAACTATAGGATCATAGAAAGTAGAGAGGCAGCGTAGCGTCTCAGTAAACTATAGGATCATAGAATGCAGAGAGACAGCGTAGCGTCTCAGTAAACTATAGGATCATAGAATGCATAGAGACAGCGTAGCGTCTCAGTAAACTATAGGATCATAGAAAGTAGAGAGGCAGCGTAGCGTCTCAGTAAATTATAGGATCATAGAATGCAGAGAGACAGCGTAGCGTCTGAGTAAACTACAGGATCATAGAATGCAGAGAGAGAGCGTAGTGTCTCAGCAAACTATAGGATCATAGAATGCAGAGAGACAGATTGTGCTACAACATATAAATGTAATATTGATAATAATATAAAGGCTTACGTAATGAGTAACTTATAGTCATGTCGTGTCCCCCCGCCCCCCCACACACACACACACACACATACACACACAGTCTGTCTGGATCTGTCCCATTTACCATATTCCCTCCTGATTGGCTACGATTGCCTTCTACAGTTTGTGTATGTGACGTGACTGTCGCTTATCTCCCGATTAGGGTTGATTACCTCCTCTGTGCTCAACCTTGTGGTTTACTGGGGAAGGCATGTTTAAAATGTTTATGTTCTTTCTTTATTTAAGGTGTCACATACACCGGCACGACAGATCTGTTTCCGCTGACACAGTCTGAACTCTGGTGTCGCGACAATGTAAGTGCAATCTTTGTTTTCAAAAGTCATGTGGAGATTATGCATTATTTGTAGATCATATGAATACAACATTACATATCAACTAACGGAATATTAAAATGTCTATTGGATTCTGAAAATGTTGTATTATGTCTCTCAGGTGCATCTTTCTGATTCGTATGGGATGTCGGTGTTGGCTTTTTCGATTGTAATGGCAGTTGAAAGCGAGCTGCAGCGAACAGTCCAGACAGCACAGGTTCGTCCGGACATCTTAATTCTAAATAAATACAAGCTAAGTTGACAGGGTTCTTATTTCCGAGGCTGTAAACATTTTTCTCTTTGTATGCATAGCTGACTCCCAAGAAGTCACCCTCCAAGCCAGCTGTGGTGCCACCACCTCCAGTCCGCACTGTGTCTCCGAGAGTGATTGTGAGTCGTGAAGTGCGTGTACCACGTTCACCTGGTGTGAGGGTAAGTGTTGAATCCTGTCAGTGCTTTGTGAAAAGGGATACTCTGTTAGGGTATTAACATTTTACTCATCAATCTGCATTTGTCATTTCAGACCAGCCCGCCTCCCGTACCTCCCAGGCAGTCGTCAACTTGGCTATCGCAGCAGCAGCAGCGGCAGCAGCAGCAACAGGTTAAAACCCTCTTAATACCTATTGTTGGGACCCAGTGCGTGCTCTACTCGCTTTGTACTAGTTAGCGGTTGAGAACAGCGTTCCCAATCAACTTCCGACATTCCTTTGACTAGTGAAACAAACGGGTGCTCTGTTCTACAAAGATGCAGTCCATTTAGCGTGACATGCTGTGAGCTTGTAGATCTGCTATTTTCTGAAAATGTTGGCCGAATGAGTGGGGGAGTAGTCTTGGTGTGGCTAAGCATTCATTAATAGACAGCATGCTGCATCACACATACAGTAGAAGACAACATCCTGTCATATATACAATAGTATGATACTGTCTCCTCTCCTTGATGTAGCCAATTCAAAAGCATTTAATGACACTTTAATGACACTATCAAATAAATATCTGATCTACAGGCTCACACGATGTGTGAACTCTGTGTGTCTGTCGGTTTTATAAGGCCTGGCAGTGCCAGCCTGATGATGTGGATTCACTCACACGATACTCCACGATATAATAATCAGTCTGGAGTTTGGCTTGTAGGCAGATGGCATGAGAAATCAGAAAATCACCGGACCAATCAGGGGAAGATTTATAATTATCCCTAATCTAATAATCATAATCCTTCTCAATTCTGTCTGTCTGTCTGTCTGTCTTTCTTTCTACAAAAGGACGACTCGCCAGAGAGTTCAATCCCTCGCAATCCTGTGTGGTTTAGCCCTAAGGTCTTGAACGCTATGGAAGCATTCCTGCCATCAAACCTGAACAGCCCTGTGGAGTGCCCAGGTTTTCCAAAGGGCAGCAAGGTAAATTGAAGTGTATCTGTAGTTCAGGCCTTATTTAATTTAGACAGATACAAAATGTCAACATTATACAAAAAGCTACAGGGTTTCCACTGTCATGCCTGAAAAACCTTTTGTCCGTTTCTGTGTGCAGGCGAGTCCTCCGAAATCGCCTCGCAAGTCTCTGCGCAAACAACACCACCTCTCAACACCACCTCTCTCCCGAAGAGTGGCTGTGAGCTGTGACGTGCCTTGTGCCACGGTAAGAAGATGTAACTGTGTGACAGGGATATGTTTCTAGTTATTTTTTTATTTGACACACTCTGAGAAATTATCAATTATTTCTTCTTGTAGGAAATTGTGGTTCTGGATTTTAACAAGACAAATCTTTTATGGAAGATACTAGCACAACATATTTACAGATGGGGCTCTCCAGACAAATTACACTATAAACGTGGCTAAAGCTTAGTAGCCACAGTTGTTACAGATTGTTTGATATGGCACTGGACACAACAGCAAAGATAGGAAGAGATAAAGCAGAATATTTGACTATAGCATTCATTACAGTACAGTTGTAGACAGAACTTGAACTGACTAATTAGCAACCCCCACCCAAAATGATCACACATGGCCCTGCAATCAGCTACCTGTCTGTATATCTAGGCTGAACCTAGAGCTAAGCACATATATCAATCAAGTTATCTATCAAGTGCAATGTGCAAGCAATGAAACAGAATGTATAGAACAGTACAGCAAAGTTTGATGCAAAACAGCATCAGCTTTCCATCTAGTGTTCTGTCTCTCTAAAAAAAAACAGCATTGTTGTCCCGCCATCCTGGCTTATCTTTTCAAATGGGGATCTGCGGACTAATGGTGGCAATTTGGGGGTCCTCGACATGACAACTTTGGAGAATCGCTGGTGTAAATTTAAGGTTAATGTTGACAATTTTAATAGAATGTGAATTGGGGAAACAAAGGAGCCATCTGTTGACAAAAGACTGTAATAACAGAGTCTCTCTCTCACTTTAACAACAGTGATATTATTCACAGCAAACATGTTACTAGTGTTACTGTGTGTTTAGCCATACCTTCAAACTTACATCCCCATTGGACTATATTTATTCTGGGGCTAAATAAATAAATTTATTTGGAGACCTTAGCTGGAGATATGTACTATTATGTTTATTGTAATGCTGACTATAGCTGTCAGTTGATCTTTGATCTAGAAGTAACCATTTCTTTCCCAAGTAATGTTGGCCAAGTTCAGCATTGCATATGACCACTTGTCCTCTTCCATAACAAAGATGGCGGGTCACACTAGGTTATCCTTTATTCTCTGCAGCACTGCCCCCATACCTTTGCAAATTATGGTATGAATGTATAATGTTTGTAGATGCCTTAATGCAGGGGTCTCAAACTCAATTTACCTTGGGGCTGCTGGAGGCAGAATCTGTCTGAGGCTGGGCTGCAGCCTCAGCGCACATGCACGCGTGCGCAGCGCGTGTATGTGCGCGACATGCACTAATAAAACAAATGAGTGCATATGCACTAATTTGTTTTATCATACTGTAGTTTCATACCAGTCTAACAACTACTGTATCTATCTCCCCATCAAAGAAAAATCCAATCTTCTCAAATGCCTTTTTTATTTTTTAACACAAAATAAGATGAACAAGGACCCTGGTGTAAACAAGTTGTGTTTAACTTATGGAACATGTACTGTACTGTTCACTGTACTGTATTATTAACTGTTTTGAGGTTCATATAAAACTTGCGGGCCACACTAACATTAAACTTTCATATTAAGGTGAGGGCCACAAAATATCGTCTCGCGGGCCGCAAATGGCCCCCGGGCCACCAGCTTGAGACCCCTGCCTTAATGGATAGGGACCAGTATGCGTGCAGGTCAGCACCAAAATGTTCAGATCTACAAGTTTGACGCATCGTTTCTAAATTGCAGTGCAATGCACAGTACAACCACAGTCTACTACTGTTGTACTAGAGGTCACCAACCACAGTCTTCTACTGTTAGTCATTTGGATCTGACCAGTACAACCACAGTCTTCTACCATTAAGTCACTGGGAGCTGACCAGTACAACCATTGTCTTCAAGCCTAGCCAATTAAGTGAAACCACAGTTTTCTACTCTAAGTCATTGGGAGCTGACCATTAAAACCACAGTCTTCTACTGTTGTACTGGGAGTCAAACTGGGGGTCCTTGAAATTCAAATGGTTAAAACATCTTCATCTTCAACATCTTGTTGCCTACACACAGGGTTTCCACTGTTAAGAATTGTCATGGTTTCCACTGAAAAAAGGTTTGGAGTTAATGTGATGTGACACATTGTCCGTTTCTGTGTGCAGGCGAGTCCACCGAAATCGCCTGGCAAGTCTCTGCGCAAACCAGTCACAACAACGCCTCTCTCTCGAAGAACGGCTGTGAGCTGTGACGTCCCATGTGCCACGGTAAGGAGATGTAACTTGTAACTGTGTGACAAGGGATATCTTTTTAGTAATTTGACACGCAGTGAGCAATTATCAATTATTTCTTCTTGGAGGAAAATGTGGATCAGGATTTAACAAGACAAATCTTTTATGGGAGCTACAAGCACAACATATTTACAGATGGGGTCCCTAGACAAATACATTTTAATTTGACATGAAAAACATGGCTAGAGCCTGGTAACCACAGTCGTTACAGATTGTTTGATATGGCACTGGACAGCACTGGACACAACAGCAAAGCGAGGGAAGAGATGAAGCAGAATATTTTACTATACCATTCACTACAGTACGGTTGTAGACACAACTGAACTGACTGCGTGTATGCATGTGCAGGTCCACTCCAAAATGTATAGATCTAGAGTCTCAAAGTGTCGTTACTAAATTGCAGTCCAATGCACTGTATAACCACAGTCTACTACTGTTGTACTGGAAGCTAATCAACCACAGTCTTCTATTGTTAGTCACTGGGATCTGACCAGTACAACCACAGTCTTCTACGTCATTGGAACCTGAACAGTACAACCACCGTCTTCTGCTCTTGGGACTGAGAGTCAAACTGGGGGTCCTTGAAATTAAAATGGTTGAGAATCTCTGCTAGAGTGTTAAAACATCTTCATCTTCAACATCTTGTTGCCTACACAAAGGGTTTCCACTTTTATGTAATAAAAGATATACAAGCTCACAGTGCTGCGAGCTTGTAGATCTGCTATTTTTGAAAAGTCGCGAAAATTAGAATTTTGACCCGATTCTATAAGTGTCTTTTGAATCCTTCCAAGATTTTTTGAAAAACCCTATGTTTCTATGTCAGCAATCTGGCCAGCCATTGTCAAAGAAAAGCTCCTTTTCTCTTAACTGGAGCTCAGTTAGTCTGTTCTTGAGAGACTACTTTGTCAGTGGTTCTCAAACCTTTTCATGTGAAGGAGCCCCAAAATTATATTTATTTGGCCACGTACCCGCATCTCAAAATATCTAGTTCCAGGGACCACCCAGAAGCAAAATTTGAGTTACAAACGTTTGCTTTGAAAATACATAATATTCAAAGATTTGCACAAATTGTCACGACTTTTTCAAAAATAGCAGATCTACAAGCAGATCTACAGATCTACTGAGCTTGTGTATCTGCTATTTTTCACTGGTTAAAGCATTCAATCATTTCTAGGCCTAAATGGGTTAAAATGGTTGAGCATCTCTGCTAGAGTGTTAAAACATCTTCGTACATCTTGCTGCCTACACACAGAATTGAATTGTCATGGTGTAAACATTGTCCTTTTCTGTGCACAGGCGAGTCCTCCGAACGTCACAACACCACCGTTCTCCCGAGGACATGCTGTGAGCCGTGGCGTGGACGTACCCCTCTCCCCTGGTGCCGCGGTAAGGACATTTGACACGCTAGTATTTATTTTGGGGGGAAAAATCACTCACTGTGAGAGCAAATCACTCATCTAATGTCTGGACAGGTTTATGCATTCTGCTGTTGTCTATTGTTACCACAAGGTGGCTGGAAATCCTACATTTTACCTAATTTCTACACTGAGCTGTAATATGGGGATAAATAACGTTGTAAACTATAAGAAGTTTGTAGTGATGTTAGATGACGTTTTGTTGAATATTATTACTTTATTTAATTATATAATTTAATTTATAATGTCTATAGATGCCTTAATCGTCCACTGCACTCATGTGCACGCGGTGTGACAGGGATATGTTTTTAGTTATTTGACACGCAGTGAGCAATTATCAATTATTATAAAACCTGGATCAGGATTTAACAAGACACATCTTTTATGGGAGCTACTAGCACACGATATTTACAGATGGGGTCCCCAGACAAATGTGGATCTTTGATCTCGAAGTAACCGTTTCTTTCCCAAGTAATGTTGGCCAAGTTCAGCACTGCATATGACCACTTGTCCTCTTGCATAACAAACATGGTGCGTCACACTAGGGTAGCCTTCATTTTCTGCAACACTGCCCCATCCATGCCTTTGCAAATCATGATATGTTTATAATGTATGTAGCTGCCTCAATGGTCCACGCCACACTGATAGGAAGCAGTATGCACACGCAGGTCAGCACCAAAATGTTCAGATCTACAAGCTCACAACGTGTCGTTTGTAAATTGCAGTGTAATATACAGTACAACCACAGTAGAAGACTTGGTTAGCTCCCAGTAAAACAGTGATAGATTGTTAGTCATTGCAATCTGACCAGTACAACCACAGTCTTCTACCGTTAAGTCACTGGGAGCTGACCAGTACAAGCACAGTCTTCTGTGGTCAAGCCTAGCAGTCAAACTGGGGGTCCTTGAAATCAAAATGGTTGAGCATCTCTGCTAGTGTTAAAACATCTTTGTACATCTTGCAGCCATACACAGAATTGAATTGTCATGGTGTAAACATTGTCCTTTTCTGTGCACAGGCGAGTCCTCCGATCGTCACAGCACCACCGTTCTCCCGAGGATATGCTGTGAGCCGTGGCGTGGACGTACCCCTCTCCCCTGGTGCCGCGGTAAGGACATTTGACACGCTATTATTTTGGGGGAAAATGTCACTCACTGTGAGAGCAAATCACTCATCTAATGGCTGGACAGGTTTATGCGTTCTGCTGTTGTCCATTGTTACCACAAGGTGGCTGCAAAGCCTACATGTTGCCTAATTTCTACATTGAGCTGTAATATGGGGATACATAACATTGTAAACTGTAAGAAGTTTGTAGTGATGTTCGATGACTTATTGTTGAATAGTATTACTTTAAATATGAATTTATAAAGTCTAGATGCCTTAATGGTCAACTCCAATCATGTGCACACCATGTGAGTTTGTATATCGGCTACTCTCGACGTGCAGTACCGTTGTACAATGAAGTATATATGTCTAGCAAGGGTGCAAGAAAACTAGCAGATCTACAAGCTGATTTTGAGCTTGTAGATCTTCTACTTTTGATGCTTTTGTGTGTTGCTGAGTAGGGCAGAGGTTCTCAACCACTGTTAACAGTGGTCCTTGAGGGGGATCCTGGTGGTCCCTAGCTAAATGATGGAGAGATGGTAACCAAATGTACCATTATTTGTTTGTGTTGCCAATTTGTTTAAGCTACCTGTGATAGTTATTTCAGGCAATAGTGCAGTAGACTAATTCAGAAATATGTTGGGGTTGTTTTTTGGTATACTGTATGTGTTGCTATGGAGCTTGAGCATGACCCCTGTTGTTAGTATATGTTGTTAGTATGTATGTTGCATGCAGCAATAAAACAAGGAGCTGGAGGCTATTATAATCAGAGGTTAATCACTGTCATGGTCGATTGTTCCACTGAACCTATTTGGCTTGTTACTGGTTACAAAGGCACCTCATTCAACTCTTGTCATGATACTGTGTACCGGTGTACCACTGAGTACTAGGGCTGCCCCTTGCTGAGGCAGGAAACATAACATGCATGCTGCTGCACAGCACAGTGAACGGCTAAGCACACAGCCACACACACTCTCTCTCTCTCTCTCTCTCTCTCTCTCACACACACACACACACACACACACACACACACACACACACACACACACACACACACACTGCCTAATTTCTACATTGAGCTGTAATATGGTGATAAATAACGTTGTAAACTGTAAGAAGTTTGTAGTGATGTTAGAGGACGTTTTGTTGAATATTATTACTTTAAATATGAATGTATAAAGTCTATAGATGCCTTAATGGTCAACTCCAATCATGTGCACGCCTTGTGAGCTTGTATGGCTACTCTCGACGTGCAGTACCGTTGCACAATGAAGTATATGTCTTGCAAGGGTGCACCTCACTAGCTTTTTTTAGTACATTATATGGAAGAAAACTAGCAGATCTACAAGCTGATTTTGAGCTTGTAGATTTTCTACTTTTGATGCTTTTGTGTGTCGCTGAGTAGGGCAGTGGTTCTCAACCACTGTTGAACTGTGGTCCTTGAGGGGGATCCTGGTGGTCCCTAGCTAAATGATGGAGAGATGGTAACCAAATGTACCATTATTTGTTTGTGTTGCCAATTTGTTTAAGCTACCTGTGATAGTTATTTCAGGCAATAGTTCAGTAGGCTAATTCAGAAATATGTTGGGGTTGTTTTTGGTATACCTAACCCTAACCTTAACCTCAGTGAGGGAACATAGGGCTGAGGGAGCTTGAGCATGACCCCTCTTGCTAGTATATTTTGTTTGTATGTATGTTGCATGCCGCAATAAAACAAGGAGCTGGAGGCTATTATAATCAGAGGTTAATCACTGTCATGGTCGATTGTTCCGCTGAACCTATTTGGCTTGTTGATGGTTACGAAGGCACCTCATTCGACTCTTGTCATGATACTCTGTGTACCGGTGTACCACTGAGTACTAGGGCTGCCCCTTGATGAGGCAGGAAACATAACATGCAAGCTGCTGCACTGCATAGTGAATGGCTAAGCGCACAGCCACACACTCTCTCTCTCACACACACACACACACACACACACACACACACACACACACACACACACACACACACACACACACACACACACAGTCTAACACTGGTCTCACACACAAACCACAGCACAGAGATAGAATGAGTAAGTCAACACAATGCCGGTGCATAATCTGCTGTTTCTTCAGATTTGGTTGTGAAAAAATTCCTCCACTTACTTGGGAGGTATGTTAATTCACAACAACCTGTCCTGTAGACCATGGTCGTAAGTTACTATGAAAAGCCCCACTGGTGTGTCTCTGTCTGTCCGTCACGTCACACTTTTGCTCTACTCATATGTCCGCCACTGTTTCCCCGATCCATGCCAAACTTTGCACACACAATCCTTGGCTACCAAACCACAACCTCCACTCATTTCTCACATGCCCCTCTACTAGTGCCACCAGGCAGATTCTTGTAAAACAATTTTTTGGACACTGCTCCTACACGCTTTGCCATAAAATCACACAAAGTGGTACATAGTGTCTATAATAATGTCATCAACATGGATCTGTCCCATTTAGCGCCACCATCAGGCCAAGTTTTGCCAAACACTTTTTAGGACACTGCTCCTACAGATTTTGCCCTAAAAGCACACAAAGCGGTACAGTATGTATAGAGTCATCAATATGGATCTGACCCATCTAGCACCACCATCAGGCCGATTTTTTTCAAACACATTTCACACACAGTTCACTGCTCCTTCATACTTTGCCTAAAATCACACAAAGTGGTAGACAGTATCTCTAAAGTCATGTCATCAACATGGATCCGTCCCATCTGCCGTGGTATCTGAAACTATAACCCCCACCTTGAATCAGTTTATATCAAAGCCAGGTGTATCATTTATTTTCACAGTGCGGTGAGGCTGAACTAGAGAAGCGAGCGTTTGATTTCCTCTCAAATCCTGCCGTGCGGGTGCTTCTAAGCACCGCCCGCATGCTTAGGACAGTGACTGAATGTCTCCGGGCGGGGCTTGTAAAGGCAACAAGCGCCCTCTATTCTCCAGGCACTACTCGGCTGTTTAGTTTAGGTTGCTATGCTAGTGGTTTTGATGTGATGTTCACCCACATAGCAGCTAAATTTGGATGAAAATAAACATGTGTATGCATCGACTATGGTTCTTAACATGAGACTGATCTTACACTGACACGCAATGGCTTCCGTTCCTGGAATGTGGCTGGTAAACAAGGAAATGTCTCTTCCTGGTGGCGGAGAAGTGTACTTTTTCTTCAATATTGGGATTTTTAGAATGATTTATGTTGCCATATTGTAACCGGCAGAGAGGGTTGGAATCACTCGGCTCCGCCTCGTGTTTCCCAACGCCTCTCAGCCTTAAAATACCCGGTAACCACTCGCCTCTTGTGGCTTATTGCTTCATTATGAGGTCTGCACTCTGCTCTGCTGCCTTGTCTATATTTTTCCATGCCTACATGCCGTTTTTACTGGGGAAATCTCGCTATTTGCCAGATATTTCAAGCAGGACACCTAGTGGGCAAAGTGGGTGACGGGGCACCCTGGGGTGCTGCGATGGCAGTCCAGGGGTGCCGTGAGATCGTTTGAGAATATTTGGAATTTATTTGGACCAAAATTATTATTTAGTATAATTTTAAACTTGAAGTACAAAGTTATTTTCAGTCAGTTCTAAACAAAATGGCTATCTCAACGTTTTCCTCGCAACATAATCACTTTCTGTCATGAGCCGTATCTCCAAGTTTCAAATGTGTACGTCTTTTGCCCTGCTTCATCATACAAGACCGCCACACAAAACTAGTGAAAACAGCCAATCTACAAGCACACAACGCCTCGCAATGCGAAGCGTTGTGTGCTTATAGATCTGCTGTTTTCACTAGTTTAGTACATTTTATAGATGATAAATACTAAATGTTTTTGGACATACAAGGTTTCCACCCGACAACGACGATATGCTATAAATATAAGGTGCTGAAAGTGAAAATTATAATGTAGGGGTGCCTCGGATTAAAACAAATATTTAGTGGGTGCCCTGAGACACAAAAGTTTGAAAACCCCTGCATTAATGGACGGTTTTAACGGTGTTAAAAATGTAACACCGCGACACTGCCACAGCTCCATACAATCTATATTACCACATGCTGAATTTGTACGTACCGTGATGGCCTCAGATCTCGTGCTAATTTGATTGAATGATTACTGTGATGGGAATGGGACTTGGGGTGTCATCAATATATGTATGTTCCTGCCTCATTATGACACTGACTGTACTTTAATAAAAAAAGATTTGAAAAGAAAAATCATTAAAGATAGCAGCCATCCCGCCCATACCCTGTTCTCTCTCCTCCTATCCAAAAAAATGTTACCGGGGCATCAAATCACACTCCACCCGTTTCAGTAATAGTTCGTATCCCCAGGCAGTCAGGTTGCTCAACGAAGGGTTGTAACATAGGCTCTGCACACACTTTTAAGCTGTACACTGTTACACTGTATGTTGTGTATGTTGGGATTTGTCTTTGTTTGGGCTGCATGGTATGTGGGTGTACACTGTTGTCAGTCACTGTGACCATGTCTCTGTGTATTAAGGCAAAGTGTGCCCTTGGCACAAGCATTTCTTTGCGTTTGTATGGATATACGTATGTGACAAACGTGAACCTTGAACTAAACAATGCAATGTATTAACAATAGCTTGTAAAATTAAGACTACATTGGATCCGCCGGAACACAGGTTCTACTCAAAAGTAGCTGTTTTGGACATGTGTACAGTGTACACACAACCAAAACAATATTACTAATATTAATGTGTTTGGTTTGACATTTTGTCATTCTTTCTTTTTCTCAACAGATGGAGACGGAGTGTTTCGTCCATGAGGTCTCAGATGTGCATCTTCCCACCCCACCCCTTCCCACCCTAACCCTAACCCATGGCAAAGGCAGCAAGGTAAGTAAGGTAGGTAATACAACTGTACCTCTCACCTATGCTGAGGGCCCGGGCAGCAAGGACGTGAATCTTCCCACCTATGAGGACGTCAAAGGCAGCAAGGTAAGTGGCAGCAAGGTAAGTGGCAAGGACAGTAGCGAGGTAAGTCATACAACTCTACCTCCCACCTATGCTGAGGGCCCAGGCAGTAAGGTAAGTAATACAATTACCTTTCCGCAGTCAGTAAGGGCATCTCGCTGTCAAGCTGACCTATTGGACAACCCACTTGACCCGATGTCCGAAAGGTCAAATAGTCAGTGCACCTGCATAGCGCTGACCTTTCTGGCTGACCACAATGAGGGAATGTGTTTTGACACACCCTCCCTTGATAAGGTGCTTGCACGTGGAGATACTCTCTACAAAGGCGTTATCGCGCAGCATCACTACGACAACAGGCATGTACTACCACACTTGACCATTGAGGAGTTACCAAAACAGGTTTTCACTGAAAGAAATGCTTACATTGTGTTCAACTCGGATTTGAGGGCTGGTTTTGTGAAAAAATCAGATTCACCAAAAAAGCCAAGTGAAAGGAGTAGTCAACGTTTGCCACTTCTTGAGGAGAGTGTGCAGTGCTTGTCAGGAGATGTAACCCATGCCATCTTGATTGTGGCTCCTGAATGCTTTGCATTGTTCCGTGACACGTCAGGATGCTATGGAGTGTTTGACTCTCACTCGAGATCTGCCACGGGTTTGCCAGCATATCAAGGAAAAGCAATACTGAAGATGTTCGATGATCTGGGTGGTTTGGTCGGCCACTTGCACAAGATTCTTAGAGGTCGTCGTCCTCTTGCGACGTATGAGCTTTTGCCCGTTTCATTTCTGATTGATGGCTACAGTGAGACCCCTGGACCGTCAACAGCTATGTCCATCTCAGAAGCTAGAGCAGCAACCGACCATGGCCTCAGTGATATCCCTGGCCCGTCAACGAACGTGACAACCACAGCAGCCATCGATTGTGGCTCCAGTGACACCGCTGTGCAGTCAACAGACATAACCGCTACAGCAGCAATCGAACGTGGCTCCAGTCAGACCCCTAGACCGTCAACAAATGTGACATTCACACCAGCCACAGCACCATTGCCAAAACCGGCTGTTTTCGAACCATTTCTGAAGAGGGGTAGAAGGCAAGAAAAGCAACATTTTCAAGCAGTGAGGGCCACCATTTGTCAAGGGGACATTGTAGGACAGCACCCGAACAAACAGTGCACCTGCATGGCACTCACGTTTCTTGCCTACCATAATGATGGAGTAGGTTTCGACACGGCCTCCCTTGACAAAGTGCTTTACCAGGGAGATGCACTCTACAAAGACTTAATCCAGCAGCTGCATTGTGACCAACTGTTACAGAAACAGTCATATTTCTTGACCATGGAGCAACTCCTCCATGCAAAGCAGGTTTCCACCAACCGTAATGTTTACAGTGTACAACTGAACATGTTAAACCTTAAAATCGGTCCCCTGGACAAAACTAAACGGAACAACTTGTCCCTTGCTGATCAACTGCAGAAGTGCCTGTCACAGGAGGGGGTCACACATGCTTTGTTGATGGTAACCCCTGAATGCTTTGCAGTCTTCCGCGACAGATCAGGGCGCTATGGATTGTTTGACTCCCACTCGAGATCTGCAGACGGTTTGCCTGATCTTGGAGGCAAGGCCATTATGTTGACTTTCCATGACCTGAGTGGTCTGGTCTGCCACTTGCGCCAGATCCTCAAAGGCCGTCGTCCTGGTGTTTCGTATGAGCTCATGCCTGTTGCCTTTGAACTTGACTATGCTGCCAGCACAACACCAGCAGTACCAACACTCGAACCAGCAGTACCCACGTTTAATCTTTCCAAACTAAATAAAGCACAGCGAAGAAGGAACAAGTGCAAAGTCTTGCGGCAACAACGTGAGTGCATGGAACAGAATGTACCACGTGCAAACAAGGGCCTGAGAACCTCCGATCCTGCCCAATATTATAAAATGAGATATAGAATTCCAGAAGTCCGGCTGAATAAACTTAAGGCGAAAAAAAACAGATGGGAAACTGATGCTGCTTTTCGAGAAAGAACGCGTGAAAGGTTTCACAATGACCCTGAATTCAGGCGGCAGCGTATGCAACAAAAGTCCAAGAACCAACGTGAAAGGTTTCACAATGACCCTGAATTTAGGCGGCGGCATTTACAACACACTGCAAAGAACCAGCGTGAAAGGCTTCACAATGACCCTGAATTTAGGCGGCGGCATTTACAACACACTGCAAAGAACCAGCGTGAAAGGCTTCACAATGACCCTGAATTCAGGCAGCGGCGTATGCAACAAAAGGCCAAGAACCAGCGTGAAAGGCTTCACAGCAACCCAGAATTCAGGCGACGGCATATACAACGATGCACCGAGATCAAAAAGCAGAGACTCGATGCAGATGTCATACTCCGTATCCGTCACAAGTTGCAGTGTGCCATGAGACTAAAGAGGAGGTCTGTACACATTGTAAACCGTCACCTGCAAATTACAATGGAAGCTGCAATGGAAGAAGCCATATCGGCATTCCGGGAAAGCATTCGACATGGTCCCACATTTGTCTGTACGGTGTGCCACAGAGCGTTGTTCTACAATCAGGTCCATTGGTGTAACAGGGACAACTACAAGTTAAACCCTTCCGTGGTAACCGCTTGCTTGACAGGCAAGTATGTGCACGCATGTGGCAGTGAATGCTCAGACCCATGCGACGTTGCACAAGAGAGGAGACAGGAGTACATCTGCACCTGCTGTCACGACAACTTGAAACAGGGGTCGATGCCATCCATAGCAGCTGCTAATAAGCTGGAACCAGCACCCGTTCCCCCAGAGCTTCAACTGTTGAATATGCTGGAAAGGCAGATGATCGCAAAGTTCTTACCCTTTGCTAAAATAATTTCTTTGCCTAAAGGACGGCAAAAGGCTGTTCATGGTGCAGTTGTGTGTGTACCATCGGAAGTGGAAGCCGTTGTAAATGCTCTTCCGAGGTCCAGCAATGAAGACCAGCTGTTGCAGGTCAAGCTGAAGCGACACATCAAGTACAAGGGCCATCAGTTCTTCTACACGGTAAACATGACTAATGTGTTGGCGGCGCTGAGGGAACTCAAAAAGATGCATCCAGAATACTATGACATTGTCATAAACGAAAGCGCTACGTTTGACCGTCTCCAAGACGAGCAGTCGGGCGATGAAGAAGATGCAGAAGAGGAAACCCCTGCCGCCACCACAGGTGAGCAGCAGGAGGAACTTGCACGCACCACCAAAGATGAGCCACAACCGCATGAGGAACTCGCACCCGGTCCATCCACTGCCACCACCACAGATGAGCAGCAGGAGGAGCTTAGACCCGGTCTGACCTTTGACACGTGCATGCAGCCTCCGGACATAGCACAGGAAATCTTATCATTCGGCGAGGGAATATTCAGCATTGCACCAGCCCAAGGAAACAGGCCAGTGGGTATTTTCACCGTCCCCAAGTTGGAGAGCATGGCCTTTCCTGGGCATTTCCCAGACGGTCGAAACACATTGGATGAGGTCAGAGAGAAAAAATTGTCCCCAAGTAGGTACTTCAACGCCAGGCTCTTTTCGGTCGATACCCGCTTTGCCACCGACCAAACTTACCTCTTCTATGCGCAAATGGTGACAGAAACGCACATGGCTACTAACAGCATGTCCATCCAGGTACGGAAGGGGAAAAAATATACCAGGGACGGACGCGTTCTGTCAAACAAAATGCTGCAGGATAAAGAAGAGGTAGAAAGACTTGTACGGAACAAGGACGCGACACGCTTCATGATGCCCCTTAGAGGAACTCCGGCGTTTTGGGAGAAAGCACTTAGGGACCTTCTCGCTATGTGTAGACAGATCGGCAGGCCCAATTGGTTTGTCACGCTAAGTGCCGCGGAGATGAGGTGGCCGGAAGTCATCAAGGCCATAAAAGCGCAACAAGGTGAACAAGGAGACTATTCACAGCTCGACTGGCTTGCGAAATGTGAAATCATCCGGACCAACCCTGTCACACTCATGCGCATGTTTTCAAAGAGATTTGACAGGGCCATGGATTTTCTCCAGTCGCCTGCAAGGCCAATCGGTCAGGTTGTGGACTATTTCTATCGTGTGGAATTTCAGGCTAGGGGAAGTCCCCACATCCATATGATGGTTTGGATTAAAGACGCACCGACGGCCGATGACCCACGCCTCATCAAGTTCATAGACACCTACGTCAGTTGCAAGATGCCTGACCAGTACGCAGACCCCGAGCTCCACAAAATTGTGTCTGAAGTTCAAGTTCACAGCCGAAGCCACTCCAGATCGTGCAAGAAAGGAAACGTCACTTGTCGATTTGGGTTCCCCAAACTACCCATGGACCAGACAATCATCACCGAACCACCACTTCCGCCTTTGGATGAGGTCAAAGACGACGACGACGAGGCGAAAAAAGATGAAAGTGGTGGTGGTCAGATTGCCCCACCACTTTTGCCTTTGGATGACGACAAAGGCGACGACGAGGCCAAAAAAGATGAAAACGCTGGTGGCCAGAAGGGTAAAGGGCGAAAGCGAAAAGGCTGGAAGCAAGAGACCAAGGAACAAATGGAGGCCAAAGAAAAGCTGGCACCCCTGAGGGACATGCTCAATGACCCCAAAGCCTCATTCAAGGATTTGCCGGATCTGCTGGAGAAATGCAACCTGACTGCGGAGCAATATCGGGACTACGTAGACAACCTTACCACTGTACCCACCATTCACCTGAAGCGCGATCCTGATGAATGCTGGGTAAATCCGTACAATCCCCATCTGCTGCGAGTGTGGGATGCCAACATGGACATCCAATATATACTGGATGATTACAGTTGTGCCCAGTACATGTTGGGGTATGTGGCAAAACCGGAACATGAGATGTCCGAGCTCCTTACCGAAGTGGTGAAAGAAGTGCGCAAATCTAAACCCAACACCAAGGAAATGGATGAAATGAAACATATCATGCACGCGTACGTCCAGCGCAGAGAGGTCAGTGCACAGGAATCTGTGGCCCGGGTATGCAGTCTCCCACTTAAAAAGTGCACCCGTCAAGTCATTTTCTTACAGACAGACGAGGATGGTCTGAGAATGAGTCAGCCCATGAGCAAACTGAAGGAGATGGACCCAGACGCACAAGAAGTGTGGATGTCAGGGATACCTGAGAAGTACCTGAACAGGCCTCAGGAGACAGAATTTGAAGACCTGTGTATGGCTGAGTTTGCGTCGGAATACAGGGTGGTGTACAGCCAACAAAGCGACAAGTCGAAAGCATCGGCCCTGCTGAACGACATGGGGTTCGTTCAGAAACGAACTAATCTCGATAGAGTCGCCATCATACGTTACCCCCCGTTCTCTGAGAAGAAAACCCCGGAAAAGTTTTACAGGCGGCTGCTGAAACTGTACTTGCCACACAGAGAAGACAGCCAACTGAAAAGCGAGAACTATCCGACATATGAGCACTTCTACAAAAATGCTCATGTGCTTCTTGGCGAAACAAAGAGCACCCGCTGGCCTGTGAAGATCATTGTCGATAAGAACAAAGACAAATATGAAGGGCGGGGGAGAAAAATGGATCAGGCTCTGGAAATGCTGCAAGCAGGACAACCAGCTATCCTTGATGCGTGGAACAATTTTGATCCAGATGCGGAGGTCGATCGCTTCAGGCAGCAAAAAGTTAGCGATCCCGACGAGCTACAGGAGCGAGACGAGGTTCCGGAATACCAAGTCCAACCTAACAGCAGTAGGGCGATGCCAGGGATCGATGCTCCTGAATTGAGCCCGGACTATGTCAGGAGCATGTATCGGAGCCTCAACGAAACGCAAGCGTCCATTTTCTACGCTGTGCGTCAATGGTGTTGGAGACGCGTCTGGCGTCAGGATCCTGATCCCTTCTACTATTTCATCTCTGGGGGTGCCGGCTGTGGCAAGTCTCATGTCATCAAGTGCATATATCACGAGGCTACCAAGATCCTGCGCCAACTTCCCTGCTTTCTCAACGAAGCAGATATGACCCAGCCGGCAGTTCTGCTGGCGGCGTTTACTGGCACTGCAGCTTTCAACATATCTGGGAGAACCCTGCACTCGCTGCTGAAGCTACCGAGAAGTCTGAAGGGCCACTATAAATCGCTTGGAAATTCACTGGATGAGATGAGGGGAGCACTTTGGACCGCGGAGATCTTGGTCATCGACGAGATATCCATGGTCTCCAAGGATGTCTTTGACTACGTCAACCTGAGACTCCAGCAGATCAAAGGCAACAGGAAACCTTTCGGTGGGATGTCTGTCCTTGTGGTCGGAGACTTCTACCAGCTGCCACCAGTTGGTAGTGGCAAACCGCTCTGCATTGCCGACGAGGCTGTGTCCGGTCTCTGGGCAGATTTTCAGCTTGTTGACCTTACGGAGATCATGCGTCAGAGAGACGATCGCATTTTTGCCGAACTCTTGAACAGGCTAAGAGTAAAGAGGAAGGCCGATCCTCTCAGTGCCGATGACAGGGCTCTGCTCACACAGGCCTGCACTGAAAGAAGAGACGGCCCGTATGATGTCCTTCATATCTTTTCCCGAAACGACGAGGTCAAAGCCCACAACAAGTTGGCTATAAAAAGTCTCGGCACACCGATTTCCACGATTCTGGCACAAGATTACTCAAAGGACAGATGCTCAGGCCAGATGAAGCTGCTGTACGAGCCCTACAAGCACAGTAACCGAAGGGACTTGGAAAGAAGCATCGAAGTTGCCCAAGGAGCACGGGTCATGGTCATTAGGAATCTGGATGTCGAAGACGGGATCGTAAACGGGACTTTTGGAACAATAGCCAACATTGTTTCAACCACTGCAGGTGGACGCATGGTCGTGGATTTGCTTGGGCTCAGATTGGATTGTCCCACGGCAGGTCAGAATTTCCGCAGGAAGATTCAGGGGCCAACCGATGACCTGGTGTACATCGAAAGGTCTGAGGAGGGCCTGACCAACACATCACTTGTGCGACGGCAGTTCCCCGTTAAACTGGCCTTTGGGTGTACAACCCACAAAGTTCAAGGCATGACCGTCAGTTCAGCAGTGGTGTCTTTGGAAAATACATTTAATGCTGGAATGGCATATGTCGCACTGAGCCGAACAACCTCCCTTCAAGGGCTCAGGATCACAAACTTTAACGAAAAGAAGATTTACGCCAACCCAGAAATCAAAATGGCAATGCAGAGCATGAATCGCGCTTCCTTCCAACTGACGAGACCACTCATGCACTTTGTGCAACAGTGGTCTGGGGGTCCGACGTTAACCATCGTCCATCACAACACGCAAGGACTGATGTCACACATTCAGGACGTGAGGGCTCACCACGAGTTCAGACACGCTGATGTCTTGTTGATGACAGAAACCAATTTGTCTGGAACCTCCGTTCCCACAGAAGTTGAGCTGGAGGGATACTACCTGGTTACATGCAACAGACATGTGTCTTACACAAGCGCCAAGACGCAGCACATTGCTACAAAAAAGGGAGGCGGGGTTGCGGCATACTACAAGAGTAGTCTTCAAGCAGACCCCCCAAGGTTTGTTGACAATGTCAGCGATCTCGAGTTTGCAGTCGTCAGAGTTGAGGCCCCAGTCAAAGCGCTCATAGCCACTGTCTACAGACCCCCAAAATACAAAGACAGCGACTTTTGTCTCAACCTTGGACGCCTCTTGGAGTCTTTGGCCTTGATGGATTGCCAACCCATTGTCGTCTGTGGAGACTTTAATGAGGACCTCCTCAAGATGGGACGGAAACATGTTAAGGAGCTGTTTGAGTCTAAAGGCTACAGCCAGCTTATCTCCACCGCAACAACCCAAGAGCAGACCCTGATTGATCACATCTACATATCACAACCGGGGTATTGTCTTCAGTCAGGTGTACTGCACACCTACTACAGTTACCATGATGCAGTATACTGTGTGTTGACTTCGGCAACACCAAGTAGGGAGTGATGTGCAACAATGCAGAAGAGGAGCGGTGGACGCAGTGGTCGATTGAATTGTTTTCATGTGTTGGACGCTGACATTATAAAAGAGACATTTTAACTTGGGTACAGCATCGGAGCACACACCATAGGCTTTACAGGGTGTGTGCGTTGGCTCCCACCAACATGCCTGGCTCGTTGGTTGACTGGTTAGCTAACAAGTCTGAGTTATCGGGTCCTGGGTTCGTCTCCCGGCCGCGGCTACATCGGTGGCAGTAGTTTAAACAGGTACTGGCGGAGTGGTCCGTCAGTTCCTGCATTTGATTTACTGATGTATTGATGTATTACCTTGCTTATTGTATTAATGTATTACCTTGCTTATTGTCGCTCTGGATCAAGAGCGCTTGCTAAATGCATAAAATGTAAGCCACCCCTAATGTCTGTCCTGCCTACCCCCCCCCCCCCCTGGTGTGTTTGTCCTGTCTACAGTCCTGCAGGCGTCTAATTTTGACAACCCTTAAAAATCTGAAACGCAGACCCACCTGTGACTATAATGTAAACCTGATAGGGATGTTCCTAGCGACTAATTTCACTATAATCTAAACCTGATAGGGATGTTCCTATCGACTAATTTCAGTGACGTGTACACAACAATTTTGAAACCGAATATTCGACTATTTCGAAAATCATTATTTTTTTAATTGTAATTTCACCCAGAAAATAGCCAAAACTGAGCACACTTCGATCTATTAAGGCAAACCTCATTTGAAAAAAGTATGAAGAGTATATAGAAGCCTTTTAAAATGTTATATAATATTGAAATATTGTTCAAATTAATCAATTAAATCATTGCGCAAATCTAGGTCAGATCAATAATTAGTGCATCAGTCCCAGCTGCTTGCTACAACAGCTGACGTCTGACTGGAGTCGCTATACTAACTGAGCAACAGCTCTGTTCTCTACAAAGTTAACTACATAATGATATTCCATTCTCAGCCAATGTATGATTAAGCATTCTCCTTGGCTTGTTCTCACCTCAAAATATGGATTAATTCATGGACCGGATCACAGATGCAGCGTGCAGGGTATCCTACTCAAGGTAACGAGTGATTCACATCCAGTATCTTTAAGATACACTTCGCTTTGCCATTAATTTACTTTATTTTCAGAGTTATGAATGATGGTGTTCAGGCAGCAGACAGCCTGCCTGGTGTGTGGCTGTGTGCAGTGCCATGCACACTCACTGCAGGTCAGCGCGACCACTGACCACAGCGCGCAACAGTGACTGTGACACAGAAATCAACCAAGGGAATGCTTAATTTGCTTGTTAAAAAGAACCATTTTATTAAGACAGTAATATGGGCACAGAATTTAAATGTTTAATAAAGTTGATATTTCAATAATTAAAAATATATTTAATAGAATAATCGAATTGTATTTTCAAAACGAATAGTTGTTTACAAACCGTTTAGTTGGATAACCGAATACACACGCACATCCCTAAAACCTGATCCGCCTTGCCCGTCAAACGAAACCGTTGCCGTCCCCGCTATCTGAAAAGTATTACATGCCTACAGAAAGGTCTCCTACAGACCTGTGTGCTTCCAAATGGCACACACTTGATCTGCCCAGCATGCCGTCAAATTATAATTCAAGTACCAAAAGTAAAAGTACAAGATGGCCAATTTGCTTAGTTAGTCATAACCCATAGCTTTATACATTTGCACAATACATATTCAGCTGAAGTTAAACTTAAGGTAGGATAAGTGTTTTTCTTTGGTTAAAATAATAATAATAATATTCCTAGAATAGACCACAGCGCGCAACAGTGACTGTGACACAGAAATCAACCAAGGGAATGCTTAATTTGCTTGTTAAAAAGAACCATTTTATTAAGACAAGACAGTAATATGGGCACAGATTAAATGTTTAATAAAGTTGATATTTCAATAATTAAAAATATATTTAATAGAATAATCGAATTGTATTTTCAAAACGAATAGTTGTTTACAAACCGTTTAGTCGGACAACCGAATACACACAAACATCCCTAAAACCTGACCCGCCTTGCCCGTCAAACGAAACCGTTGCCCTCCCCGCTATCTGAAAATGATTACATGCCTACAGACGGGTCTCCTACAGACCTGTGTGCTTCCAAATGGCACACACTTGATCTCCCCGCATGCCGTCAAATTATAATTCAAGTACCAAAAGTAAAAGTACAAGATGGCCAATTTGCTTAGTTAGTCATAACCCATAGCTTTATACATTTGCACAATACATATTCAGCTGAAGTTAAACTTAAGGTAGGATAAGTGATTTTCTTTGGTTAAAATAATAATAATAATATTCCTAAAATAGTGTTTTAATCTTTTAACAAAAATTATAATACCTAAAAAAGAAATCACAATTAGATATTTGCTCAAAATCATTATGGCCTAGTTAGTCTACACGCAACACAATTATTATATTCATATTAACCATAAATTTGTGTTACTTTTTGTGTGCATCCTGGTCTCACTGTGTGCGCTACTGTGAGGTGCGTCATTTGGGCGGAAACAGTCCGCTCACTTTTCCACACTAAAACGTCACCCTGCTGCGTTTAGTCCCATACTGCCCGTCCCCGTCCCCACAAACTTATAATAATACAATTTCCTGCATGTTTTCACCCATCAAACGAGTGCACACAGCCCATTGCAGGACTGCCCCACCCCTCCTGTTACTGTCCTGTCCCTCCCCTCCCTCATGTGTCCCCCACTCGCGGCCTGCACCTTGTCGTTGGTGAGTGGGCTTTAAACCAAGCCAGGCCTTTAACCAGCACTATAGTAGATGGAATTGTATTTTCATCTTTGTTTGTTTTCTTTTTGATATTCAACCTAACCTTCAAGCTGAAATTTAATGCTAAAAATCTAAATTGTTTGTCTTCTTTTTGATATTCAAGGTCAACTCTCGAAAGGGAAGGTCTTGCAACTGCATTATGATGAGTCCATATTCTGGTTCCAGCTGGAGACTTGTGATCTTCAAGCTGAAGTTTAATGCTAAACATCAAAATGCTAATGTTATATGTAAATGCTAATGCCTCAATTTTTAGCATTAGCATTTGTTAGAATTTGTTAGCATTAGCATTGCATTTGTTAGCATTACCATTAGTATTTGTTAGTATGTCTTTGTAGCATTAGCATATGTTAGCATTAGCATTGCATTTGTTAATATTAGCACGTGTTAGCATTAGCATTTGATAGCATTAGCATTGCATTTGTTAACATTAGCATTTGGGCATTAGCATTGCAATTGTTAGCATTAGTATTTGTTAACATTAGCATTTGCATTTGTTAGTATTCGCCAAGCCCCCAGAACCCTGGGGGCACCCTGAAACCAAATGGACATGGTCTATGGTATTCGCATGTGTTAGCATTAGTAACTGTTAGCAATAGCACTTTAGTATTCGCATGTGTTAGCATTAGCATAAGCATTTGTTAACATTAGCATGTGTTAACATTAGCATGTGTTAGCATAAGCATTAGTAACTGTTAGCAATAGCATGTGTTAGCATTAGCACTTTTTGGCATTAACAATTGTTAGCATTAGCATTTGTTAACATTAGCATCTATTAGCATAGGATTGGCATTTTTAGCATTATCATTTGTTAGCATTAGCATGTGTTAGCATTAGCATGTGTTAACATTAGCATGTATTAGCATAGGATTAGCATTTGTTAGCATTAGCATGTGTTAGCATTAGCATGTTAGCATTAGCATTTGTAAACATTAGTATCTATTAGCATAGGATTAGCATGTGTTAGCATTAGCATTTGTTAACATTAGCATGTGTTAGCATGGCATTTGTTAACATTAGCATGTGTTAACGTAGCATTTGTTAGCATTTTTTGCATTAGCATGTGTTAGCATTAGCAATAGCATTTTTAGCATTAGCATTTGTTAGCATTAGCATGTGTTAGCATTAGCATTTTTTAGCATTAGCATTAGCATTTTTTGCATTAGCATGTGTTAGCATTAGCAATAGCATTTTTAGCATTAGCATTTGTTAGCATTAGCATGTGTTAACATTAGCATTTGTTAGCATTAGCATTTGTTGGCATTGGCATTAGCATTTTTAGCATTAGCATTTTTTTACATTAGCATTAGCATGTGTTAGCATTAGCATTTGTTAGCATTAGCATTTTTAGCATTAGCATTTGTTAGCATTAGCATTTTTAGCATTAGCATTAGCATTTGTTAGCATTAGCATTTGTTAGCATTAGCATTAGCGGTTAGCCGTTGGGACTGTGGGACCACCCACCGAGTTTGAGACCAGTAACGTTTTGGGAAGTGGAGACATGGCTGTTTAAAGCCCAGCCAATAGGAATGCAGAGGGGGCGGGGCTTAAGCAATTACAGATAATTCCTATTTGCCATGTAAGTACACACAGCGAGTTTCGAGACGGTACCATGCTGCAAACTGGAGATATAGCTGTTTAAAGCTAAGCCAATAGGAAGATAGGGGCGGGGCCTAAGAGGGGGCGGGGCTTACGTAATAAGTCCCTATTGGCCGTTTAAGTCCAGACACCAAGTTTCAAGACGGTACAATGCTGTGAACTGGAGATATAGCTGTTTAAAGCTAAGCCAATAGGAAGATAGGGGCGGGGCTTTAGAGGGGGCGGGGCTTAAGTAATAAGTCCCTATTGGCCGTTAGTCCAGACACCAAGTTTCAAGACGGTACCATGCTGTGAACTGGAGTAGTGGCTGTTTAAAACCCAGCCAATAGGAATACAGAGGGGGCGGGGCTTAATCAATTACAGCCCATCCCTATTGGCTGGAAAAAGACCAAAGTTGTGTGTGCATTTTAAAGTTTAAATGACGTTGCTAGGCAAAAGTATGCAGAGTTATGTGGCGTCAAAGTTTCTGTTTTTTTTCCGAGTCCCCCATTCAAAGTCAATGGGGGTTTTAGCGCGTAGTTTTTTACGAATTACGTTGCCATGGTAACGCGGATCGGGAAGAAAAGTAATAGCACCCCATTCCCGGCCGAGCCGCACGTTTTGATGTATATATTGCGGCGGTGGCGTAAATTGTGCGGCAGTTATTACGTGCCGAAATTTTTGGCGCATTTTTGGCCGTTATAGCGGGTCGCACTTTAGCGACAGTTTTTTGAGAAAAAAAATTTGAGAAAAAAAAAATTTTGAGAAAAAAAAATTGAGAAAATTTTTTTTTTGAGAAAAACAAAATTGAGAAAAAACATTTTTGAGAAAAAAAAATTTGAGAAAAAAAAATTGAGAAAAAATTTTTTTGAGAAAAAAATAATTGAGAAAAAAAATTTGAGAAAAAAAAATTTTGAGAAAAAAAAAATTTGAGAAAAAAAATTGAGAAAAAAAAAATTTTTGAGAAAAAAAAATGTGAGAAAAAAAAACGTTGAGAAAAAAAAAATTTTGAGAAAAAAAATTTTGAGAAAAAAAAATTTTGAGAAAAAAAAATTGAGAAAAAAAATCTTTGAGAAAAAAAATCTTTGAGAAAAAAAATTGAGAAAAAAAAATTTTGAGAAAAAAATTGAGAAAAAAAAATTGAGAAAAAAAAATTTGAGAAAAAAAAATTTGAGAAAAAAATTTTTTGAGAAAAAAAGAAAAGGTATGACACCAGCCGCGAGTCTGTACGACAAACGGTTCATGAGTTATAGAGGCACTTCCTGTTTGGTGAAGGGCACTTCCTGTTATAGAGGGGGCGGGGCTTAATCAATTACAGCTCATCCCTATTGGTCGGAAAAAGACCAAAGTTGTGTGAGCATTTTACATTTTAAATGACGTTGCTAGGCAAAAGTATGGCAGAGTTATGTGGCGCCAAAGTTTCTGGGTTTTTTTCGGAGTCCCCCATTCAAAGTCAATGGAGTTTTTGGGCGTCGTTTTTTGCGAATTACATCGCAATCGTAACGCGGATCGGAAAGAAAAGTAATAGCACACCATTCCCGGCCGAGCCGCACATTTTGATGTATATATTGCGGGGGTGGCGTAAATCGTGCGGCAGTTATTACGTGCCGAAGTTTCCCCCATTCTAAGTCAATGGGGTTTTTTGGCGTCGTTTTTTGCGAATTACGTCGCAATGGTAACGCGGATCGGAAAGAAAAGTAATAGCAACCTATTCCCGGCCGAGCCGCACGTTTTGATGTATATATTGCGGCAGTGGCGTTAATTGTGCGGCAGTTATTACGTGCAGAAATTCGTGGCGAAAGACTTAATTAATGACTTAAGTATGGCGGATTACAATAAGTGTTTTGCTATTGCATAGCAGGCACACTTAATAACTAATTCAATCTTGTGATGTTTGGTTTTTCACTTTTTCCACAGGTTCTGTAACAGCTAGGAACAGATGGTCCCTTTAGGAAGTGCCATGGATCAGAGAGCTGTGTTCCATAATTTTTGCACCATTTGCAGTAACAGCACCAGCATAGGGAGAACATTGATGTAGGAATGAAATGCAGATTTTGTGTTGGACACACTTGACTTCTGGTCGAAATTCAACCTCTGGGTGTACAAATAAAACATGTTATGACACTTGCCTGGACATTTATTTGAATATGCAAATATAGAATGTTTTACTATTAACCTAGCTTAATGTATCACAGAGCTATGAATATTACTATAAATCTACAATATCATTCTGTACCAATGGATATTATGATCTGGGTCACAAATGTAGATTTTGTGTTATTTGTATAAATATGTTTATGGCATTATGGAACTGCTATAGCAAATACTTGCTCATATTCTTTCTGCATTATTTAACAATCTGCAAGTTATATTCCTTGACATGGCAATAGTAACTATGTTGATGGCGTGCCACTATACCTATTTAATGTTCTCAGGCATGATGTGTTTTAGTTCAAATGTAATGCTATCAATTACAATGTCTAATTGTTCAGTAAATGTGTACATAGACAGCTATAGATCACACATTAAGCTGTATAGGATTTCCATTTAAATTTCTAAAACAATGTAGAATTACCCACAGATGCCGTTTGGAAACCGGGTGAGTTGTAGAATAATTTCTGTGAAATAAGTGTTGAGCCATATGTTAAGATGTATCCTTACTGAATTGATACATATTATAGGCTATTCAATTTTAACTCACTTTACTGTAGTAAGTAAAAGTAATGGAATTTGGTTGTTGGGACCATCTAAGCATCCTTGGTGGTGTTTTTGATGGCTCCCGTTTTGATCTATGGGCTATTATCACATCTTTACATTGTTTGACTGCTGTTCAAGCTGATCGACAATCACAGAGCAATGTATGCTAATGAGATCGGCACTTGTGCTGTAGCAGTTGGCTGGCTGACAACATTAAGGTGAGATTTTGTGTGTATTTTAAATCGCCATTTTGGCTACATAAAGGCACGTTGCAGTACACTTTTAAAATGATAAATGAAACGTATCTGGTGGTGAAGAAAAACGTAAGTCAAATGCACCAGACCAGTCCACGACACAAAAAAAACATTGAAATCATTGACCCCTTATAAAAAATAATGCTAACATGTATGAACAATGCTTATCGTTTGGATTCAGTCATTTGAATGGGTTGATTCAAAGTAGATCGGTGATTCTGTTCATTTTTGTATTTATTTAGTCTCCACTTCCCGGTAGACGTTTCCTACGGTCCCATTTACACGGTGCACCCAACACCGTCTCCTTTTCTTGATTGGCTGTTGGTTTGGGGGAAAAATCACAATGGCGCCCCCCCTCCTGACCAGGTTTCAATGTGTATCCCACTAGACTATGCACCTACATGCATTGGTGGTTCAGTGGTAGAATTATCGTACAACTAATAGCTGTTCCTACACAATTAATAGGTGTTCCTATTTTGCGAAAAAAGCTTCACTCCCCACCAGAAGTTGCATTGGTGGTTCAGTGGTAGAATTCTCGCCTGCCACGCGGGAGGCCCGGGTTCGATTCCCGGCCAATGCAGGGTGCTCTTTAGAATATGTGCGGGAATGGTTGCGTTCCCTAAAAAAAGGGGGGGGAAAAGAGGCAGAAATTGCACACATTTCAGAAATCGACGATGCCACTGTTTCCACTACATAGTGCTTCCCTGTGGAGACCAAATCCCGGCTCCTTGGTCATCAAAGCATTGTGACATTAGTAACAGCACTACTTGTAGTCTCAAATTCACACCTTCCAAACTACAGCCTGTTGCTTTGCATCTGCATCTGTTTCCTTGAGTGTAGTTGTTATCACGTTCGCCTAACACGCGAAAGGTCCCCGGTTCAAGACCGGGCGGAAACATCCTGTGCGGGTGTTTAAGAGGCTTTGTAGGCAAGGTTGCGTGTTTACCTTGATAACCTTGACAGAAGGTCGCGACCCCTGAGGTCACGACCCCTGAAAGAGGTGTGTAAATACAGACAGGAGGCCCCCTCAGGGACCTTTTAAACAAGCGGGATCACAGAAGTGTATGCTATGGAACTGCAACCACTTGCGGTAGGGAAAAGAAGAGACAGCAAATCGTTTCCCTATGGTAATTTCAGGTCGTGGCTAGCCCGGCCAGTTCCCTTAAAGGTCTTCTAAGGGGTTAAAAACTGGAGTTCGGGCCTAACCCGATTACCACCGATAGACCCCTCAAATAACTCCTCTCTCCAACTAGCCTAGTCCCTTAACACACTAGAGGGAGCTAGAAGGAAATAATGTGAGAGGACTGTTATTGAGGAAAGATAGAGGTTGAGAGGGCTCCTCGAAGTCTATCGACCTGTAACCTGTCCTACTCTCTCAACTAGATACATGCAAAAGTGTGAAGTTTCTGTCGATCCCAAAACAGCTGAATACACAACACAAGTACACTTGCTGGCGGAAGGAACCCAGGACTCATCCCCTTGGAAGAATGGCAATAATGTATAAATTAGCCCAAATTTGATTATACTCTTTTGGATGGTGACAAGTACCCTTTAATGTCTATAGGAAATCACTGTAGACTTTTGCTGCTTTATCATAGGAAAATTGTGGACACCCTCAGAATGCAACCCCAAATTGAGGGAGTCTTAGGATTGTATACTTAGTTCCTTCCACCAAATGCAGTGTTAATGTATACGATTCGCATCCTTTTCAGCAACATGTACAATGTAATAAACCAAAGCACAATTCTCAATGCATTAACAGCATCAATAATGTGGATCATGACAATACTCCTTAAACAGCAATTACAGATATCCACCTATATGAGATGTGAGGGTATATCAGTAAATGTGTATGGCCGTAGTGTGGTTAAATCCTGGCTTACCTCTCAGGGGCCGAACGCGATTCTGTGGAGAGACCCTTGGATCCTTGTATAGTTGTTAACTCAGAAATAAGAAAAGAAAAGGACTGGAGAGGAAGATTTGGTAAAAAGGCTTTTAGACTCTTTTTATTTTATCAAGTTATATTCTGTTTTTTGTCTTTAAGGAAAAAGGGAAAACCTAAGTGGTTTACAGGTAAAAGTTAAAAATTGTTTAAGTAAAAATATAGAAGCCAAAAATCAAAAATGAATTACAAGGTTTAAATCATTAAAAGTTATAAAAGTTACATTGGAGTAATTAGGTTAAAACATTTTCAAAAATTGGTCAAAGTTTAAGCAAAGCAGATTATAATAATGGCTATGAGCCTTTTCTATACTATGCATTTCAAAAATAAGCTAAGTGTCACAGCTGAAGGAAAATAAAAGAGTGGTTGAGCCTCCTAAGATGAAGGCCAGAGAATAAGGGACTTAACGCCACAAGTGAGCAGCCCTAGAATAACTGAAAAACTGAGGCTTGCAACACCACCATTTATACTCCTTCTCCGTGAGCTTATCTGCTTACCCACAAGATCATTTTCGCGGGAAACATATCAATATTGAACAACCAAGACTCATTTTAACAGTCACATAAAGTTGGACCTATCTGTTTGTTCTTCCATGGTGATGGCCCGCTAATATGTTTGTCATGCAGGATGGAAAACCCACTAAAAGTCATATACTCAATTTGGAGCTAAATATGTCTGTTTGTCCCATATGGTGTGGATCGCTAAAGCCAGATATGTATGTTTGTCCATATGTTGAAGGCCGCCAAAAAGCGTCTCACCACAAAGTCTGTCTGCAGTTTAGCAACCATAGCGATATCATGGCCTATTTACCTACGGAAGTGATGAGTATGCGAGCACGATACCACAGCCTACTTGACGCCCCATCGCCTAGATATTATTGCTGACAATATTCCATATTGTCGCTGGGGCCCCTCGCCTGTCGCTTTGAGATTGTGGTCAGGGCCCCTCGCTTAGTACCTTTTTTATTGCTGACAGCGAGTTTCCACTCAGGCGCATCAGCCATAAAAACGGCTGCATATGGTTAGTTTTCTGTGTCAACAACCCACAAAGTTCAATCAATAGGAAGATAGGTTGTCAAGACCAAAGCACAGCATGTACAGTATGTCTCCTGCATTCAACATATTTAGTAAACTCAGAGATGACAGTTTGAAAGATAGCTTTTCAGCACTTTATATTTTCTTTTGAAAATAGCCGATCTACAAGCTCATGCCATTTTTGGCTGGGCCCTTTTAAAATAGCTGATCTACTAGCTCATTCTTTCCGTTCTGTCATCCCTGATGTCTATTCTATTTACACAGATAGTGATAACATAAAGGTCTTGACTACTTCTCATTTGTAAATCATATAAGAAACCTTAACCTGTCAGTCCATCACTTTCTTTCACTTCACCCATTACTCATTGCAAAAGGTGCAGGCACAATCTTTAAGGATAAATCCTATTTTTTTCTTTTGATCGATTTTTTTATATCTTTTATCATTGTTGCATTTGTTTTTTTATTAGGCCTGTAGCCACTATGCACAACCCGGCACTGTACGTTCAGGTCGGGCCAGAATGGCAGTTGCCACGGCTACCGCTCCAAATGCACAGTGCAAAGTCGAACACTCCGCCGGCCTATTTACTTATCTTATTGACATAAGATCCCTCAGAGGGTCTATTAACCTGTTGACATAAGGTTATTCTAGTAAGGCCTGCAGGACGCCTCCCATGCTGTGTGGATGCGTACATATGATATGCAACATTTAGTACCACTCTCACAACACTTAACAGAAGGCCTCTCTCTCCTCAGGGAATTGGACCCTGAGGATGCAGGCCTGAAATGATTATGGGGTGTCCTGAATCGTCATTTTGGGACATAGTCAACACCCCCTCTGGCGATTCAAGGCACCCCTACCACACCCTACACATGGAGTCTCACACAGATGTTCATGGGATCCGGCACCCGCACGTATAGCAGGGCATGGCAGGCGCGCGTGTGGCATGTCCCGACCCGAATGTAGCAAATCCAAAAATGAAGTTTGACACACCCGGGACGAACACGCCACACCCGCGGGGCTCGAAGCCAGCAGGCGTGTGGCAGGACCAAGGCGGGGTCATAGGGGATCGCATACACAATTCAAATTTCAGTACCCAAGAGCCAAACCGTCAAGTGGGCCCGTGGCTGTTACAGGCCCAAAACGAATGACATCAGGACCTCCTCCTCTAATAAACAGAAGAGGTTCTGTGGTCAGTCGCTCAGGACATACCTTCCCACATCCCCTTTTTTAGGAAATTGGACTACCGTCAGCAGGGCAGGACGCCTCTATTGAGCGACTCCGAGTGGCCACCACAATGTTCCCACTACCTCAAAGAACACTGGGGAATCGCCCACTCTGAACTCACCCCAAATACAACCCTTGCGAGAAACCGCATCATCATCCTTGGTCACACCACGCCACCGGTGAGCAGTTTAACGTCATGCCCAGGACCGTGGAACTACCACGTCAACACAAGCACAAAGGATCAGGAACACAGATCACCTACGGAGTGTGCCAACCATCACCAATGAACATCGTTATTACCCAAGAAAACATAAAAAAGTGTCACGAACCAGTACCTAAAATAAATACCCCTGTAAAAGAAAAGAGTTAAATATACAACAAAATTATACATACATCAAGGCACAAACTTTTTTTTTTTTTTTTATAATCCAGGAAAACTAGAGTCCACACGTACGGGAAAGTCCGAGTACGTGATCCGCGGAAAGTTCTAGTGGGCACGCCCATCTTCCACGGCACGGCCTATCCAAGCAGGCCCATCGCGGGAATCATCTTCCCAAACGATAAACTCACGTACAACAATGTCCCAGTCCGGATGCCAGCACGTCACCCATATCCATCCTGTGTCCATGCCCGTAAGCGGGGCTACCATCATCATACAGTCACACCGAGCTCTTCCAGCCCAGCGGTCGCGAGGGTCATGGTGCTCGTCCCGCACGTGCTCACTGACAGCCAGCAGACTGGCTGCCATGTTACGCCCTTCACATATGATTTCCCCACCAGCGATGTTCCCGCTATACTGGGAGGTGTCCATTTTTCCTAGCCTCGCAAAGGCCAGGAGTCCGTCTCTACAGGACTCATACAGCTGTCCCCGCGAAATGGGCACATGATCCACCTCGTAGAATTCTAGGCTCTCGGCCCACCCCAGGCCCGGATAGGGTCTCCCGTCCGTGTCGAGAGGTTCCATGTCTCTGTCCATAAAGAGAAACGGACGCCCCAACACAGGCCTTGGGCGAGAGGAGCCCCTCGTGGGGGCCCCCTCGCCACCCATTGAAACACAGTCTGTTCCTGCACATTCCCCGTGATCGGGGCTTGAAGCGTCCGACCTGTGATCGGGAGACCGAGCCCGCGGTAGAGGTGGGGAATGTTGGATTAGCTGATAATTGTTATAGCGAGGGCGCTTAGGTGACGGTGCACGAGAGGAAGACGTCGAAGACCCTTCCCCATCATCATCACTGGCAACATTGTCCTTTCTCTTCCCCTTGGGGCCCACAGTACATAGAAGCCCTGAAACACTGTCCGTATTCGGGGGAAAAGGGCGGTCAATTTGCTCGAAAGGGACCTCAATACGTAAAACAGGCCCCCATCGAGACTCACGCATTTCCGACCTCCCCCTACACGTTGTCCATGCCCAATCCCACCTCCGGACCCCCTCGCTGGCTGTGGAGTCATGGGATTCGTTCTCGTCGTCCTCAGATTCTCCCCCCCTCCGAACCCCCAAGTCACCAGGACCCGGCGTTACGGATCTAGGGGGGGGAGAGGGAGTAGGGGAGGCGGGAGGTGTTCCTCCCACCGACACGTTCGCAGATTCCGAGAAGGGAGAGGGGGCCTGAGTCAAGTCAATAACTGGAAACTCACACTGCGTCGATGCCTCTATGTGAGTGGATGAGGACACCCCCTCTCCTGGGCTGTCGGGGGGGTTCAGGACCGGGGAGCGGCCCCTCCCAGAAGGACTCGAGCAGGCCAGCAGAGGACTCGGGACACGAGCAGGGGACGTGTCGATGGACGGGGGGGGCGGTACGGGAGTAGGGGCTTCGGGAGCGTAGGGTGAATAGGAGAGCGACGAGGGAGAGTAGGTGGGTGATGCGTGAGGAGAGGGGGGAGTTGTGGGCGAAAAGGAGGGAGATGTGGGTGACTCAGGCGCAGCCGGAGAGCGCCTAGGTGAGGCAGGAGGGCTGGGGGGTCGGTGGTGGAGCGTGGGATCCCCCACAGGCGGAGCAGGGGGAGAGCCAACTGATGCAGGAGCGGGCCCAGGAGATCCCGGCCCATCCTGGCCGGGTGGGTTGGTGGTAGGGACCTCCAGAGAGGGTCGGCCTTGACCCCCTCCCACCACCCAACTTGGACCCCCAGACTCATGAACGCCGTTGCAGGTGACCAGGTGTCGGAAGTTCAGCGTGCTGGAACACCGAGGCCGCGGACCCTCCAGGCTGGGCATCCCCTGGGCAGGTGGAAGAGCTGGCCTCGTCGTGCTGCGAGGCCACTGGAAAGGGAGTGGAGTCTCAGGTCTCTGCGGCACCCACTCTGGCTCAGCCCCAGGTGCCATCCACCTCAGGGCGGTCCCCCCCATGGGATGGCTCCACGACCCGAGGTCATGATAGTAGACAGGGACCTGTAAATTCACCTCACCCAGCAGTCTCCAGGTGTCGGAGGGGGGACCCTGGTATGCAAACGTGAAGTCCCTCACCAGTCCTGGATTCACGAACCGAGGGCACCTTCCAACGCCCCTCCTCCTGGCTGGGCTGCGGGGCAAGCGCTCCATGGTCTATCCACTCTTGTATATACAAGACAATGGAGATTAATAAGAACACTACCGCATAAAATGCGGACATCAAAGGTAATGTGCACAAAATAAGTTGAACCCCAAAAAGAAACAAAATCCCACCCCCCATTAAAAGTGAAAACAGCACACACTGGTTCGTGACTTCAACAGTAAGTAAGCAGGCGTCGCATTAAAATATAGGCATTCAGCGCACGCGAAAAAGCTTACTACTATTATTATTACATAACAATAGTAGTAAATTCCATAGAGAAGCTTATTCCTTCCGATCACGGCCCTGACAATTTAAACAGGGGAGCATGAACATGTTTGGTTTCGCGATTCCCTCTACTACATTTTGCTCACGTCTAAAATGCTGCCTGCCTTCGGTTAGCCAGATAAAGGCTCCAACAAGGTAGAAGCTTGGCCTCGAATAGGGAAAGAAGGCTTCGAACACTCGCAGCAACATGATCCCGCACGTAAAAACCGTGAGGGACTTCACAAAGGCTCTGAGGGTGCGCTTGGCCTTGGTCCTTGTCTCTCTAATCAGGAAGACCCACAACAGGACCAATGCGAAAACCATAACGCCACAATCAGACAACGCAGCGCCGATCAAATAAGGGCCAGAGAGGTAGTGGTACTTTCCGAGACAATACAGTTTCAACCCGGAACCAATTATACCCATGAAACTGCTACCAGTGGTTACCGAGGTGAAAGCGTTGTTACCGATGTCCATACTGGACAAATAGATAGGCAGGATCCACCCAGAGAGGTTCCATAATCCCTGGTAGCCCCTGTACAGGTTCAGACACGTGTACATGAGCCCCAGGAACGCACCACGCATCAGAGGGTAGCCCTGCCTCTGGGTCAGCCACAGCATCATGATTAGGGAGGACACAACTTGGCCTATTGCCGCACCCGTTGGGGGGTCTGTCAAAACAGAACCCCAAGGCGTGCTATAGCTATCATTCCCCCGGCTCGCGTTGCCAGGGACATCACCAGAGCCCGTATAATACGCCATTACAAACGCCAGGAGCCTCGAAAAACGGGACAAATAAGTCAAGTTCCAAGAAAACGTGTTTGAATGTACCTTAGAGTTCACACTGTCCAGGCTGGGCATCCCCTGGGCAGGTGGAAGAGCTGGCCTCGTCGTGCTGCGAGGCCACTGGAAAGGGAGTGGAGTCTCAGGTCTCTGTGGCACCCACTCTGGCTCAGCCCCAGGTGCCATCCACCTCAGGGCGGTCCCCCCCATGGGATGGCTCCACGACCCGAGGTCATGATAGTAGACAGGGACCTGTAAATTCACCTCACCCAGCAGTCTCCAGGTGTCGGAGGGGGGACCCTGGTATGCAAACGTGAAGTCCCTCACCAGTCCTGGATTCACGAACCGAGGGCACCTTCCAACGCCCCTCCTCCTGGCTGGGCTGCGGGGCAAGCGCTCCATGGTCTATCCACTCTTGTATATACAAGACAATGGAGATTAATAAGAACACTACCGCATAAAATGCGGACATCAAAGGTAATGTGCACAAAATAAGTTGAACCCCAAAAAGAAACAAAATCCCACCCCCCATTAAAAGTGAAAACAGCACACACTGGTTCGTGACTTCAACAGTAAGTAAGCAGGCGTCGCATTAAAATATAGGCATTCAGCGCACGCGAAAAAGCTTACTACTATTATTATTACATAACAATAGTAGTAAATTCCATAGAGAAGCTTATTCCTTCCGATCACGGCCCTGACAATTTAAACAGGGGAGCATGAACATGTTTGGTTTCGCGATTCCCTCTACTACATTTTGCTCACGTCTAAAATGCTGCCTGCCTTCGGTTAGCCAGATAAAGGCTCCAACAAGGTAGAAGCTTGGCCTCGAATAGGGAAAGAAGGCTTCGAACACTCGCAGCAACATGATCCCGCACGTAAAAACCGTGAGGGACTTCACAAAGGCTCTGAGGGTGCGCTTGGCCTTGGTCCTTGTCTCTCTAATCAGGAAGACCCACAACAGGACCAATGCGAAAACCATAACGCCACAATCAGACAACGCAGCGCCGATCAAATAAGGGCCAGAGAGGTAGTGGTACTTTCCGAGACAATACAGTTTCAACCCGGAACCAATTATACCCATGAAACTGCTACCAGTGGTTACCGAGGTGAAAGCGTTGTTACCGATGTCCATACTGGACAAATAGATAGGCAGGATCCACCCAGAGAGGTTCCATAATCCCTGGTAGCCCCTGTACAGGTTCAGACACGTGTACATGAGCCCCAGGAACGCACCACGCATCAGAGGGTAGCCCTGCCTCTGGGTCAGCCACAGCATCATGATTAGGGAGGACACAACTTGGCCTATTGCCGCACCCGTTGGGGGGTCTGTCAAAACAGAACCCCAAGGCGTGCTATAGCTATCATTCCCCCGGCTCGCGTTGCCAGGGACATCACCAGAGCCCGTATAATACGCCATTACAAACGCCAGGAGCCTCGAAAAACGGGACAAATAAGTCAAGTTCCAAGAAAACGTGTTTGAATGTACCTTAGAGTTCACGCTGTCCAGGCTGGGCATCCCCTGGGCAGGTGGAAGAGCTGGCCTCGTCGTGCTGCGAGGCCACTGGAAAGGGAGTGGAGTCTCAGGTCTCTGTGGCACCCACTCTGGCTCAGCCCCAGGTGCCATCCACCTCAGGGCGGTCCCCCCCATGGGATGGCTCCACGACCCGAGGTCATGATAGTAGACAGGGACCTGTAAATTCACCTCACCCAGCAGTCTCCAGGTGTCGGAGGGGGGACCCTGGTATGCAAACGTGAAGTCCCTCACCAGTCCTGGATTCACGAACCGAGGGCACCTTCCAACGCCCCTCCTCCTGGCTGGGCTGCGGGGCAAGCGCTCCATGGTCTATCCACTCTTGTATATACAAGACAATGGAGATTAATAAGAACACTACCGCATAAAATGCGGACATCAAAGGTAATGTGCACAAAATAAGTTGAACCCCAAAAAGAAACAAAATCCCACCCCCCATTAAAAGTGAAAACAGCACACACTGGTTCGTGACTTCAACAGTAAGTAAGCAGGCGTCGCATTAAAATATAGGCATTCAGCGCACGCGAAAAAGCTTACTACTATTATTATTACATAACAATAGTAGTAAATTCCATAGAGAAGCTTATTCCTTCCGATCACGGCCCTGACAATTTAAACAGGGGAGCATGAACATGTTTGGTTTCGCGATTCCCTCTACTACATTTTGCTCACGTCTAAAATGCTGCCTGCCTTCGGTTAGCCAGATAAAGGCTCCAACAAGGTAGAAGCTTGGCCTCGAATAGGGAAAGAAGGCTTCGAACACTCGCAGCAACATGATCCCGCACGTAAAAACCGTGAGGGACTTCACAAAGGCTCTGAGGGTGCGCTTGGCCTTGGTCCTTGTCTCTCTAATCAGGAAGACCCACAACAGGACCAATGCGAAAACCATAACGCCACAATCAGACAACGCAGCGCCGATCAAATAAGGGCCAGAGAGGTAGTGGTACTTCCCGAGACAATACAGTTTCAACCCGGAACCAATTATACCCATGAAACTGCTACCAGTGGTTACCGAGGTGAAAGCGTTGTTACCGATGTCCATACTGGACAAATAGATAGGCAGGATCCACCCAGAGAGGTTCCATAATCCCTGGTAGCCCCTGTACAGGTTCAGACATGTGTACATGAGCCCCAGGAACGCACCACGCATCAGAGGGTAGCCCTGCCTCTGGGTCAGCCACAGCATCATGATTAGGGAGGACACAACTTGGCCTATTGCTGCACCCGTTGGGGGGTCTGTCAAAACAGAACCCCAAGGCGTGCTATTAGTCCGGGAGGCAGACCCAGCCCTCATAATGTCCTCTGCTTACTTTTTTTCACTATTATTTCCTGTTAGCATATACCTTGGGCCATCACAAGTTCATACTGAACACCCCCAACTCGGGGCCGTTTGGTCGCAGGGGCCCAAAAACCCATTTTTTGGAAATTATGTAAATGTAGGGTTAGTGTCCTGACACATAGGGGTAAGTGGCAAAATAGGATTATAGTGCTTACTACCAATGTATTTTAAGATATCACCCTCAACATCCCCAGAAACACAATAAAATTGCTGTCCGCTTGACCAATTAGCATCAAATATGATCATTTTCAAGCAGGTTATGGTGAATATAATGACCTCTCCTGTATATAGAAAACTTCCCACATTCATAAGCTTCAATTTGAGCCCAAGATGATCTTCTCATCTTGAGAATTACTGTTTCTGTAGCCAAAATACTGCACTATACCTCAAATCGGAGAAAATATAATATTCAGTCAGTAGCTTTACTGAAGCCTAGAATCCAACAATGGGTTCACAAGTACTGCTGTTTGAAGTTATAAACATGACAAATTATGTTTGATATGCACAAAATAGCTTTTTGCAATACAATAATAATACAGTATAACGAAAGTTCCCCTGTGGGAGAGAGGTATGAAAAAGAAATAGCCGCATGAGATCTGCATCTATTCTAGACCACTGTAGTGCATCTATAGACCACTGTACCTCATACTGTATACAGACCATTGTACTGTATCTATAGACCACATACATTGACCACTACCGTATCTACTGTATATATTACTACAGTATACTGCAGTGGTTCTCAATCTTTTCAGGCAGCGACCCCCAATATAATCATATTTTAACTGGGGACCCCCCACCCTGATGAGCACTTGAAATTTTAGGAGTTGGCATCATATTTAGTTTGACTCAATCTATTCCATTGTGAAAATAGCCGATCTACATGCTCACAACGCCTCGCAACGTGAGGCGTTGTGAGCATATAGATCGTGAGCATGTAGATCTGCTATTTTACCAATGTTTGGCCAGAGGTACTAAAAAGGTCTTTAAAGTCCTTAAATTGTCACTTTAGAAATGTGCAGATACCCTGTATACACTTAGAATGTATGTTGGTCTGTTTACTGTTGAGTGGGAAAACAACGTTAACATTTAGCTAAGCATCTGGGGACACCCCAAAATAATTTGGGGACCGCTCTGGGGGTCCCGACCCACAGGTTGAGAACCACTGGTATACTGCATCTCAACTCA